>NC_081840.1:23947647-24267000 GCF_963259705.1 Myotis daubentonii | reverse complement strand
AGTGTCTGTTGAAAAAAATTTGCATATAAATGTATCTGTGCAGTTCAAACCCATGTTGTTCTAGGGCAGCCATGGGCAAACTACAGCCCATTTGAAATGAATAAACTATTGAAAAAAAAGACTGTACCCTTTTATGTAATGATGTTTACTTTGAATTTGTATTAGTTCACACAAACACTCCATCCATGCTTTTGTTCCGGCTCTCCGGTCCAGTTTAAGAACCCATTGTGGCCCCCGAGTCAAAAAGTTTGCCCACCCCTGTTCTAGGACCAACTGTATGAATTAAGAATCAATGCCTGAATTTACATTCAAAAGTGACTTCTCTCCTTCTATTTGATTCTTATGGTATTCATATTACTTTCAAGTTAATTATAACCGACCTATTTGTAGGGTACTTTTTGCACATGTATTCTCCCTTCAGCTCTATTGAAAGACCCTTAGAAATTAAGATCTAACTCATTTTTGCCCAAGCTTGTTTGGTTCAGTGGATAGAGTGTCAACCCTCGGACTGAAGAGTCCCAGGTTCAATTCTGGTCAAGGACAGGTACATTGGTTGCAGGCTTGATCCCCAGTTCTTATCAGGGCATGTGGAAGGCAACCAATCAATGTGTCTCTCACATCAGTGTTTCTCCTTCTCTGTTTCTCCCCCTCCCTTCCACTCTCTCTAAAAATCAATGGAAAAATATCCTCAGGTGAGGATTAACAACAACAACAAAAAGATCTAACTCATTTTTGTATTCCCTGTAGGACTGGCATGGTTCCTTGAACATAGTAATTTTCTAACGATAAATGATAGCAAGCCTTAATCCTATTCTTAGGGATCCTGACTCTGAAAGGAAGGGAACCTCCATTTGTTAAAGATTGAATTGTATCCCCTCTATCCTCTGAAGCCATGTGTTGAAATCCTTCACCCCCTTTACCTCAGATTCTGACCTCATTTGGAAATAGATTCATTGCAGATATACTTAGTTAAGATGAGGTCATATTGGAGTAAGGTAGCTCCCTAATCTAATATAATTGATGTTCTTATAGAAAGTGAAATTTGAACATAGGCACAGGGAGCATGCCATGTAAAGATTGGAGTTGTGCAGCCATAAGCCAAGACACTACCAGAAGCTAGGAGAAAAGCCTGGAACAAATACTGCCCTAGAGCCGTCAGAGGGAACATGGCCCTGCTGACACCTCGATCTCACACTTCTAGCCTCCAGCACTGTGAGACAAAACATTTCTGTCATTTAAGCCATCAGTTTGTAGTACTTTACTATGGTAGTCCCAGAAAAGTAAGGCCAGCCTGGTTTTCCCACCATCCTCACAATGAAAAAGAGGGGGTGTTTTAGATGATCATTTTCTAGGTGGAACTGAGGGTTGAAGTGGGGTGGCCTGGTAACAAAGTTACCAGAGCCTTCTCTGCTACCCGCCACCCTTGTCGTCAGCTCCAGCCTTAGAGTTCTCACAGCCTTCCTTCTGGGCATCTTTAGCACCAGAATATCAACTCACAATCTTTGATCTCCAAACCTCTCCCTCCCTCAGAAGCCCATCTCCATTATTAACACTCTAGAGGCCCCTGTGCATGAATTCGTGCACCAGTGGGGTCCCTTGGCCTGGCCTGTGGGATCGGACCAAAACTAGCTCTCCAACATCCCCTGAGGGGTCCTAGAATGTGAGAGGGCACAGGCCAGACCAAGGGACCCCACCTTTGCACAATCAGGGCTGGGGAGGGACACAGGAAGTTGGCCAGCTGGGGAGGGACCGTGGGAGGGCTCCAGGGCATGTCCAGCCTGTCTCGCTCAGGCTCAGTCCCAATTGGCCAGACCCCAGCAGCAAGCTAACCTACCGGTTGGAGCATCTGCCCCCTGGTGGTCAGTGCACATCATAGCGAGTGGTTGAGTGGTCTTAGCATATCATTAGCATATTACGCTTTGATTGGTTGAACGGATGAACGGACACTTAGCATATTAGGCTTTTGTTATATAGGATTCCTCTCAGTTCCTTGGCCAAAACCTTCTGCAACCCCTCCCTTTTCTCATCCCCAATTTAAAAAGAATCTGGATATCTGCTGTCTTTTGAGAAGTAGGAAGATCTGGCAACATCAGACCCTCATTACTGTATGGTGGTAATTGACTAGACCAGTGATTTTGAGCAGGTATGCCACAAGAATGTTTAAAACATGCAATACCTGACTGCTTAGTCAGGGGCACTGACCTCTTTTCTCTTAGATTGTCAAATTAAAAAAATGACAATAGCCAACACAGCAAGAGCCATCCTGTGTGAATGAATCAAAATTATACCTATTTTTTTGGTCCGAGTTGCAAAAAATATATTTTTTGGTGTGCCGCAGAATTTTAGTAATTAACTTATGGCTGCCATGAGATGAAAAAGGTTGAAAGTCACTGGACTAGACTGATGAGCTGCCCCTTAAGGTCCAGGTCTCGTGGGCACTGGGGCCTGGAACACTGGCAGCTGGAGGTGAGAACACTGCCCTTCCTCAGAAGGCTGTAAGGCGCAGAGCTTCTGGTCCTGGGCTGAGTCATACTGCAGGTTTGCATCCTGCTGTGTCATTAGCTGGGGGCAGCCATGGAAGCTCCTTAATTTCACTGGGCCTCCGTTTACTGAGATAATAATTGTGCTCACCTCATAGGGGCCTTGAGAGAGTTAAATGGTGCACACCAAGAAGTTAGAACTTGGGACTTGGTTGGCACTCCATAAATGTTTACTTGTATTGTTGTATATTCAAGAAAATCTCATCAATCAGTACTTCTCCAAACTGCCTTATTATTTTTCATAAAGGGTGTATTTACTCCTTAGGTTTTTTGTTTGTTTTTGCTTCTGCCCATCCCCCACTAGTTTCACACACGTTAAAAAATATGGCGGTAGATTATACACTCATCCTCACGGCTGGTCTAGCAGGGAATTTGGGACAAAGCTCCTGGGATCCAACTAGGCTGAGATCCCAGGCCTCTCCTGGATGCCAGGTCCTCTGTGATCACCTGCCTTCTATGTATTGTAGGTTCCAGTGACCAAGGGTACAGCTTGGTGACTGGTCTCCAGGGGTCTCCAGAGTTGCCAGGGGGTGCCTCTAATTAGGTACACTGCTGAGCACACAGGTATTTATCCTAAAGGCTAGAAGGGCTGCTGGGAATAGCTGCTGAACATGAAATGCAGCCAACAAGTCTGGTGTTAGTTAAAAGTATGTTACCTGTGATTTGAGGCATCAGCAAAGTCCAGACAGGGAAATAGTGAGGACTCCCCACCCCATTTCCATTGTATTCCCCTTATAGGGCCACTTCTAAGCAGACCCACTCAGCTGATGTTTATTGACTGCATTTTCCTAATCAATAGGGATTTATTAAATAATCCTGAGTGCCAGATACAGTATCAGGTATCAACAATAAATGAAGTGATGGGATATAACCCTACCTGTAAGGAGTTTATAGTCTGGTTATTGGGAGAGATGGATGAGCTAATAGTGGTGGTGGGGTTGGGGATCACAGATGTAGGCCATGGAATCCCAGAGTGGGGAATCCTGACTCAGCCTGGGGTAAGATTTCATGCAGCAAGATTTCAATAGAATTTCTAAGGTTCCTGGGGCTTCCTATTTTAACTATGGATCAGGGTTAGAAAGCCTGATCTCAAATGCTAATGCGTTTCTAAACCTGTATCTCAAGCCAGATCATTCCCACAAGGTTAGGACAGATGTTTACCACTGCTCACTGGACTTCCCACAGGCAACTCAAACTCAACGTGTCCACATGGGATTTTCTTCTGGGGGATCATCATATTTGTCATTATTGATCTAATGCCTCTATAAAATTGAGCTTTGTCAGGACAGGGATTGTGACTGTCTTTTTATTGCTCCATCTCTAGTGATAGCTCGGTGGTTGGTTCATAGTAGAGGCTCAATAAACATTTGATGACTAAGGGAATTAAATGACATCTAAGGTGAGAATTGAAGGGTGAGGGGTTAGCCAGGAGGGAAGTGTGTGTGTGTGTGTGTTTGTGTGTGTGTGTGTGTGTGTGTGTGTGTGTGTGTGTGTGTGTGTAGGTAATAGTGGGTAGCAGTAGGAAATAAAATGGAGAGGGAGTAGCATCTGATCCTTGGGGGTGACAAAGACTGTAGTTCTGGGGACTGGAAGCTCATATGGTATGGGTATAATAGAGCCATTTTGGGGAGGCCTGGGGAGGGCTGACTATAAGAAGAATGTGGAGTTATTAAAAGTTTTAAACAAAGGAAATGCATTACATTTGATATGCAAGTTTTAAGGTCCAGGGAATGGATTGGAGAGGACATAGTGGAAGCAGAGGGGCCAATTTGATGGCTTCTGCAGGAATCTTGATTAGAGATGGGGTGGCTGGACAAATTACTGTAACTAAGACGGGGATGTGGGTAGATTCCACTATGACTAGGGATATAGAATTGCCAAGAGCAGGGAATTGTCTATGGAGAAGGAAGGAAAGATGCTTGAATGATGCCTTGGGAGGGTGCTGGAGTCATTCACTTACATGATAACAGAGGAACAGGAGCAGTGGGGAAAGAAAATCCCATGTGGACACGTTGAGTTTGAGTTGCCTGTGGGAAGTCCAGTGAGCAGTTGTAAACATCTGTCCTAACCTTGTGGGAATGATCTGGCTTGAGATACAGGTTTAGACACGCATTAGCGTTTGAGATCAGGCTTTCTAACCCTGATCCATAGTTAAAATAGGAAGCCCCAGGAACCTTAGAAATTCTATTGAAATCTTACTGCTTGTGCATTTGTGTTGGAGAGTTAGCTTTGTATCAGCTTTTCCAAATGTCCATGTCCCAAAATAAGTTAACTCTTGATCTGAAGCTGGAAGGAGGTGGGAGATTTCTCAAGCAGAGTAAGAAGGGAAGAGAGCTGACTGCTGTGGGAACATCAGCATTTCAGGGTTGGGAGGCACTGTGCCAAGTCAAGGGTCAGGGAGGGTCAGAGTATGGGGGACAAGATGAACGTTTACAGAAAATGTTAGCTTTGCTGTTTATGAAACACTTTCACAGACATGGTCATTTCATATCTTAGTAACTCAATTAGATATTTATCATTTTGCTCTGTGTCAGTTAGCATTCAGTACAAGACACAGAAACTTGGCTATAAATTTTAAACAAGAAGGGATTTAATACAGAGAATTAGGTGCTTACAAAATCACCAGAAGGGTGAGCCTTAGGAAAAGATTTCCAGAACAAGAGAGAAAGAAGGTCAGAGTGCAACCCTGGCACTGCGTTTGAAAGGCCACTCACAATGGCTCTGCCAAACCTGCACTGCTTCCACCCCTGGGGTACTGAGGAAGGCGCAGGGATAGCTGTAGTTCAAGTCTCCTGTTTCCATGACCTTTCTGGACAGCATTAACCAGTCAACGAGGAGCCAGAAGATGGCCCCACCTTACTTCTACCTTCTAGAACTCTCTGCATGAGTACATTTAATTAGTGGATCCCAATTAATCCCTACATTCTTAGATTCAGGGAAGTTTGGAAAATATAACTATACCACCTCTCTACCTATATAAGGAGAGTGATGTGGAGATAAAGAAGGGGCCAGATGGTAAATATTTTAGTTTTTGTGTGCCTATTGTAGCTACTACAAAGCAGACATAAACAGTCCAGAAAGGAATGAGCATGGTTGTGTTCCAGTAAATCTTTATTTATAAAAATGGGTAATGGGCTGGATTTAGCCTGGGGTCATCGTTTTTACACCCCTGAAGTAAATAAGTTAATTCACACAATGATTATCATGGGTTTTCTTACAGATGAGGAAACTAAAACCAGAGCGATTCTGGGTCATTTAGCCAAGTGCAAGTGAAAACATATCCTGGTTATTTTGGTTTCGAGGTTCATGCTCTTTTTAGCAAACCATGATCTGGGCCCCCCTCCTTTGGGGAGACTTGAGATGTAACAGAGGAAATTAAATGTATGCTTCCTTGTTACAGCCCATGGTTAGAGCCCCAAGAATGGGGCAAGATGCTTGTGTATACACAACATTTTTGATAGGAGAAATTAGGACAAGTTTCATTGTGAAAATGCTTTGAGCTAGGTGTTGAAGAAAGGTGTAACTTTAACACGCCGAGATGTTGGGGGGTTGTGAGGAAGTAGGGCTCAAAAGAGCATTTCAGATAGAGCTGGAAACTTTAAGGCAAGTTTAGAAAAGTAGATAGGAACCCAAACTCATCTAAACATTGTGACCTTCGAGGGTGTAAGCAGAGATAAGGCTGGATTAGGGAGAAGTTCAGATGTTAGGATAGGAACCTGCACCTGAAAAGCAGAAGCACTGGCATTTTGAACAGGCCTGGGATACACACATTACTTAGGAAGAATTATCTGGTGTTGTGGTATAGAATTTTTTGAGAGTTAGAAGATACTGCTAACAAGAATCCACGTCAGACGTTGTTGCAGTACTTTTGCATGAGGATGCAAAAGAAGCATTGGTTATGAGGGATGTCTTGAGCCATTTGTGGGACTTGTAAACTTATAGATGTGGGTGAAGTAGAAGGACGGCTTTGGTAGTGAGGAATGAGAAGAAGACCAAAACTTGGGAAGCTAGGAGCAGGAGCAGGCAAGGTGGTGAGTTCTGTCTTCGATATAAGGTGCTGAGGAGAGAAATGGAAATATGGGTCAGACAATTGGAAACGTGGGGTTGATCTTCAAGAGGGAGGTAGTTGGGAGTTTGTTCATGTAGTTGGACAGAGAGCCACAGAAGGGCTCAGACCTCCCAGGGAGTATGGGTAGTGGAGGATGCCCAAAGCAGGAGCCAGGGGATTTAGGCAATTGAGAACCAGGAGGGGGACAAGGAGAGGAAAATAGAGTAAGTGTGGTAGGCAGAGTGCCAGGATGGGTATTGTACCAGAGGAGTCAGGGGAGGAGCTGTTTCCAGAAAAAGGAATGTCCAGTTGTGTTGCATGCCACAGGGAGGTCGTATTCATGAAAGGCCCCTGGATCACACAACCATGATGGGTGACCCCTGAGAGAACTGTTTAGTGTGTAGTGAGTAAATGGAGGCAGAGGCTGTCCAAGCATGTTAAACTGGCGCTGGCATGCAGCCCACCAGCCACAAGTTTGACATGTTTGCGCTGATCTCTCTCTCTCTTAAAAAAAAAAAAAAAAAAAATATATATATATATATATATATTATTGATTTCAGAGATGAAGGGAGAGGGAGAGAGAGAGAGAGAAACATCAATGGTGAGAGAGAATCATTGATTGGCTGCCTCCTGCACACCCCCCACTGGGGATCAAGCCTGCAACCCAGGCATGTACCCTTGACCGGGATTGAACCCAGAACCCTTCAGTCCACAGGCTGATGCTTTATCCACTGAGCAAAACCAGCTAGGACTTGCAGTGATCTCTTAAGGAGTTTGATACTGAAAAGAAAGAGGAGAGATGGTAGGTTGACATTTTTGTTTGTTTTAAAATTGATTAATTCTTCAGTGCCTGAATACCATAAATGACTTAACTTATCAGAGTATATATTACTAGAGGCCTGGTGTATGAAATTCATGCACTGGGGGGGTGGGTCTCCCAGCCTGGCCTGCGCCCTCTCGCAGTCCGGGAGCCCTGCTATTGATTGCCCTAAAGAGGTAGGCACTGCCCACCAGCCGGGGCTCCTCGATGGATTGCCCTGTAGAGGGAGGCCCAGGCTACCCGCCACAGTGTTGCTGGCCGGGTAGCCAGGGCCTCCCTCTTTGTGGTGATCAATCGCGCCCTGCAGAGGGAGGTCCCGCCCACCTGCTGCAGCCTGCTGATCGGTGGTCTGGGCCTCCCTCTTTGAGGCAATCGCAGAGACCCCCCAATTGATCATTCTGCTGGCCGATAGCCTAGGCCTTCTCTGTGGGGTGATCATGGGGTGATGGTGGCCCTTCCCCCCCAACACACACACCCAATCGCATTGCACCCGCCTTGGCTGGCCTGGCACCGGTGGGTGTCATAGCGTGGTCATCTGGACGGTCGGTCGTTCTGCTGTTCCGCCATTCATTTGATTTGCATACTACACTTTTATTATTATAGATGATTTCTCCCCTTCCCCTACCATGCCTTCTTCCTAAAGAAAAAGTGGTTGAAAGAGGAACACCATCTAGTTCTCTCTTGATGTACGGATTCATTTTTGGGTCAGTTGTTTGTGTCTGACTTGACTGCTTTTTGGCCCTGCGGGTGGCCTCTTCTGGCATCCTGTGAGGTAACAGACACACGCGTGCAGTTGGTAAGCCAACTGCCTCCAGCCCTCGACGCTCTGCTAAATTTGGAACACGCGTTAGTCCCAATCTAAGTCTGCACCCAGAGGGGGAAATAAGTCCCAACTTTGAAATTTCTGAGGTTATACATTCGTGGAATATAAAATCAGCAAGTTGATGATGTTTGTCTTACCTCACAGGATTTCTTTCAAACCCACTAGAGAATTGCTGTGCGGTGCTGTGAAAAGTTTGTTCTCTCCAGAGTCTTTCCTAGAAAAAAAGTAGGTATGCCCAAGCCCCCAAAGGAACTATTTTGTACATCAGTGCTTTCTAGGATAATCAACAAAAACAACACCTTGCAGCAGAAACGGCAAACCAAACGAATTCTGGAGTTTCAGGTGGGAAATGATTTTATCCATCTCAATTAAAGACACATTCTAACTCTTGTTTCCTTTCACACCTTGGTCTGTCGCCTCCACACCAAATCAGTTTGGTATCAGATAGGTGATGAAATGGATGCAAGAAGAGGTAACTTGGGTGAATATTTTTTCCTCAGTGGAATTCATTTCCTCACTCCCATATTTACACAGCGATGTTGTACTTGAATGGCCCTAAATTGTGTTTCTCTGGAGTTCTTCGGGGATTAGAGCCCACAATTCTCTTTCACATTTGTATAGAACTTTAGTTTTCGAAGTGTTTAGACATCCATGACTCTCATTTGGCCTCACAATAAGCTGTGAGATGGACAGCACAGACATCATCTTGAAGCTCATTGCAGGGAAAGGAACAGAGATGCAGAGTGGTCCACCAGCCACCCAGGGACACACAGGTTGCCAGTGGCCGATTCAAGGCAGAAGCTCAAGTTTCCCAGCTCCACATGCAGTATTTTTCCCATTATGCTTTGGGTGGCATCTTTGGCATTAACTGTTGTCTTTCATTGTTAAGCACCTCAACGTCTGTAAGCTTTGGATAACATCAAGTTGGTTTCTGGTTGGACATTGATCGTGGAGGGCCAAGAGCAGAAACCACAGACTTTAAATGACAGTTCCCCTTATTGGAGGTTTGGCCTTTATTGATCAGAGGTCTCTTGTTAAGGGAAGGTATACATTGGTAGAAGAGGTTTGTCAAATCTTTAAAAAAAGAAAAAAAGGAAACTTCTGGGCTCCTTGGGGATTCTGATTATGGCAGAGTTTGCAAATGTGAAGTATCCTCCTATATAATAAAAGCCAAATATGCAAAGCAACCAAATGGTGGAACTACCGGTTGCTATGACACACACTGATCACCAGGGGGCAGACGCTTAATGCAGGAGCTGCCCCCAGCCCGCAGGCCTCAGGTCAGCCAAGGCGGGTGCCAGCAGGGGCCCCTGACTGCCTCACTGGTGGCCCCACAGATGGGCCTTGATCGCCGCCAGGCCTAGGGACCCTACCCATGCAAGAATTTTGTGCATCAGGCCTCTAGAGTACTTTATAAAGCCTGGAGTACTTTATAAAGGCAGTGGACAGTGTGTTTCCTGGGAACATTGATTTTTGCACCTGTTAGTCTCTGGACACTGCTGTCTTTGGCACATTGTTGTTATAAATGTCTGTGTCGCTCCTCTTTTAGAAATGGTCTGTTATCCAGCTTCCTGGAGGTTTTCTGTGTGCGTGAGCCTGTGCTTGAGGTAAATGGAACACGTTTACTACCGCAAAACTGAAGGTAGTGACGTTAACAATACCCTCACCCCCGAGTAGTCTTTAAATATTCTTAACCCTGGAGATGGCCCAAGAAATTGCTTTTTCTTTTCCCTGTACCACTCAGCACACAAATCCTAAATTACTGCTGATCAAAGACACATAAAGTACAAAGCAATAAGTATTTTTGTTTCTGTATTTTAGGGAATGAACAATGAGTGAAAGCAAACTACTTGATGAGGGCTTAAAAATATTGTCATCATTATATGGATTCATAGAGCTGAGACTTCTATTTTGTTCATTTGTTGACTGCCATGTCATTACACTGCATTGAGGGGATTTTTTAAAAGCAGCTTTATTGAGATATAATTCACATATCAATAATTCTCCTAGTATACCTTAGTATACAATTCAGTGGTTTGGGGTATTTTACCTTTATTAATTTCTAAAAATCATGGTATAATATATACAACACGAAATTTGTCATTTTAACCATTTTTAATATACAATTGAGTGGCATTGGTTACATGCACACTTTTATGCAACCATCACCACTATTTCCCAAACCTTTTCGGCACTTCAAACAGAAATTCCGTGCTCATTAAACAATAATACCACCAGAAGGAGTTTTGAATATGCTTTGATAACTACTGTCAGCTATATATCAGGCCTTTGAGGACGATTTTGTTATTTCTTTAGGGGACGTTTATTCTTCTAGGGGAAGTTCCATATAGTACATGACACAGGTTGGGTTCACTCAGGAAGCAGCCTTTGAGATTCGTAAGCAGGACATTCTCAGGGAATCCCTTAGGGTCAACACTTGTGGGGAAGGGAAGGAGGCAGGATTGGGCAGGAGAAGATGGGCTGCCTCCTCAGGGGAACCCTGGAACTGGGACCCCTTTGTATCCTGCAGTCATAAGATGCAGCTGGCCCAGGAAGGGATGTGGGCAAGGCCAGTTCAGGACAGGGATAACATTTCACCAGCAGCAGTCCCACTAGGTAGGGAGTGGGGGAAGGAATAAAATCTTCGGTACTTGGTTCTCAAATGTTGCTGCCCATTGGAACCTCCTAGGCAGCCTCAAAACACTCTGCTTGGCTGCATTGATATGGGGGTAAGAAGTGGGCATCGGAGTTTTAAAAGCTCCCCTGATGATCCTAATGGGCAACGGTTTTGGAGTGTCTCAGTCCTGAGGAGGCATCAACACGTCGCTGTGGGCGGTGCCTGGGTTCTGGAGTCAGGAAAATTTGAGTGAGGTTCAACCATTTACTAACTCCGTGAGTTCTTATTTATGATCTTCTGATGAGACGTTGCTACCGGGCTTTTAAAAGTATGAATAGATATGTGTTTGGGTGGCAGGGCACTTACAAATCAATACAAAACCAGTGATCACTTCCATGAAAATTTGGCAGAAGACAACAATGCATAATTACCAAAGAAAAAATTCAAATGGCCTTTAAATATTTGAAAATGTATTGTCTTAATATATTGATTGTCTTCATTTGTCTTTCATGTCTGAAGAAATGAAAATTAAGAGTGTTTGCTTATAGTACTCAGTAATGGTCAAGGTGGTGGCCGGAGACATTTTCATACTCTTGCTGTAAGTGTATATTGATATACATGTATGGTGAAACATGCAGGAATATGCATAAGAATGCTTAAAAAGCAGATGTCTTTTGACATAGCAAATATAATTCCAGAAATTTATCCGGAGGAAATAACAGGTAAGTGTGTAAAGGTGTTTGCATAGAGCAGTGATGGCGAACCTTTTGAGCTCGGCGTGTCAGCATTTTGAAAAACCCTAACTTAACTCTGGTGCTGTGTCACATATAGAAATTTTTTTATATTTACAACCATAGTAAAACAAATATTTATATTTTTGATATTTATTTTATATATTTAAATGTCATTTAACAAAGAAAAATCAACCAAAAAAATGAGTTCGCGTGTCACCTCTGACACGTGTGTCATAGGTTCGCCATCACTGGCCTAGAGGTGTAATTGCTGAGCCTTGTTGGCAACTGTGGAAAATTGGGCATGGCATAAATGCTCCTTAATAGGGTATTGGTTAAATACGTTCTGGTAATACCTTTTCTGGAACTTCATAGTCATTAAAAATAATAATGTAGCCCGGCTAGTGTAGCTCAGTGGTTGAGCGTCGACCTCTGAACCAGGAGGTCACAGTTCGATTCCCAGTCCCTTCTTCACTGAAAAAAAAATTAATAATAATGTAGCTGTCCATGTATTAACAGAGGAAGAGAGCCACCATATACTTGTAAATGAGAGAAGCAGTTAACAAAACACATGAGCCTATTTTCGCATTAAAATTATGTTTGCATTGAAATGTCTGTAAGAAAAATACCAGATGTTCACAGTAAACTATTTTTTCCCCTGAGTAAAAGAATTACAGGTGAATTTTACTTTCCATGTCATATCTCTCCGTAATATTTAGACTTTAGAAACATTACACATATATGAACTTAACTTTTATGTGTAAATTTTATATTAATGAAAAATATAGAGCCATGTCCAAAAATTATGTATTTCTAAAATTACGTGTGTGTGTGTGTGTGTGTGTGTATGTGTATCTCCACCTATCTATCCAGCAGTCTAAAAGGGAAAAATATGTAATCCAATTAGTGGTTCTCCCTGGAATTTGGGGACACGGGTGATTTTAATTTTTTTCTTATGCTCATTTATACTTCACAGGATTTTATAATGAGATTGTATTCACTCTTATGAGAAAAAAGTAGCTTTTAATATTTCAGCATGCTTGCCTGACCTAGTTTTCCAACCACTCTTGCATCTATTTCATGTGAAGGGTCCTTTGATTAGCATTTTTTTCTCCGCGTCTTTCTCCTCGCCTTCTTATTTACATGGTCACTATTACGTGTTGAATAGTTGTGTGCAATATCCAGTTGTGGGCATTTATTCAGACTCTCACATTTGTTGTCAAGTTGTGCATTTTCACTTTTCTCATCGTTTCCCCCCCAAGTAACGTTTGACCTTTAGATGAGGCACCTTCAAGCACAGAATCCGTCATCTGCCATTATGCTTTTAATTCATCTATTAAACGGTCATGTGTCCTCAATAAATATTGATACTAAATTAAGTCATTCTCTGTTTGCTTTTAGGTAGAGCTTTGAGGTTATCAGATTTACCAGGCAGGTAGGATTCATCAAGGAGAAATGCATGGAAAGCTTTCTTCTGTGTGGCAGACAAATCTCACTCATCCCTTTAGGCCCCAAAGTAAACATTGCCTCCTCTGTCGCATCATCTTGACTCCTCCTGGGAAGCTGGTGCTGACTTCTCCATGTTTCTTTATGGCCTTTAGTAATTTTTATTGTAAGCAGGGTGGACGACTATTATCCCATTAGACTTCCAAATAGAAAATGTGGTAGCCATCCACCAGTCCCCCAGTGGTCATTACCTCCTGGGATTCATGCCCTTGACAAATAGATTATAATAGAAGTGATGATAGGTCATTTCCAAGATTAGGTTACAAAAGACTGAGTTCTTTCTGTTGTATCACTCACTCTATGGAAAGCCAGATGTCATGCTATGAAGACAGTCATACAATGTATGGAGAGAGGCTCACGTGGCAACAGCTAATAAAAAAAACAAAACCAGAGACTGGCCATCAACCAGGTGAGTGCACTTCAAAGCAGATCCTCTCCTTGTGGAGCCTTTAGACCAGTGGTTCTCAACCGTGGCTGCACATTAGAATCACCTGGGAATCTTTTTAAATCCTGATTTCTGGGCCTCATCCTCCGGAAATTCTGTTTCTTTGTTATGGGGTGGGGCCACAACATTAGTAACAAAGAAACAGAATTTCCGGAGGATGAGGCCCAGAAACCAGGATTTAAAAAAGATTCCCAGGTGATTCTAATGTGCAGCCAAGGTTGAGAACCACTGCTTTAGATGTTCCAGGCCCTACCATCAGCTTGACTGCAACCTCCTCAGAGACCCTGAGCCCAGTCCACCCATCTCAATGCCTCCCAAGTTTGACCCTCTGAACCATGTGAAACAATAAATGCTTGTTGCTTTAAGTGCTGAGTTTTGGGGTAACCTGTTGTGCATCAATAGAGAACTAATAAGAGGTTGGTATTAGAAGTGGGGTGCCAGTGCTACAGAAAACTAAAATGTCATAGAGGCTTTGAGTGTGGACAGTGTATAGTGGAAAAGCTATAAGAATGCTGAGGGACATGCTAACAGAAGCTTAAAGTGCTTTGAGTACATTGTCTGTAGAAGTTTGGATTTTGAGAAGGCTGCCGGTGAAGGCTTAACAGAAAATGAGGAAAATCACAAAACTGGAAACTGGAAAAGGGAGTCTTTGTCCTTGTTATAGAGCAGCATAAAATTCAGCAATATTGTTGTGGAAGGGGGAAAGTGTACCTAATGAACTGGGTGATACAGTTAAGGAGATTTCTGACCAGAGTGTTGAAAATACCTTCTATTTTTTCCCTGTTACTTATAGTAAAGTTTCAAGAAAAGAGAAACTGAAGGCAGAAATAGACAAAAAGAGCCAGGACTTGCTGTTTTTGAAGATTGCCATCTTCTCCATATGGCACATGAAGCTAAAATTAAGAAATGGCTTCTGAGCAAAGATCAAATTTGGGGCACTTATAGGAAAACAAATTCCAACAGGAAGCCAAGGGTGTAACTGTAAAATGTTTTATTTTATATTTTAATTGAATTTATTGGGGTCACATTGGTTAAGGTTTCAGGTGTGCAATTCTATAACACATCATCTGTATATTGTATTGTGCGTTCACCATCCCAGGTCAAGTCTCCTTCCATCACCATTTATCTCCCCTCACCCCCTATACTCTCTCCTCCCTCCTCCCACACCCATTCCCCTCTAAAATCTTTTCTTAAGATCCCCAAATCAGCCGAAATCGGTTTGGCTCAGTGGATAGAGCGTCGGCCTGCAGACTGAAAGGTCCCAGGTTCGATTCCGGTCAAGGGCATGTACCTGGGTTGCGGGCACATCCCCAGTGGGGGGTGTGCAGGAGGCAGCTGATCGATGTTTCTCTCTCATCGATGTTTCTAACTCTCTATCTCTCTCCCTTTCTCTCTGTAAAAAATCAATAAAATATATTAAAAAAAAAAAGATTCCAAAATCAAAGATGGTGTCTCAGAGTAAGGTGCAGTCAGCTGACAGGCCTTCTAAAGAGAGTCAGGGTTTGCTTTATGGATCCTCTCATTCAAATAGCAGAGCTTCGTGGAAGCTCGAGGACATTGTCCCTCAGCAGAAGCCCAAACTGAGGAAGGACCATTGCAGAGATTGGTGGGTATGGCTTTTGTTGAATGGAATGAACCCTAAAAGGCTTCACAGAAGGCTCAAGGTTTTTAAGAGAGTTATACTTGAAGAGACACCATCCTCTTGAAGTGAAAGGGACATGGGGAGGACAAAATAAAAAGAGGCATTTGGACTTCCAAGTATCAACAAGGAGGAAACAGGCTGGGAAAACTAGTCAGCTGTGAACACTGATTACCTTTAATGAAAATGGAAGGATGACCAAGAGGCCAAAGCCAAGAGCCCAGAGAATGAAGTTAAGGGTCATAGAGAATTATTCTCAGACCTCAACTTGAGACCTAAGCAAAGACCTTGAAACATTTGCTTGGTGGGGTTTCAGAATTGCTGCCTCTTACACGCTTCCCTATTTCTCCCTTTGTGAGCAGGAGTGTTTATAGCAGTTATTCTCTGCTTGTCCCACCATTGTTGAGTGTGTGAGAACAGATAACTTGTTGCTTTAGTTGCACATGTCTACAGATTGGGAGAAATCGTATTCAAGGATCTGCAGTTTAGGGACTGCACTCAGGAACCTCATCTGTACCGAGACCCGATTTGGATGGTGACGGTCTGCATGTGCAGCTGATGCTGTGAGGGGATGATACTTTTGGGGACCATGGGAGGGGTCAGTGTTTGTTGCGTGTAAGAGATATATGAATCATTGGGAGCTAGAATGTGAGGCTGTGGTAGGCAGCCTCCAGGACAGCCAGCCCCCCGTGATCCTTACTTCTTGGCATTCAGAGTTGTGAATCCCTCCTCTTCCCACACTGTAGTAGGGTTAGTCCTTGTGACCAAGAGCAGGAGTGATGGTATGTCACTTTGAGGCAACTTATTAAAGACTGCACCATTGCCTGGTTAGTATGGCTCAGCAGTTGAGTGTTGACCCAGGAACCAAGAGGTCGCTGGTTCAATTCCTGATCAGGGCACATGCCCAGATTGCGAGCTTAATCCCTGGTGGAGGGTGTACAGGAGGCAGCCGATGGATGATGTTCCTCTCTCATTGATGTTTCTATCTCTATCCTTCTCCCTTCCTCTCTCTATAAAAACATATTAGAATAAAAAGACTGCAGCTTCCACATTGGGCATACTCTCACGCTCTTGGACCACTCGCCGTGGGGAATGCCAGCTGCCGTATGTGGAGGGCATTCAGGCAGCCTTGTGGAGAGCTCCACATGGTGATGACCTTTCGCCTAAAGTCATGTGAGTGAACTTTCTTGTAAGTGTCCCAAGGCTTCAGAGGATGGAGCCCCAGCTGACAGCCTGACTGCATCCTCACAAGACCCTGTGTAGAAAAGAATTAGCATAGGAGGCCCGACACTGCTGTCCTTAGAAGGGCTGCTTATAATATTGGCTCTTGGCTGGCATCTGGGTACTTGGATTTAGGGAGGGTTCCCTCCATTCTCTAACCGATATGAGTGGTTTAGTGTGCCCAATTATGCAAACATAGTTATTTATGATGAATACCTGCTTCTAACTTGGAGTCTGGAATTTTGGCATGTGCTAGGCAGAGGGTGTGTGCATGAGCAGCCCCCCCCCCCCAAAAAAAAAGAACACAAAACAAAACACAAACAAACAAAAACCCCGGGAACTGCGTCTCTAACGAGCTTCCCTGGTAGACAACACTTCATCATGTGTTGCAGAGTCAGATGCTGGAGGAAGAAGCCTGTGCGGTGTGACTCCATGGGGAGGGGACTCTGGGAAACGTGTGCCTGGGTCCCTACAGAATTGACGCCATGCCCCTTTTCCTTTTGCTGATTTTGCCTTACATCCTTCTGCTGTAATAAATCATAGCATTGAGTCATATGTGTGAGTCCCGTGAATCCTCCTAGTGATCCCTGAGCCTGGGGGTGACAGAGACCCTGAGCCAGAACCTGTGAGATAATAATTGTTTGTTAATTTAAGCCACTGAGTTTTGGAGTAGTCCCTCCTCGCCACTCCCCCTTCCCCCAGCCATAGGTAACTAATACAAGAAACCCATCGTTCTCTCTCCCCAGCATAGTGCCTGGAACGTAGGTGCTAAAGAAATATTTGTTGAGTGAATTGATAGTTCTGCCTTTGAAGAATTTTCTAGTCCATATGGTTGCTTTGCAGGAGGAATCTGAATCCCGGCTTGGTGTTAGGAAGCAGGCTCTCCTCCCTTTTGTCTGGAGGAACCAGTCCCCGTGGCAGCAGCCTGCCTTACGTTGGTCACATCCTGCCATCTTCCTTTTTGGATGAGCTCCATGTGAATAGGAACTAGTGAGTGACATGCTGCTTCTCTGGTGCCCACTTTTTCTGAGTTCCCTTGATTCCCCCCTCTCTCTTCTTTGCCTCGGTGATGATAGCTATTCTTACCCTTGGAATAAAACCCTCTTCCTGCTGAAAAATTAATCACCAAGTGTTTCAGGGCCTTATAAGATATTTATATCTGCATCTCGCCTCTTTATCATATAGAGACAGAAGCTTAGACAAAAGGACTTTTTTGTTGTTTTACATTGTCCCTTCCTCTGCATGCCATCTTGGAATAGACTTATATACAAAGATAGCAACCATTCACCCTAAGATGACTTTGATGTGGGGGAGAAAGCTAAAATATGTACTAGAAGTAGACTTCTTTGAGTTATTTACGGTTTCTTTTTTACTTTAATGTATATTTGGACTGCTTTCTGGACTTTTCTCTTTCGTTCCATGCTTTGACTGTATATCCCAGTTCTATAGACATGGCCAAGATGTACGTGCTTTATATTATATAGTTTTGTTTTCTGTTTGTGAATATGTCTGTGCTTTATTTTTTTATTGCATTTATTGGGGTGACATTAATTAATAAAATAATATAGGTTTTAGGTGTTCAATTCTGTAATACTTCATCTGTTATGGTATTGTTTTCACCATCCCAAGTCAAGTCTCCTTCCATCACCATTTATCCCCCCTATACCCTCATATACCTCCCCCCACCCCCTTTCCCTCTAGTAATCACCATGCTATTTACAGTTTCTTAGTATTTTAATCAAGGGATATGTGTGTGCTTGTGTATGTGTGTACACATGCACATGCACACGCACATACCCCATAATGATATCTGGAACTCATCTTTTGATAGTTGTGAGAACCTTTTATCTCCCTTCAAATCTTCTTGAGTCTTTTTATTTTCAATTTTAATTTTTCAATTATAGTTGACATTCAATAGTATAGTAGTTTCAGGTGTACAGCATAGTGGTAGACATTTATATAACATACAAAGTGATACCCCCAATAAGTCTAGTACCCACACGGCACCATACGTAGTTATTACAATATTGTCTTATGATTCATTCACTCATTCATTCATTCATGTTATTTTATTTGTCAGTTACAGTTTACATTCAATATTATTCTGTATTACTTTCAAGTGCACAGCATAGTGGTTAGACAATCATATATCTTATAAAGTGGTCCCCCCCACCTTGATATTTCAAGTACCCAGCTAGCACCATATATAGTTATTACAATATTAACTACATTCCCTATGCTGTACTTTACATCCCAGGACTTAACAGATGACCTTGATTCCTATTTTCCTGATAATCTCAGGGAGATCTAATAGGAACGCTCTCATTTGACATCCTTTCCACTAAATTTAAAAATATATATATATATATTTATTGATTTCAAAGAGGAAGGGAGAGGGAGAGAGAGAGAGAAACATCAATGATGAGAATCATTGCTTGGCTGCCTCCTGTATGCCCCCTACTGGGGATCGAGCCCACAACCAGGGCATGTGCCCTGACTGGGAATTGAACTGTGACCTCCTGGTTCATAGATTGATGCTTAACCACTGAGCACACCAGGCGGGCTCCTTTTCACTAATTTTTAAAGACATTTTCCCTCTCCTTTATAAAAAAAAAATGGTCTATTCTTCTGTCAAAGGATTCCCCTCTCTATCCTTTTTTCTGTGCAGAGTAGTAATTTCTAATGCTCTGATGGCACAGTGTTCATGCTCTGTTGGTACTCAGGATTCACGTATGATAATCCATTAGAACATGAGAATAAGATATTACAATTGCTATTTATTTTAAAAAATTGTTTATGAAATTTTAAAATGTATATAAATTTAGAGAGTATATGTAATTTCAAAATGATGAAATATTCATGTATTGGAAGTACATGCCAAATTTTTAAGTGACTGAAGAAAACAACTAAAAAGATTTGGAGGCCAAAAACATTTATGCAACACAAGGCATTTTATAGTCTTTAAGATTAATTTTGCATGTAAGTGATTTGATGGACACCTATCTTTTAATTGATTATTTTAAGGGTTTCTGCTTTTTAGAGAAAAAATTTAAAATTTAGACAAGCAAAAGTTAAAAAATCAAACCACTTGTAATTTGACAACTCACAGATAAATATTATTGACAGTTGTATATTAACATTGATTGTACATTTCAGCTAGCTTTTTTAGACATGGACATTATTTTTCTTTAAAAAAAGAAAAGATATGTTATTTATAATTTTTATAAGTCCTGTATATTGCTTTTAGAACTTTAAAAAAATGAACATTTCCTTTGATACTGAATATTTTCATATATTTTAATAGCATTACTTTATCCTATATAATAAAGGGCTAATATGCAAATAGACCGACCGGTTGCTATGATGTGCACTGACCACCAGGGGACAGGCGCTAAATGCAGAAGCTGCCCCATGGTGGTCAGTGTGCTCCCACAAGGGGAGCGCCACTTAGCCAGAATCTGGGCTCATGGCTGGCAAGCACAGAGGTGGTGGTGGGAGCCTCTCCCACCTCCACAGCAGTGCTAAGATGTCTGATTGTTGGCTTAGGCCCGCTCCCCAGGGGGAAGCCATCAATCTAACATCTCCCGAGGGCTCCTGGACTGCAAGAGGGCGCAGGCTGGGATGAGGGACGCCCCTGAGTGCATGAATTTTGTGCACCAGGCCTCTAGTAAAGATATAAAAATAATTTATTTAGATATCGTAATTCCTCTACTGTTAGATTTTTAGGCTCCTCTAGTTTATTTTTTCTTCTCCTTCTGCTATTTAAACAGTTCTGTAAAATGGATGCTATTAACTATGCTTTATATACCTGGGATGTATCCTTAGGAGACACTCCTAAAACTTGCAATTCCCTTTAAGAGTTAAAGTTTACCTCCAGGCATAGCATCAGCAAAAATAAATTTTAGCAATTATTTCTAGTGTATGTCCCTTGTCAAGTAAGCCAGGGTAATCACCAAATAGCTCTATAAAATAAAGCATAGTTATATTCATCAATAAGACGAATTACATGTTAATGACTTTTAATATCTAGGAACCATTAACATTGATATGTCAATGTGTGGTAGTTTATAGGGCTAGTGTGTAATCTCCCAGATTTAATAGGTAAGTAGGAGCCCTTTTGTAGGCAGGTTCAAATAGTGGCAATGGAGGGGGCAATTAAAGTCTTGTTAGAAGAAACTTGTCATTTGTTTTGTGAACAATGTAGTTTATTTACCACACACTTGAGGAGGGCAGGGATGTGGCTGTTTCACTTCACCATTCGTCTACCAGTCCAGAGCTTGGCCATAATAGGCACTCAATAAATATTCATGGAATAAATCAATATTCATTAACAAACAGGTCTATGTCTTGTTGAATATCTTGCATGTATGTTGTAAACATAATTGAAGGCTTTGTATGGTCAACTGACAGTTGACAATGGAATTCTTATCCGCAGAGAGGGATGGGGCCTTTCGGCGTTTCTCCCGATTGTTATGATTGCTATTGGAGTTGAGGGCGAGCAGATTCAGGAGCAATGCAGGGAGCATTGGTGAGTGCCTCACTCCATGCTGGTCAGCTCCTCCATTTCCTCTGTGTTCCCTCTTGTTCGCTCTGGCCTTTTGCAGCTGCTGGATCCAATCTCGCTGTGAAAATAGTGTTTCCTCTCAGCTGACCCATGGGGTTCAGTGTTTGATTAACAAGTTTCTCATTTTCTGAGCAAAATATCTAGGCAAATCCCCTTTGGTTGATGCAAGGATCTGCAATAATTTGCAACCGCCTTGTGAGCCTTGTATCGAATGAGCTCTTTGTAAGGATGCGGTGTCATTTATAATGCAGGCCCCACATCCACTCCTTGGGCCTTCTCAGTGCCAGGCATTGGCTCCACATTGGTTAGCATTGACAGTCAGCAAAGGAATTACTTCAGTGGCTGCTGCCAAATTAAAAAAAAAGTTAGACTTACAGTGTAAATGGATTTTCCTTTCTTCAAAGTAGTGACCTTGGGATAGATGTAATCCTTTGATGCTTCTATTGATGTGGCTATTGCCCCAAACGTTTCCAGAATTCTTCTTTTTAATTTGCCTTCAGAGCCTGTGGCACATTCTCTTGAATATTCTCAAGTCTGACAAATATTCATTCTTTGTAGGGGACTTTGATTTTGGGGAAAAGGATTTTGGCATGGAGTCCAGCAGCTGAGATGGGGGATGAGACCAGGGAGTCCTGGCTCCACCCAAGGCAATGTAGGATTTCACATGCCTTGTAATCATGAGACTTGTACATGTGTCCCCAGCATGATTTCTTTTTAAAATAAAGTTTCAAATTGTAAAATATGTCAAGCCTGCAGAATACTATGGAACACTATCTGACAGGCATGTTCCCAGCACTGATGTAAACCGATGTTCACATTTTACTGTTTTGGTTGGCACGTGTTCTTTCATCTTTCTCTCATCCTCATTCTTACTTCAAAAAGACAAGTTTTAAACTGTACTGTGCCGCCTGCCCATCTTTCCTTCACTTTCTCCCTCCCTCCCCCATTCTGTAGTCAGACCTCTGCTAAAATTGCTATGCTTCATTCCCAGGTGTTCTTATGCCTTTCTGAGAGAGTGTTTGAAAATTTACACTAATTGTATTATCCTGTGGATACCCCTATGGTATTTTTGAGATTTCTCCATGTTGATTTGTTTTAATTACTCTATAATATTCTATTTGAATAAATCAGTTTATTCATCCAGTCGCCTAAGAGAAGGTCAAGATGGTTCCACCTTTTCCCTTTGCAGTAAATATATGTGTGCATGTCTACTTAGGAAAAGGTGCTGGAGATTGTCTAAAGCAAGTATCTAGAGGAGGCATTGCTAAGGTCTAGAATATGCACATCTTCAACTTAGTGGTATTTCCAAGCGGTTCTCCAATGCCATGTAATTATGCTCCCATTAGCAGTTATTGTTCCCCCATGTCCTCTTGGTTTGTCAGATTTTTAATTGTTGCCTATCTGATTGGCCTGGAATTGTGTCTCATCGTTTTACTTTGCATTGCTCTGCTTCTGATACGATCCAGCATCTCTTCATCTATGTAGTGGCCATCTGAGTTGCCTCTTTTGTGAATCGCCCATTCATATCCTTTGCCAATTTTTCTAATTCCATTGGCCTTTTTATTAATGATTTATAAGAATCATTTATAGTCTAGATATTGTAAGCTGCACATATCTCTTCCTTCTCTGTGGCTTATGCTTTCACTTTCTTATGATGCCATTTATTCAACAGAAGTGTTATTTTTTTAAAAATCCTTCATCAAAGGTATGTTTTTTTAATTGATTTTTTTTTAAAAAAATCAGGAAACAGGGTGGAGGCAAAAGAGGGGCCCTTGGAGTTTAGAAGAAAGAGCAAAGGTATGTGCCTTGAGGGAAGAAGAGGGGGAAAGGTGCCTGCATGTTCCTGACAGAGAGAGAGAGAGAGAGAGAGAGAGAGAGAGAGAGAGAGAGAGAGAGAACACCAGAAGTGCTAAATTTTAATAATCATATCAATGTTTCCTTTATGGTATGTTATTTTTTAGGTCTTGTTTATGAAATCCTGCTCTCTATCCCAATGTCATAAAAATAGGCTTTTATACATTCTTTTAAGTTTTGAAATATGTAATATTTTACAGTGACCTAGAATTGATTTTTTGTATAGTGTGACACTAGAATCTACTTTTATCTTCTTCCATATGGATGTCCAGTTGTCTCAGTTCCATATACTGAATCCGCTCACCATGGTCATACATCACGTTGCCACATATCTGTAGATGTGGTCTGTGGCTTTGCGGACTTTGTCAACGGTATGTTTGCCTACTGCACCTCAGCTCCTCTATTTTAGTTACTTTGGGCTTATAAGTCTGGGTTAAGTTTTACCTTCAGAATGTCTTGGGTATTCCAGGACCTTTCCACTTTCAAATATATTTCAGGAAGGTGAAAGCCTTCTTTTGCTTTGTTGGACTTATTCAGCCAGTTTTTAGATGTATTGTGAGAATTTGCCCCCTTAAGATACTGAGTTTTCTCATCTACAAACATGGTAGAGCTATCTGGATATATTTAGATTTTTCAAAATGTCTTTAATAGAATTTCATAATTTTTGCCATACTTTTTACTTACAAATCTCTGTTAAAAGCATTCCTAAGTCTCTCATAGTCTGTATTACTGCTGTTAATGGCATCTTTTTAAAAAATCTTTTCCTGGTGTTGCTAGTGTATGGGAACATAATTTGTTTTCGTATATCTTGCTAAACTCTCATTAATTTTCATGGTTTATTTGTAGACACTCTTGCACTTCCTATGCAGATAGATATGTAATCTTTTGATAATGATATCTTTTTCCCCCCTTCAAGTTGTGACTAAAGGGAAACTGTTTCTCTACTCACAGCACTTCTTGACACTAAACATATGGGGTTTCCCCACATTTCAATTCTCCAGTTCTCTGTGGACACAAACTGGGTGTCTAATGATTTGTGCAATTCTGGAATCTACCAGAAATTAGCACAGACCCACAAGTTGAAGGGCTCAGTTCCACAAGACTGCCCCCTCTTTAACTACAAGTCCCTTTCCCCCATATTTCTGACCAGAAGGGCTACAATCATGGGTAGCCATGTCTTCTTCCTCAGGTTTGATAATTTGCCCAAATGGCTCACAGAACTCAGAAAAGTGTTTTATTTACTATTACTGGTTTATTATAAAGTACTAGAAGCCCGGTGCACGAAATTCATGCACAGATAGGGTCCCTAAGCCTGGCTGGTGACCAGGGCCGATCGGGACCTTCCAGCTGCCGGCCGGGGCCTTCCTTCATTCCACGCTGCCCCCTGGTGGTCAGCGCACATCATAGCGAGTGATCAAACTCCAGTCTCCTGGTCTAACTCCCCAGGGAACAATTTGCATATTAGCCTTTTATATATATAGATACCACTCAGGAACTGCTATATGGAAGACATGCTTAGGACAAGGTGTAGGGCAGGGTTACATGGAGCTTCCATACCCTTTTAAGGCACTCTACCCTCCTCGTGCCTCCATGTGTTCACCAACCTGAAGCTCTCTACACCCCATCTTTTAGGGTTTTATGGAGGTTCCTTTACATAGGTGTGATTAAGTCATTGGCCATTGGTGATTGAATTCAGTCTCTAGCCCCTCTTCCCTCCCTTCTGTTAATCAGCACCATCCTTCAAGAGTCACCTCATTAGCATAAACTCAGGTATGGTTGAAAGGGCTTATTATGAATAACAAAAATTGCTTCTGTCATGCCTACAACTCAGGAAATCAAAGAGTTTTAAGAGGTCTGTGCCAGTCACTAGGGATAAAAACCCAAATATATATCACAGTATCAGCATAATTTTTACTTATTTTACTTGTATTAATGTACTGACTTGGACTTCTACTATACCACCTGTTTTTATAAATAAAGTTTTATTGAAGCTCAGCCACACCCATATTGTCTGTGGCTCATTTTGCATCACAATGGAGACTTACCTACTTTGGACAATGACTTTTTAGTTTGCAAAGCTCGCAGGCCCTTTACAGAAAGTTTCCCAACCCCCTCAACATGTTTTGGACAGAGGGAGTAATAGTAACTTTTTTGTCTCATTTCTGACTTTAAAGAAGAGAGCTATACTGCTGTGCCTATAGGTTGGTTGGGTTTATAGGCTTTATTGGGTTAAGAGACTATCCTTCTATTCTTAGATTTGTAAGAAGTGTTTTCTTGTTTGTTTTGTTATTTTCAAAATAATAAATGAATGTTGAATTTTATCAAATGTGTTTTCTGCATTGGAGAGGCTTTGTTTTTCTCTCCTTTTAAACATAATTATATTCTCTTTTAACTTATCCTATTATTTCCAGTTCTTGGGGCTAGAATCCTCCTGTTTAATGTATTTTTATAACTTGTGAGCTCAGTGGGCCTGACTTTTCTGTGGGAATTGTCTTCAGTATGGGTGGGAGTTTTGTTCTAGCTTTTCCCATGCCCATCTTTGGTCCTGGACCGATTTTTATGTTAATTTCCCAGGTTGGGCATTTCTGGACCGTGCAGGTAGCCCAAATTTATACTCCAAGTGTTTCAGAGGCAGTGTTTTGGAGTTTAAATTTTGCAGGGATCATTTTGTTCTCCGCTCCTGGAGCCAGAGATAGACAAGTGATCAGAACTGATGGAGGATGCTTCCAGCCCTTCCCCTGGGGCTGCGCCTCTTTGCGAAGCCTCACTTGGGCAGCAGCCTCCTTCCTGGGGCGTGCCACAAGGGCTTTGCCTCTTGTCTTCATGGGCTAGTTGACATCTAAACCTTTACCTCCCCTGGATCAATATTTGTTCTGCTCCTTCCTCCTCCCTGGGCACCCCTCACCCCCTTACCCCCAGGGGCAGCTGCCCAGTTGATTCTTCCACTTACTTCTGGTTTTCAGTTGCTGCTTTGTGTCTGGCATCTGGTAATCCCCCCCCCCCCTTTATTGCAAGTTTAACTATGCATTTAAAAAATATACTCTTTTTGACATTTCCAGGTGCTTGTCGCAGGAGTGTATGAATGTGTGTCATCTTCTCTCATCATCTTGCTGGAATGAGAGTCTGCTCCTTAAATGCAATTTCAGCATTCAAAAAACAAAATCTAATAAGACAAAAAGCAGAATCCCCAAATCGGATCCCTGAGGGAACTAACCATGAGCCCGGCAGTGTGCAAAGTCCTTTGCTATTAGCACATGTGATTCTTCCAAAGACCTATCACTCTTTTTACCCAGAGAAGTGAAGTAACTGGCCAAGAGGCAGAGCCAAGGGAGGAACTCAGCTTTGCCATAACTTCCCTCCTCTTACATGATGGGAGCAGTGGTAACACTGGGTATTCAGTGAGCTTCTTCTCAAGGTGACTCCTGTAAAGGTCAACATTATTCTCCACCTAACATTCCTAATATAGTTACACATTTGTCTTATCTGGTAATTCTAGAGTATAATGATGGTGCTCGTCTGTAAGAATTTGACACTTTGGGTGGATTGAAATGAAAGAAAAATCGGAAAGCAGTTGTTTAGGATTTCAGCACCTGAAAAAGGAACACGGACGGGCCCATCACCTATACTTCTTTCTGAGTAACACAGAGCTCCAGGGAATTAATAGGAACCCGCTGGTTTTCATGTCGCCAAGATTTTGGAGAAAGGTACCTTACTCCCAGGTCTACTAAGACATGTTTTAAGGATATAGTGTCATGCATGTGGTTTCAGGAAGGCCACAGAGAGATGCATTTTTATATTCTCTCTTGGCTTATTTACTCGTACTTTGAAATCAAGACCTCCGTAAAGATGGAATCAGTGATGATTATGATACTGTTATAATAAACCCAGTCATTAATAACTGGAAAGGAAAGAAACAAAGGGAAGGCCAAATCTTTTAGGCATGTCATTTGTGCAGCTTTGCCAGGAAGTTACAATTGAACACTCCACAGGGTACCACTGGTCTATTTCCCACTGGGGGAAGGGACTGGACAGGGGAAAAATAGATGCATGCCCAGTAAAGTCTGAGTGACACAGGAAAGGTCTGTGTCTGTCAGTCACACCTGGGAACAGGTCATTAGCCAGAGTAGGCATGGCTACTGCAAGCATGGGAAGATATAAGATGCTTAATCTCTGAAACAAAGAAGTTCTCCCTCTTGTGCTCTTGCCTCTTGGTTCACAAGCGACTCTTGGGACTGTGGTTGCAGGGGGTGCACTCCCTTGGCTCCCCTGCATTCTCCCCACACACAATGGATTAATGGACTGTAACTAGCCTGATGCTGTAGAGGACCCAGCCACACCATGGAAAGGAAACCTGGACAACAGCTTTGCTTTTAGCGCTACTGAATCCCCAGCTGCATCTCTTCCAGGATGAATTAAGGCAGTGGTCGGCAAACTGCGGCTTGGCAAACTGTGGCTTGCGAGCCACATGCGGCTCTTTGGCCCCTTGAGTGTGGCTCTTCCACAAAATACTGACTTCTGCGCATGGGCCACGAAGTTTAATCGCACTGTACGTGCGCGCCCCCACGTGGTATTCTGTGGAAGAGCCACACTCAAGGGGCCAAAGAGCCACATGTGGCTCGTGAACCGCAGTTTGCCAACCATGGGATTAAGGGAAATGGGACTTTAGAAACCCAGGGATGTAATTCCACACAAATTAAACTTCCTACCATATTTCATCCTCCCATGGGGGCCTCCAGAAATGCTTATTCCAGTGGTACCCCAAGAACCCCATTCCCACTAGCAATGGAGAGAGACCACCCATACATTTCTCCCATAACAATGATATTTTATGATGGTTGCAGATCACTGATATGTCCATCTCAGTAATGGCTGAGGGTGGATGCCAGGGCACGTACTTCACCACAGCTCACCCTTGTTCACCATCTGATTTAGCAGCATCTTGATTTGAGTTGAAACACGGCCCTGGGAATTTTTGCTCAGTGCTTGTAAGAGCTTTCTGGGACACTGCCTGCTTCCTGATGCTGTCTGAGAGGAGGTGCTCGGGCACTCAGGGATTCCCTGAGCCCTGACCTGTTTTCTGGGAGAGGTTAAAAGTGGTAGAACTTCCATTCTTCCAGCAGCGTAAAATGACATCACTAAACTATCACTAAACTACGAGTTGTGTTGATGACTTTGCCAAGGATTTTCGCAACGCACAGTAAATTGCACATTTGCTGGAGGAGCTGATCTTGCGATCCCTGTTTATCTGGAGCAGTCAATTACGAATCTGCTAATTAGCTTGATGTTTGGTCTCCCAGCTAAATGAGCTCTTGTAAACTCTGCCAGAATCTGTATTTTCAAACGGTCTGAGAAGAGGAAAAGGAAAGACTGGGCCAAAGAGGTCATTGCAGGTCAATTTCTTATAGTCAGAAATTTACTCAGTCCAAGTGCCTTCCTTTTCTCTTCCCAGAAAATACCCATGCTTTGCCTTTCACAGCTACTCACCTGTCCCAGGATAAACGAGTTTTGCCGCCCTGTTCTGTTTTCAGGATTAACACTTGGAAAAGCCTAGCTATGTATATAAAAGCCTAATATGCAAAGTGTCCCCTTGGGAGGGAGTTCGATCGGGAGACCGAGAGTTTGATCGCTCTCTATGACATGCCCTGACAACCAGGGGGTGGCGTGGAGGGAAGGGAGACCCCGGCTGGCAGCTGGAAGGCCCGGATCGGCCCTGATCACTGGCCAGGCATAGGGATCCTACCCGTGCACGAATTTCATGCACCAGGCCTCTAGTGGTTACAGAGTTTGCTGTGTGGCCTCCCCAGAGACAGACCTCACTTCTCTTCCCTGCCCTGAGGGAGACCCAGATTTTCTAATATTTGAACTCCATCTGCTCTGTTCATTCTCCTTCCTCTTCCTGGTGAGTAGGTGTGACTTTTCTAAGCTTCAGTGCTTCCCATCTGCCTTTCTCTTTTTGCAGTTATTATTATTTTTTAATCTTTATTGTTGAAAGTGTTACCTATGTCTCCTCCCTCCCGCTCCCCCACCCCCACCATTCTGCTTACCCCTGTCCCCGCCCCAGACCTTCACCACACTATTGTCTGTGTCCAGAGGTTATGCATATATGTATACAGGTTCTTTGGTTGATCTCTTCCCACCCACCCCTACTCCCACCTTCCCTCTGAGATTCAGCAGTCTGTTCCATGCTTCTGTGTCTCTGGATCTATTTTGTTCATCAGGGGTATTTTTTTTTTTTTTTTTTTTTTTTTTTTAGTTTTTGTATTGTTGACAGTATTTTTAAAGATAATCACCAATAAATGCTAATGTTTATTGAATGTTTTATATGCCAGGCACTTTTGAAAACCCTTTAATCGCAACAACTAATATTTATTGAGCATCCACTGTGTGCCAGGCACTGCTTTAGCCATTGGGAATGTGGAGCAAACAAAACAAAGCTTGTTCCTCTTGAAGCATATGTTTTATTGGGCCAGCAGTCAAGCAATAAAACCCATCAGCAAACAGATATATATACTGTGTCAGTAGTTAACGTGCTCTGAGGAAGTGGGTGTATAGAGGGACAGTGTGTGGAGAGACTGGCCAGGGGGAAGCCTCTCTGATGAAGGGAATATTTGGGAAGAACAGAGTCTCCAGAAAATGAAAGAACAGGCCCACTTTCACTTCTCCTCCTCCTGTGTCTTGCAGACTCAGACAGTGCCTATCTGATGTGGGTCCCCTCCCTCCCCTACCTGTCTGTGCTAAGGCACCCACCGTTTCTCCCAGAGCCCAGGCTCTAGGCCTGCACCCTGACCCTTCCCTCCTCTTTCCTTATCCAATTGCCAAACCTTTCAGCTTCCCTCTGAAATATTTGTGGCAGTAAAACATTCCTTTTCACCACCTGGTGGGCAGGAAACCACTGCCTGGTTGAGCCATTCCATCTCAGAATTTCTGTGACAGCCTCCTACGTGATCTCTCTTGGCTTCTAGTCTCTCTCTTCTCACCAATCTCCTGTCACCAAATGCTGGGACATACAAGCCATCCTGAAGTGCTTACTCTGTGCCAGGCATGGGACCCTCGCAAGAACTCTATGATGCTGTTATCATTATTCCCATTTTACAGATGAGAAATAGGCTCTCTCATGGTCACTCAGTGGCCCAGTAGGTGGTTAAGCCGGTTTTTTCTCAGGTGGGACTGAATCCAAAGGCCTCTCTGAGCCACCGCCCAAGCTGTCTCAACCTTGGGGCTACATCTGGGTAAGACCCTGTTTTGATCGCTTACTCCTCTGCTCAGAATACTCTTGTGCTTCCCAGCATCTGTGGGGAGGAGTCCAGATGCTTCGGAATAGTATTCAAAGCCTTTCAGAACTCAGCCATGCGTCACCTGTCTTCCGGTTTTATGTCTGACAATAGACGGGAGCAGGATATGCCACCCCAAAACGTGCCGCTTTGGCACATGAATGGATTATTTTGAGCTGAAGGCAATCAAGACCCAGCAGACTCAGAAAAAACAAAACAAAACAAAACAAAACCTTTTACCTCTCGCTTAGCTACCTAAAAAGGAGTTAGATAGGGGGCATGGCTCAGAATGAGAACTAGTACCAGAGAAACTTTTTTTCTGAATGGCCTAACATCTAATTACCAAACATCTGCTCTTCTTATTGCCTTGGGAATTATCTAGGCCCCACCCCATTCCGTAGCTCAGGATGGCCTATGAGCCTCAACTGCCCAGCTTGCCCTTGACTCTTATATCTTTGGGGCTCCCTTATGTATGAAATTAATTTTTCTCCCATTAATCTGTCTTATGCCAATTTAATTATTAGACCGGCCAAACAACCTAGAAGGGAAGAAGGGAACGTTTTCTGCCTCTGTACCACCTGTGCTTGGTGGGCATACACAAATGTTTCACGTAGGGAAACACAGCTACACCTGTGCTCACAAGGTGGGCGCTTTTTCATTCTTTCCATGTAAACTCTCTCTTCATGCCCCAGCTCAGATGTTGCCTCCTCTCTTACCTTCATCTGTGTGCACCTTTGCCTCTAGCCTGCCTCCATTCAGTTAGGAGGGGTGTCCTGCCTGCATTAGGCCAGTGCTACCTTCAGGGGGCGCACCGGGCCTCCTCCGGGCACCTGCAGCTCTCCTGATCACCAACTCGCCACTCCCACTGATTTCCTTAGTAGGTCTTCACACGTGATCCTGGAATACTAAGAAAACGTATGCATCCAAAGTGAGCATCACTTTTCTAAGCAAGGGTCTTGGGGTTATAGACACTTGCTTCACTCAAGCTTCTCAGAGCTCCCTTTCCACATGCCTGCCAGCTACCCAAGGAAGTCAGTTTTCTTCTTCAGTAGCTGCAACTCAGTTTAGGACTCATGACAAGAGGACCCAGTTCCGTCACCCGGCTGAGTCATCCGTAGGGACTCCATTTAAGATTTGACTATTTCCCTAAATCAAATCCATCCTCAAGGGATACTCACTAGAACGTGCCACAGGAAGTTCTGAAATGGGAGTTCTGAAAATGTTTGTTTGAAATGTCAGGGGATGAAACTGGGAGAAAAACAGGATGGAATGTTTCTCTTATTTCTTAATCCATGATCCCTCACTTATCTGCCTCTTAGCAGAAGCAAAGGGAGAAACAGGAAGCATGGGAATGAAGGGGGAAGCATGCAGAGGCAGTCTGAGTCATGGGAAGCAATTAAAACGTACAAAAAAGAAAATGAACCATATTCCCTCCTAAATCCAAGCCTCTCTTAGGAGGGTCGAGCGGGAATTTCATTTGGGAAAGGGAATGAGACCTGGTCTGGTGCAGTTGGGAGGATGGGTAATAGAAGCAGGAGGAATGAGGTGGAAAGACCTCAGTACACTCATGCAAAGGAATGGCATTTATTTTCAAATAATTCTCCCGATTTCAGAGAGGAGAGATTGGGGGGGTAAAGGGCTTGGTCCAAGTTAGATTAGAACCTCAGTCTTCTTCACTTTTCTTTTTAAAAAATATTTTTATTGATTTTAGAGAGGAAGGGAGAGGGATAGAGAGATAGAAACATCAATGATGAAAGAGAATCATTGATCGGCTGCCTCCTGCACGCCCCACACTGGGCATCGAGCCCACAACCTGGGCATGTTCCCTTGACTGGAATCAAACCTGGGACCCTTGAGTCCGCAGGTCGATGCTCTATCCACTGAGCCAAACCAGCTAGGGCTCTTCTTCACTTTTAATTACATGAAACTCCATCACTCAACAGATGTCTCAACAATGAGCTTATTGAGAACTGCCACCGAATTTTATTCTACTTTGTGCATTCAGCACTTAGCACTTGCCTGGCACATAATAAGGGCTCAATAAACATTTGCTGAGTGAATAGATAAAAAAGAATTGGTTGCTGGAAGAGGTTGAGAGACTTATTCTGCACTGTCATTTCTGGTAGTGGCCACCAGGTGGTGACTTCATCAGAGCAGAAGCAAATGAAATCTTGATTCCAGTGGAAGCTTTAGGTTTTACCCAGAACCCACCAGGAATAGCATGCCCTCCAGCGCTTCATCACACTTTCTTGTCCCCGATGTTGAATGCGCATACAGAATTCAGGTGCGTGGCTAGCACTGACTGTCTTTACTTGGATCAGTTTCACAGGAGGCCCACAAGGTTTTCATTTACAGCTAAACTTTGGGATGTGAAACCAATTCTACCCCAGGCCTGTACTGTGTCAAGTGGCTTCCAGTTGTTTCTGATTACCCCCTGTTCTCCAAGAGAACATATCTTCCCACTGGTTCAGTGTTTCCTCAGAAATTGTTCCCTAAAGTCATTTATTTTCTCATTATTCTGAAATTCTTCCCCAAAGTCATTTATATGCAGCTCTGGCAGCCTGTGGGTTGAAGTGTTGGGCACTCCTGCATATTTTAAGCTGCTACCTGATGGGGACCTGCTCTGTGCCTGTGGCGTATTTGCTGGAATTCTCAGGATGGTCCCACAAGGTGGGCATAACTGAGGCAGCCAGCCCAGCAGGCTTGGGCAGCTTTCCCAGAGTGGCACGGCTAATGAACGGGCGAGAGAGGATTCAAACCCAGGGCCAGCTGCCCACAGGCCTGCTGTGATCTTCATTACATTTTGCGTGGAGAGAAGTTTAATTTATCTGTACTAATGAGATCCAGGGACAATAACCGTATAACAGAATTCGGGTAATGCGGGGCAGTGTCTTATAGAGGAAGCATAGCTCACTATCAGTGCGAGCAGATACACTCAGCCTCGTCAGTTTTCAGACAGTTCCTGAGGCACCTTGATATCTAGAAACCTAATTAAAGGTACTAGAGACTCTGATTGGCAAGAGCTAGGGACAGAGATGCTGAGTGTTGATGTATGTGTTCCCGTGTGTGTGTGTGTGTGTTTGTGTGTGTGTGTGTGTGTCTGAGAGAGAGAGAGAGAGAGAGAGAGAGAGAGAGAGAGAGGTGGGGATGGAAAGGGAGAGAGAAGAGGGGAGGGGAGGGGATGACCCTAGAGTCCTCTGACCCAGCAGGGCCAATTTAGTGTCTCAGTACCCTATTCAAAACTTACCTGTTCTGTGTCTTGCTGTCTCAGGTTTCTGGTATATGATAAGTTGCAGGGAATTGGACAAGGTAAATTAAAATAGATCAGCAAAATGCATTTGCTAAATAGTGTTCCTTTTGGGAGAAAATGATTTAACTCAGTCATTGTATCTCCAAGCTTGAGAAATGTTAATATAGGGAATATCAGGGTGATTGGTCTGCGAGGGAGGATGAAGGGAAGTGAAATCAGGGGTCATAGGGGGTTGTGGGTAAGAGAGGACTGCAGGGAAGGGAGGGGAGGGGAGGACTGGATCAGGAGCACCTCTTGGAGAGTGTTATTTCAGACCTTACTCCATGCTTTTCCATAGTGCTAGGCCTAACCATCCTGGTTTATATGGTCTGAAATGTCTTCTTTGAGCCTTTTAGAATCTTCCCAAGTAGTAATAGACATGATTCATATTTTTGAACTTTAGCATGCTAGAAACTGGGCATTATTAGTATTTCCATAATACTCAGAAGAGCCTTGGGAGGTAGGTACTGTAGTTCTCTCTCCCTGCCCTTTTGAAATGCAGCTTCTGTAAGGCCATAAGCTAGTTAATGGCAGAGCCAAAATTCAGAGCCAGGACTATATGATTATAAAGCCATGTTCTTAACCACTATATTATGCTGGGAGAATAGTGGTAAACCTTAAAATAAAAGCACTCATCAGTAATCTGGCAAAAAAACACACAACACACTCACATTTGTTTATTCAATTAATAGTAAATGTGCCAGGTGCTGTAGTAGGTATTCTATATAATAAAGAGGCAATATGCAAATTGACCACCATGCCCTCACACAAGCTGGCCACCCCCATGTGGCCAAAGATGGCTGTCACAAGATGGCTGGCAGGGGAGGGCAGTTAGGGGTGACTGGGCCGGCAGGGGAGGGCAGTTGGGAGTGACCAGGCCTGCAGGGGAGGGAGGGCATTTGGGAGGGATCATGCCTGCAGGGGAGGGCAGTTGGGGGGGGACCAGGCCTGCAGGGGAGCAGTTAGATGTTGTTTGGGTTGGCAGGGGAGTGGTTAGGGGGTGATCAAGCTGGCAGGCAGAAGCAGTTAGGGGCAATCAGGCAGGCAGGCAGGCAGGCAGGCAGGCGAGCAGTTGGGAGCCAGCAGTCCCAGATTGTGAGAGGGATGTCCCACTGCCAGTTGTGGGATCGGGCCCAAACCGGCAGTTGGACATCCCCCGAGGGGTCCCAGATTGGAGAGGGTGCAGGCTGGGTTGAGGGACACCTGTTTACCCCCCTCCCCACCAGTGCATGAATTTCATGCACTGGGCCTCTAGTTAGTGATATAAGAGAAATAAAACAAATTGGTTCCCCATGGAGTTTACCTTCAGAGAACACTACAATAAAAAGTTTTCACAAACTCATGAAAAGCCTGATTGTTCTACAGCCATGGTTACAAGTAGCCATCAGAACCAATTTAAAATGGTGTTCCTTTGGTCAACAACAACTTGTCTTTGTGAAAACTGGTTTTAAAACCAACCAGTGTCAGCCCCTCACTTCTGAAGTTCAGCCAATCGGAAAACCTGCCTCTAAGTGCCAGCCAATCCACAACAGCCTTACCTGAGCACTCACCTGTGACTCTGAATATCCACCGATCACAGAACTCCATGCTTTCCAATACCCTCCTTGAGATCAACCATCAACCAGAAGCGTAGGTTCATCCTTGTAGTGAGCAATAAAGTCAGCCATGTTGTTCCATTGCAGATACTGAGTGGTATTCTCATTCACCTTTGACAAAAGAAACAAGTATACCCATGCCAGGTAGCGTCTGACTACTGAGAAAATAGCACAGGTGAGAGGTTGGAGCAGGAGAGGTGGGGCTGTTTTAGATGGGAAGCTCCGGTCAGCCTGTTTGGTGGCAGAATGTTTGCAGGGAGACCACAGTGATTTGAAAAGGGCCGAGACATGTACAGAGAGAAGCAGCCTTGAGGTAGGAGAGGATGCCTGAATGTATTGGCAAGGAGGAGAAGGTGAAGCTGGCAAGGAAATGGACGGGGCTTGGGGACTTGGATTTTTGCTCCAAACGTAATGAAAAGGCAGGAAATGCCCAGGGATGGACCATGTCCTCTGCTTTGTACATGATGTGTGTGCACTTGCACCTGTGTGTACGTATACACATACACATATTTTGAAGTCAAGTTCAAGACCCTTTAGATCTATAACAGTGTTTATGCCACTGAACATGTGAGTTTATACCTCCTGTGCATGCTCCTGGCCCGGGACCCTCTCCCATTGGTAGTCCCATCAGCGAGCTGACTTTACTACTACGGATGTACCAGTGATGGGCCCGGAAGGTTGTTCACTCCATTATAAAGCTGTATTGTCTCAGGTCCATAGTCTGGGGAGGCCGGGGTCAGAGTAAGGCTCCGAACTATTGTGAAGCCTCCCCAAGTCAGAGGAGGGGTTGATCGACTCCTAAGTATATGAGCCAGTTGTTTTCCTTAGTCATTACATGCAAAGCTCAGCGTCTGTATTTCTCAATCATGATTTATCCTGATCTTCCAGATGGGGATAAATGCCAATCAAAAGATTAAAGCATGCTCCGTTTTCTTCCTTTTGCACGGTTGTTTCTTCAGCAAGACAACTATCTTCTGTTGGGAGCGTTTTTGTTAGTTAATTCTTAAAATACGATTTAAGTTGCTTTAGGGTGTGAATGCCATTTATGCACGTTGTTTTAGTTTGGGGACTTCTGCTGCACAGGTGACAGCATGTTTGTGCTGCTGGCTCTTGCTGACATTGACATTGTATTTACACTGTGCAGTAAGGCCTCACAGATTTGTGGGAGTGGGCCGACTACACTTTAATTCCTGACTGCTTTGCTCTCCCAAAAGCATTCACTCAAATGAAGCTGAAAATCCTTCTCTTTTTCATCAGTCCCAATGAGGGGACCCATCCCTTCAGCCATACCTCCAGACTGCCTTGGACACTTGGGAATGGGTTTTGCTTATTCACATTTGAATTGCAGCCTGATTTGTGGGTAATCCCTCCCTAGATGGGCAGTTGGCAGAATTCCCGTGTACCAGTTACAATGACTAGCAGGAACCAAAAAGGCAAGCAAGGAACTAGAGCTAAGAGTGTAGCCCCTTGTCATTCTTCCTTGTCAGTATACCTTATAGTTGTCTCTGAAAGGGGAATTTATTTAGACGTACTAAACGCTGTGGATAGTGACTTATTTTTGTCATAATAGCAGTGCTAATGCTACACTTCAATGTGCGGTGACTGAACCTTTAGAGAACTAGTCTCATGGTTTCAAAGGATACACATCCTTCTGGAACATGCTGCTAATGTAGTTGTTACTTTTTTTAAAAAAAAACTTAGCACAGAGAGACCCTATTCTACGCCTGTGTCTGTGCTTCACTAATGGGGTGGAAGTAAGATGTGAGTCAGTGAGGGTAGCTGAGGTAACTAGAGACTCAGTGCTGGTAGAATTTATGGCGCTGGTGAAATTCTCAGAAGATGTAATTGAGAAACCAAAGAGGGTTGACTCTCCTCCTTGTTGCTTTTGGTTGCCTCGTGAATCAAAAAACAATACAGTCTTTTGAAGTCTTTCTTGATAGTTCCTCATCTATCGCTCAAGTTACAATTGAAATATGACAAACGGAGTCATAAAAATTGGCTGTGACACATGAGCCAGTTTCTAGCATAATACTGATTTTTATTATTTAGGTTCTATTGATAAAAAAAAGTCAGGATTATATTTTGTTAAGAATAGTAAGAATGGGTGGATTTCATGGATATGGACATTGCCTGTAAGTCACAGTGCACTGGGAAACACTATTAAGTGTCCTAGGGTGAATGATCGCGAAATTACCACCCATCCTTCAATGCTTTCACTTTCACAAAGTGACCAAATGGCCCTTTAACCCTAATTTTTAGTCTGTTCTAGGATTGTTTAAATTAATGAGTCCTTTACCTCACTCTCTAGGCAGCATAACTCCTGTAGTTTCCTTTTTTGCAAAGGTGAGTCCATACCAACTCCTTTCCATATTTTTGTATTTTTTTTGCAGAAAGAGAGAGAGACAGAGGGAGAGAGGGAGAGGGAGAGAGAGAGAGAGAGAGAGAGAGAGAGAGAGAGAGAGAGAGAGAGAGAGAGAGAGAGAGAGATTATGTAGCAGTTATGAAGCGGGATGTTTGTGGGCTGATTTTCCTTTTGAGTCAGAATGGAGATTTATGGCCATACTGCATTCCATCAAGTATTTATTTACAAGTCTTTAGACCATCAGCACTCTCTTATTAGTGGCTCTCACAGGTAATACTAGCCTAGCCTGCTCTCATATGGACTGTCCTTTGCTACAGGGACACTTTTCCTTTGGGCAGATTTTTTTTTTTCCCTAAGCAGAGGAAATAGAAATATAAAATTGTTTCCTTAATCTCTAAAATAACAGACCAAACCAGCATCATTCCAATTTTATTTGTAAAACTTTTTTAATTTTACAAAAATTACAAGGCAATGATAGAATTTCTTTTAAAAATAGAGAAGAGCTAAAAATCAATAAAAGCCCACCACCCAGAGATAAGATCTGACCCCATTTATCTCACAAGTTCTGTGCAACTATTCCATGTTGCCTATTCATTAAATATTGAGAGGCTAATATTACTTTTATTGTCATGGTGTTTTAAAGATAATTGTCCAGAGTTAGTTCACAGAGATTTGAAATTATGGTCATGATAGAAAGTCAGGATTTTATTTTCTCAGTTGGAAATTAGAGAGAGAATAAAAGATGTAAGAGGGAAACATTTTTTCCAAGTGTGTGTTTGGGTTGGGTGGTTCTATTTTCAAGACAGAGAAAAACTTGTAACTCCTGCCTTCTTGATTCATTTTTAGAAATAAGTAGAACTATTTTTCCCCTCTCCCCACCCCCCCACCCCCACCAAAAAAAAACCCCACAACTTTTGGAAAACCCCTAAGTAGAGAGGCACTGTGATAGCTGGAGGAGGACACAAGTGGGAAATGGCAAGTTGAAGGATTTTAATTTGGAAACTGCCATCTTTTGGAATACAGGAGAGCTGGCCATGACATTGGCTCCAGGCTTTACTTGTTCTTAATAAGGGCATTAGTTTCGAAATGAAGGCGGGGCTTCAAGCCACGGGTTGGGATATAGGGGAAGTTCAGCAAAATGATGTTAAAACTCTTATGATGTCTTAGGATGATACGCTTACAGTTCATGGCCTCCCCTAAAGTGAAAAAACAGATATAATCTTTTCAAATGTCTTAAGATTCCACCAGTTGAAAATGAAGGGGTGAGTGAGCCAGGAGCAGTCAGCTAGAAGCAAACAAAGGGGTTTGGGCACGTCATCCTAACAGCCTGCCGAGAGTGGCTGGCTCCAACAGTCACCCTGGGATTGCCTTGGGGATCGCAGTTTAATAGTGTTGGAGCTTTTTCTCTGAGCTTTTCCCTCTTGCTCATCTGCTCATGGGTTTCTGTTCTTGAAACTCTGAAAGGGAAACCTTTGGTGGACCCATCCTTACTTTTCAGACAGGAAAGGAAAAGCTATTTTACCTCGAATGCATGGTCTCTAAAAAATTTTTTTGGAGACTTTCTGTATCACAAAAGCAATTTAAGAAAGTGCAAAATGTGACAACATAAAATAAAAAAGTGACGCTACAAGAAAAGTACGACTGAATAGTAGACCTGTCTGAAACTGAGCAGCTAGATCAGTGGTTCTCAACCTTGTGGCCCTTTAAATACAGTTCCTCATGTTGTGACCCAACCATAAAATTATTTTCGTTGCTACTTCATAACTGTGATGTGGCTACTGTTATGAATCGTAATGTAAATATCTGATATGCAGGATGGTCTTAGGCGACCCCTGTGAAAGGGTCGTTCAGCCACCAAAGGGGTCGTGACCCACAGGTTGAGAACTGCTGAGCTAGATGATCTTCATGATGGAGTAAATATATGTTTTTTTTCTGTCAATAAGAAAAAAAGAAAGGCAATCAGAAATTCTTGAAAGAGTTACAAAGGAAATCTCAAAGTATGAAGTGAACTAAATTGTGTAAGAATTATGAGGAACTAGAAGGTATAAGAAAACAGAATACCTTTGTACTTGATGTTTAGAACTGGGTTAGTGACAAAAGATTCTATCTCCTTTAACTGATCTAGTCTCACTCTCTGAATCTGCACTGAATAAAAATATTTACCTAATTGTAATATAAGAAATATGTTATTAGTTTTCTATCTTCAGTATTAACCTATATGCAGAACATGAAAGATAAATTATATTGACTGAACAAAATGGAAGTGCTGTAAAGCTTGACATCCTATCTAATAATAGACAAACATGGTAATTAACCGTAGCTCCGACACGCTTCCCATTGGCTAGTCAGGGCGATATGCAAATTAACTGCCAACCAAGATGGCGGCTGGCAGCCAGGCAGCTGAAGCGAACAGGAGGCTTGCCTGCTCCAGTGATGGAGGAAGCCAAGGTTCCCCGCCTGCCACTGCCGGCCTCTGAGCTGCACTCTAAGAAACAATGTTGCAATTATAGAAGCTAAACAAACCCCAGAAACCTGCTTTCAGCCAGCCAGGCCTCAGAGCTGGAGCTGCAACAGTGTTTCAATTATGGAAGCCAAACAAACCCAAATATCTGCTTTCAGCCAGCCGGGCCTCAGAGCTTAAGCTGCAACAGTGTTTCAATTATAGAAGCCAAACAAACCCAGATACCTGCTTTCAGCAGCCGAGGTCTCAGAGCTGGAGCCGAGCCTCAGAGCTAAAGCCAGTTCTCAGCTCCAGTGACAGCCATAGAAGTTAAATAAATCCCAGAATAAAAAAAAAGAAAAAAAGGAGAGGTTGGGAGCTTCAGTCACCCGCCAGCCTGAAAACAGCCCTCAGCCCCTCACCCAGACTGGCCAGGCACACCAGTGGGGACCCCCACACTGAAGGGGGTGTGACCAGCTGCAAACAGCCATCATCCCCTCATCCAGGCTGGCCAGGCACTCCAGCGGGACCCCCACCCTAATCTGGGACACCCTTCAGGGCAAACCAGCCGGCCCCCACCCGTGCACCAGGCCTCTATCCTATATAGTAAAAGGGTAATATGCAAACTGACCCTAACAGCAGAAAGACTGGGAATGACTGGTCACTATGACATATACTGACCACCTGGGGGCAGACACTCACTGCAGGAGCTGCCCTCTGGTGGTCAGGCGCTCTCACATGGAGGAGCTCTGCTCAGCCACAAGCCAGGCTGATGGCTGCCAGTACAGTGGTGGTGGTGGGAGCCTCTCCTGCCTCCTCAGCAGTGCTAAGGATATCTGACTGCAGTTTAGGCCTGCTCCCCGTTGGCAAGTGGACATCCCCCGAGGGCTGCCGGGCTGCCAGAGGGATGTCTGATTGCCATCTTAGGCCCAATCCCCTGGGGAGCGGGCCTAAGCCAGCAGGTGGTCATCCCTTGAGGGGTCCCAGACTGCGAGAGGGCACAGGCCGGGCTGAGGGACCCCCCTTCCTCCTGAGTGCACAAATTTTTGTGCACCGAGCCTCTAGTCTATATATAAAAGGCGAAGCGACCGTCCAACCGGCCGGTAGGTATGATGCACACTGACCACCAGGGGGCAGACACAACGCAGGAGCTGCCGAGCTGTGGTCACTTGGCAGCGGTGGTTCTTGGGTGATGCATCCCAGAATCAGAGAGGAGGGTGCCCAATTCCTGGCGATTCCTCTTGTACTCTGAGACCCCTCAGGGGGATGTCAGAGAGCTGGTTTTAGCCCGATCCCCGCAGGCCAGGCCGATGGACCCCACCTGCTGGAGGGATCCCGCTCACTCCGCAGACACCCTTTGAGCTGGTGCGCCAGCCCAGGTGGGGCCGGCTGGGAGGGGCTACGGGAGGTTTGCTCCAGGGCGTGTCCAACTCATCTCACCCAGTCCGCCCGCTAGCCACCACCTGGGACTGCGTGCATTAGTTCCTGCACCGGAGGGACTAATTAATTTCCTTTCAATGTGCATGAGTCCGTGCCCCGGGACACTAGTTGTAAAATAATGATAAAAGTGGTAAATTGAAAGAAATTGAAAGGACCAGAAGATGGAGTGGAGCATAAGGGCATACATTTTCTCCTGTTTTATAATGGATGGTTGAGTGGTACTTTGTAATCTTGATAAATAGAGAAATAGAGATTTAGGTGTATAATTAAGTGATCAAAGTAACCAATAAAAGATTATATCTATGAGGGCAACACAAGGGAAGGAGATACTGTATTCTAAAATCTTTTTCTCTTATAACAGGCAATTAATATAATAGATTAAAGTTTATAGAGGCGTATATGGAAGCAAGGCAATCTCATACTTTTTACTCTGTGTCATTGTTTACTTTGTTTTCTTAAATACTCATATGCTCCTTTTGAAATTAAAAAAAAAAACAACCCACAAAAACAACTAAAGGTGAACGCATGATCTCCAAGAAACTGTGATAAGGAATTACATTAACCAAAATTTCCCTGTTAGAATAAATAGTCTCAAATGCAGTGAAAAAGCACAGCCTGCCTCTGTGTTGTTTATATGAGAAGAACTTAAATGAAATAGCACCAAGTTCGACAATAAATAGGCACAGAGTCTAGGCAAGTGCCAACAAAAAGCAAGCAGGGCTAACAGTATTAGGGAATTAAATAAGGTAAGAGAAGGTTAGTACATAGAAAATTAAATGGATTTCATTTACTTATAGAAAAAATAATATACGTTTAAAAAGTCTGCACTGATAAAGGAATCTTGAATGGCAGGATACTTGGGAGTGGGGGTGTGGAGGGGTGCAGGTAGGTTATCCTCATCATAGGTGTCAGTCACTTTCTAGTAGAAGGAAGAAAAAGTTTTATTTCTGTGACATTTTCTTATGGTAAAACTCCATCAAATCGAAAACTTTGAGATAAAGGTATTATCAGGAAATACTGTCCTGATTTTGAGCGTGTGAGCTATAAATTCTGTTCTTATCACCAAGTCACTGAGAAGTAAGACTGCTGATTTCCCCAACTCAGTCAAACAGTGACCCAACCAAAAAAACAACTCTATTGACCTTCATTCTTCTCCATCCAACCCTAGGCCCTTCCCGCTTCTAGAGATTCCAGTCGATATAAAAATGCTAGTGGCATGGCCCGCTTCCTGTAGTCACGGAAGCTGAGGTTGCAAGCCAAAGGCGGTCTGCGAGGTACCTGTGCAAATGTCAGGTGGAGGGGTGGGGGAGAGACAGGCAGGGACTGAGGAGGATGTGCTTTGAGCATAAGGAAAAGCTTTCCTGGCACTTGAGACTTGGAAGAAAAATCTACATCTAAGCCAGAAGAACACTTTTTTTTAAAGGCTTCCTGGCATATACCTTTTAATCAAATAGTGTTGTCATCTTATTACAATCTTAGGACAGTAGGCAGTTTCAGAACATTGGGTACTTAACATTGACCACGTTCATGTTATGTTTTATCAGAAACCTGTAAAGGAATTTATTAATGAGCAAACAGAATGAGCCTACATGGTAGTGGTTCCTTACTCTCAAATCCCTTCTTCCCCAAGTTTTCATACTGTTCTGATTTGAAACATTTGTGAAATCAATACAGGCCTATTAACTTCTTGAGCGACTTCTCCCCAGTGTCCGGCTGCAGCATTGACAAGGCTCCTTCTGGCTGGATTTGATGCCAGATGGTATACAAGGTTTATTCATGGACTGGAACCAGGGCACATCGGTGATCTGAATCATACCTCTTTAGTTGTCTTAATCTATTAAGATCTCAAGGAACCAGACTCTCCAATGTGAAGAATTTTTCTTACTGGCTTTTTAAAATACTATTGTTAGGCAACAATTTATTTGAACTCAAACATCAGGGGAGCTTAATTTTCATCAAAGTAAGGAAAGTAGCATTTTCAATCGATGAAAACTGGCCCAGCGCTGTATTTTTGCTTTTGTTTAGTTTCTTAAAAAAGTATTTGATAGGTAAGGAAGCTGAGAACATTTCGCAAGTGTATTAACTGGCAAAGGCCACGAGAGTATCTTTTAAAACTTATTGATCAGGTTGCGTGGATACCATTTCAGGCCCCCAGAGGTGCTTTCAGTGTGTCCAATGTCCAGGACAGAGCATATGTTTATTCAGATTTTTATTGTAAGTTGTAAGACAGCATTTTCCACAAAGTGTGGTGGAGGGTCTCTCGCGTGGAATGGCCCCGAGTGCTTGTGGGGAATGGTTTCCCCTGGTGTGTCCTCTCATTTCTATTCCCCATGTCTGGGGCAATACTTAGGAATCTGTGCTTTAGCACAGTTCCCAAAGGCCCAGAAACCCTGCTAAGGGCTGTTATGTTTCTGCAGACACACCTGTTTTTCTGTTTTCATTGTGTGTCACACGAGGGAGGAGTTTAAGAATTTGCTTTTGGTAAAGCTGGAACACTGTCTTCAAATTAGCAAGAGCCTTGTTGTGTAGGCGAATAGCCTCTTCAAACCCCTCTGTGAAATTGATCTTAAGAAGACCTGCTGACTCAAACGCTAAGCAAGTCTGTCCTCTCGGACTGCTGCCTGTCATAATCGCTGACCTTATGCTTACGTATTCGAATGCTTCCTGAAAGCCAAAACACGCTCTCCAAAGTTTCCCATGGAAAAGAGCTGAGCCTGTCACCTGGTTTTAAAAGGAAGAAATGGAGATACATTTTGCATCACACAAGTAGGGAAAGAAGAAAATAAACATTTCTATAACTGCTATCAACTGTAGCTTTTGGGCGAGGGCTCATGAAATAACGCCTCCCTCCCTAAGCAGCAATAAATACTAGATAGAGTCATTATGCCTAATGATTCCTGCTGTGTCAGAGATTAAATTACATTAATTTCTTATGGAAATCTGAAGAATACAACCCTTCAAGAACTGGGAATTATGACATTGGATATTGGAATTTTTTGGCCATTAGTTGGGAGGTTTGCTTCCCCCTTCCTTCCTAACAATTCTCAATTAGCTACACAAGAGCCTTTGGCTGGCAAGGTGAGGGAGCCACTGTGCTTGAGGTGACAGCTCTGTGCCTTGGCCTGACAACTGAGACTCTTGCTTCTGAAATAAGATGAAACCCGGAAGATGGAATGAGTCTAGCTTATTAGTGTTTGACTTAGAATCATTGGAAGTTCCCGGGAGCTTTTGCGATCTTGCTGCCAGGCATGTCATTAATTTGGCTCAAGTAAACTCTTAGAAAAGTGTAAAAGCAGAAAAGTCCCCCGAATTTCCTTCTCACTGGTGTGGGTTCCATTGTCTTTACGGATAGAATTTTCTTTTTCTTCCATTCTTTGGAACTCTAGTGCACAGACTTAGCATAATTATAATTCTTGGTTCATGACATATCATAGACTGCCAATTCACGGCCTATTTTTATTTTACTTATTTTTTAAATGAAGACCTGTGAACACATTATCTAATCCAAGAATCAGCACCTTACGTATTTATTTTTTTACATCTCTCTCTGTAATTCCTCATCTTTTTCCTTTGCCCCCAACCCCCATCTCTCTGCCACCAGAGGAAACCACTCTTCTGATCACTGTTTGTCATTTTCTTGCTTCATAGCCTCTTTATCTACCTGTATGCTGAAGTGATCATTGTTTCATTTTGCCTGGCTTTGAACTTTATGAAGAGGTATCATCGTGGTTTATCCAGTCTCCTGCGACTTGCTTTTTCATGCAACGTTGTGTTACTGAGATTCACCCATGGACCTGCCACTGCTGTGTAATATTTTGTTTTGCAACTGCTGTATGCTGCAATTCAACCATAAATTACTGTATAATTTATGCTATGATTTAGCCATGTTTCTGTCACTGGGTGCTTCCAGCTTTTGTTTCCATGACCAGGGCTGTAATCTTGTACCCATGTGCCAAGGTTTCTCTTGTGAGTGTACCTAAAGGTAGACTAGCGACCGCTGCTGTGTTGCAGGATGTGAAATTGTTCAAGATAATGCGTAAGTGCTTTCCAAAGTGGTTGTATCAGTTTATACTCCCACCAGCCATGCAGAAAAGATTCTGTTAATCCGCATCTTCACCAAGCCTTGTGTTCTCAGATTTATTTAATTTTCTCAGTTTTGTGGGTAGATATACCAATATACTTTTAAAGTATTTTATCTGTCACATAGAAAAAGGTTGGGGATAAGAGTCAGTTCCCTTCATATATAATCATAACCTGGTTAGTCTAATAGCACCCAAATTTCTCTCCCCATTACCACTGTATGTTGTTCACACTCCTTTCTCATACTTGCCTGTACAATGAAATCACTTGGAAAAGTTTAAAAAATACTGGTGCCTAGGCTCCACCTCCAAAGACTCTGATTTGTTTGTGGATGCAGCCTTGAACATGGGGAGGGTGTGTGTGAAATGCTTCCAAAGTGATTCTAATGTTCAGTCAAGGTTGAGAACCATTGCTTTAAATTATAGAAATCTTGATAAACAAGTATAAGCTCAGGGTAGCCTTATAATGTTAATTCCCCCCCCGCCTCTTCTCCAAAGTATAAATTTTGGGTTGTTTTGGAGCATTCCCTTGAACTTGATATTCTCTAATTTCAAATTTCAAGTTCAGCAACCTTGAAAGTGTGTGTGTGTGTGTGTGTGTGTGTGTGTGTGTGTGTGTGTGTGTGGTGTAGTTGTTGTAGTTGTTGATAGGACTAATAGCAGATGTGCAGTCAAGGTTATTATGGACCAGCGACTGTGCTGGGCACTTATTTACATTGACAGCTGTGGATCTCATAGTTTAGTGCACATAAGAATCACCTGGAAGGGGCTTTGTTGTTGCTGTTTTCACAATGTAGACTTTGATTAAAAAGTTTTGGATTTTAGCCCTAGCTGGTTTGACTTGGTGGATAGAACGTTGGCCTGTGGACTGAATGGTCCTGGGTTTGATTCTGGTCAAGGGCATATGCCCTGATTGCGGGCTTGATCCCCAGTAGGGGCGTGCAGGAGGCAGTGGATCAATAATTCTCTCTCATCATTAATGTTTCTATCTCTCTCTCTCCCTCTTCCTTCTGCTCTGAAATAAAAAAATATATTTAAAGCCCTATCCGGTTTGGATAGTGGATAGAGCGTTGACCTGCAGACTGAAAGGCCCCGGGTTTGATGCCAGTCAAGGGCACCTGCCCGGATTGCGGGCTCGATCCCCAGTAAGGGGCATACAGGAGGCAGCTGATGAATGATTCTCTCTCTTCATTGCTGTTTCTATCCCTCTCTTCCTCTCCCTTCCTCCCTGAAATCAATAAAAATATATTTTTAAAAATTATTTTTTTAAAACATTGTGGGTTTTAGCCCAGGAATCTATGTCATAACAAGCATGTCCAGTGGTTATGATGCAGGTGGTTCTAGGAGCACCTTGGAGGAAAAACTGCCCGGTGATAACCCTGCAGTGAGGGTAGTGCTCTCATTTGCAGATGAGGGAACCTGAGGCTCAGAGAAGGTAAGACACAGGCGCCAGGTCACACAGTTACCTACTGATCAACAGGCCTTCGCTCTGTTCCTCGCCTGCTTACAGCAAGCTTCCAACAAGGCCCCAGGAGATCGGGACGTCTATCTGCCTTTAGGACACGTGTTATCTTCTCCACACTTACGTTCTTTCCTGACCTGGGGGTGGTTCTCTCTCTCCACCAAAAAACTAACTTTTAATGTCCTATGAAAACCCACCTCATTCCTGGGAACCTTCAGGTGGGCTGCCTTCTGGAGGTAGTTCTGGACTGTCCGGTGCGGCTCATCCCATAGGTTTATAGCCAAGAGCAAGTGTTTCCATTTAGACTTGCAGGTAACAGTTTCATTTACTTCTGGTTTCTGATTATTTGGGACACATTGGGTTGCAAGGGAGCAAAGACCGAGCCAAGCAAGCAAAAAGGACCTCACTGCTTTATGTAACAAAGAGCAGGGCAGGGGCACTGCTGAGGTCCAGGCCACCTCAGCATGCAGGTTCCCAAGCCTCTGTTCCTGTCTGCATCCTTCTATGCCTGCCTTCTCCTGCTTCGTGGCAGATGTGGCTTTTGGTAAGAGTCCTGCCTCATCCCTCCCAGCTACACTGGGAGGGGAGCATATTGCCTATCCAAGCTCCAGGGCATCACCCAGTGAAGGCTCTAGCTCAGGGTTGGTCACACACCTTTCCTGGGATCAGTTACCTGTGCACAGAAGGTGGGCATATGATTGTCAACCTCATGGCGGGAATGGAGAAAGGAGCAGGTTTCCTGTAAAAGTGGGTAAACAGTCCAGGATAAGGGGTGAGGTGTCTGCTGGGCAGTCTAAGCAATTGCTGTCTAATTTGGTGTATCTGCAGCTAATTTTGGAGGGGTGTAGTAACTTTATGTATTTGGCTTTTTTTTAAGCATTTTTTAAATTGATTTCAGAGAGGAAGGGAGAGGGAGAGAGAGAGAGAGAAACATCAATGATGAGAGCGAATCATTGATTGGCTGCCTCCTACATGCCTCTTGCTAGGGATTGAGCCTGCAACCTGGGTATATGACCTGACCAGTAATCTAACTGTGACCTCCTGGTTCATAGGTTGATGATGCTCAACCACTGAGCCATGCTGGCTGGGCTGTATTTGGCTTTTTGTACAGTGAAAATGTTGAGCTTTCTGTGTATACCCATCTCCATAGATAACCAAATATAGTAAGGCTTAAAATGTTGTCTTGCCTGCCCTTGGCTCAGGGCTCTTGATTTTGATTTTGAGGTGGATTAATCTGTTCTGAGAAAACTATACATAGACAATTTTAATTAAAAACTAAACTTGCAGAAGAATGTGTTATATTTTTGTTTATTGTTGGCTCTAAAATAATGGTTTTAGTGGACAATGACTTCCACGGAGCTTTAAGAGTTATACAGCTCCTAGGGCAAGGGAAACTAAGGAGAAAATAAACAAATTGGACTACATCAAAATAAAAACCTTCTGCACAACAAAAGAAACCATAATCAAAACAACAAAAAAGCCCACTGCATGGGAGAACATATTTGCCAATGTTATATCTGATAAGGGCCTAATCTCCAAAATTTATAGGGAACACATACACCTTAACAAAAGGAAGATAAACAACCCAATCAAAAAATGGGCAAAGGACTTAGACCAGGGGTGGGCAAACTTTTTGACTCGAGGGCCACAATGGGTTCTTAAACTGGACCGGAGGGCCGGAACAAAAGCATGGATGGAGTGTTTGTGTGAACTAATATAAATTCAAAGTAAATATCATTACATAAAAGGGTATGGTCTTTGTTTTCAATAGTTTTATTCATTTCAAACGGGCCGGATCTGGCCCGCGGGCCGTAGTTTGCCCACGGCTGACTTAGACACTTTTCAAAAGTGGACATACAGAAGGCCAAGAGACATGTGAAAACATGCTCAAAGTCACTAATCATCTGAGAGATGCAAATCAAAACAACAATGAGGTACCATCTTACACCTGTCAGACTGGCTATCATCAACAAATCAACAAACGACAAGTGTGGTGAGGATGTGGAGAAAAAGGAACCCTCGTGCACTGCTGGTGGGAATGCAGACTGGTGCAGCCACTGTGGAGAACAGTATGGAGTTTCCTAAAAAAATTTAAAATGGAGCTCTCACTTGACCCAGAATCCCACTTCTAGGAATATATCCCAAGAAATCAAGCACTAATCAGAAAGGATATATGCACCCCTATGTTCCTAGCAGCATAATTTACAATAGCTAAGATCTGGAAACAGCCTATCAGCAGATGAATGGATTTAAAAACAGCGGTATGTCTACACAATGGAATACTATGCAGCTGTAGAAAAGAAAGAACTCTTACCATTTGCAACAGCATGAATGGACATGGAGAGCATTATGCTAAGTGAAATAAGCCAGTCAGAGAAAGAGAAATATCACACGATCTCATCCATTTGTGGAATACAATGAACAACATAAACTGTTGGACAAAAACAGATCCAGAGACAGAGAAGCATCGAACAGACTGTCAAACTTCAGAGGGAAGGCAAGGGAGGGTGAAAGTAAGTAATCAACCAAAGGACTTGTATGCATGCTTATAAGCATAACCAATGGACACAGACATTAGGGGGGTAAGGGCATGTGTTGGGGACGGGGGTGGTCAGAGAGAGGTCAATGGGGGAAAAAGGAGACATATGTAATACTATATGTAATACTTTAAACAATAAAGAATTTAAAAAGTAGAATTATTTCTAAACTCGTGCAGTGAATGAGTATTTTCTGTGTGTTTCAAAAATGTATATTCAGTGCATGTTTTCCCCCAAATTAGGACTTTATCATGAAATCTAGGGCTTCAGCCTATGTATTTTAAATTATGTTCCTATTGTAATGCATCTGCAACCATCCACAATACAGCTGTGTATGTGTACAGTGCGTTTCTCATGGTGATGATTATGTCCATATTGTGGCATGGAAACCTCATAAGCACTCTCAGTAGTTACCTATCCTTCTCATGTTACCTGTGATAAATGCGGTGGCATCATATGTGTCGGCATTGTGACGTATGTCCTTTTTATGCAAACACAATCCTCCTCAGAATGTTTGCTACTGGGGGCACATTTCTGCCTACACCTGTGACGCATCGAGGGTGTATTCCAGTTTGTATCTATAGCTGCTTCAAGAAGTGTGTTGTAGAGTCTGGTTATTCTCTTGCTTAATTCCCATCCGGTTATTTCCCAGGTCATTTGCTCCATGAGATCCACTGTTTTTGTTGACTACGTGCAACATCTATTGGTCTGTTCCTCATTACTACTCACTGCTGAGCTACTCCACAGGAAGTTGTGCTTCACAATCACCTTTCCCCCCTTTATTTGTTCTTATTTTAACTGGTTATCAAACTAGCAGGCTTCGGTTGCAGTGAATTCTTTGAATGACTTCCAAATGGCTTCATTTCAAGGTCCTTTTGAGGGTCACTTTGTGCTTCGACTTAATGTTCATCGATGGTACAAAGTCAGCTTCTCAAAGAACAGCCCTGTCACCCATGATCTCTCGAAGTTCGCAGATCCAGAAAGTTAGAATTTCATTCCTTGCAGAATTTCCATCTGGCTTGGCAATCTTGACGGCTATGCTGAGCTCTTCATTGGGATCTGCTTCAGGATCAGCTCATCTCTGGATACCAAGAGGCAAGAATGACATCTATGAGTAACTGCCATTAAGTCTGCCATGGTTAGAATGTTTGCTGGTATACGATGCTGCTTATCATATTGTCAGTTCATGATTTTTTTTTTTATTTTTTTTTTGCTTGTCATCTTCCATGTGAGTATTTCCAGAGTACAGACATTGACTTGCGGAAGGCGTGGCTGTAATCAATCCAGTTTTCTGAGATATGCTGAAGCTTCAACAAGGGTCTTAAAAACTTGTTAGACACTCGTCTTCAGAAAATTTTTTTGAAGTTGATGGAATGAAACAGCTGCTGATTGAGCATACATTTTAAAGGGTTTTCTTTTAAAGGGAGTATCTGCTCATCCTCACACTGTGTTTGTATGTTAAATATTTTAAGAGAGCTGGTTAGAGTTTAGAGTTCCTTTTTTGGTTGCCAAATGATGACAACAAAACTCTAAAATGGCATAGTTATTCATCATCAGAAGAATTTTTTTGTATGCATTAATTAATTTATTCTTTGTAACAGACTCTGTAAGGTAGGCCTAAAAAGTGTTTTAGTGTTTGTTTTCAGCCAAGTGTAATTTAAAAGTAATCATAAAACTTGAGAAAGGAAAACCTACTTTAGCGATCATCCACTCTCCTTCACTCTACAGATGAAGAGCTGAATTCCAGAGAAATTCAGTCACTTGCTTGCGGGCCCATAGCTAGCCATGACCCAACAAGTTGTTTCTCAGTCCAAAGATGGTTTTGTGGATAAAAAGCAAATTGTTTGAAACCCGATAATCAGGTTTGTGACTGTGTAATATTGTTCCAATTATTTAACATTCCTGGGCCTTGGTTTCTTTATCTGTAAGATGGGTTATTATAAATATTACACTAGACTGTATCTAAAAAGCAATTAACCCAGTGCCTAGCACTAAGGAAGTGGTTAGTTTATGCTAGCAGTTCACAACTGGATTTATTTTCAATGCTCTTTTTTCAGGGACTTTAGGAACCAGAGCAGGAAGGCAATTTTTAAGCTGTTACCATGCCTTTGTTTGGAAGCCTTGTATGTATGCATCTGTTCATCATTTGAAATTCTTCTCACACAATTTAGAAGGGTTTACCCTGGAAACAGAGCAGGGACATAGTTTGAGAGAGTGTGATGAGAGAAAACTTTTCATGTGTTGGTTCACTCAAAAGCTGAATGAGGTCATTTTTCTTACTGTGCACTGTCATTTAACTCTTAAAGTACCATGGCACTTAAAACAAGGTACCGTATTGTTTTAAATCTGGCCCTGTGTTTTGAGCTCATGCTTCAGAGGAGAATCCATGTTTCCTCATAACCTCTTGATATGGACTAAACGTTTGTGTCCCCCCTGCCAATGGATATGTTGGGAGGTGATTAGGGTTAAATTAGGTCATGGGAGTGGAGCCCTCATGATTAGATTAGTGGCCTTATAAGAGGAGAGAGTTGGAGAGAGAACAAGAATGAGTCCATTTGAGCACAAAGGAAAGGCCATGTGAGGACTTAGCAAGAAGGTGGCCATCGGCAAGCCAGAAACGGAACCCTCCCAGACCTTGATCTGGAATTTCTAGCCTCAGAACTGTGAGAATATACATTACTATTGCTTAAGCCCCAAGTCTATGAGATTTTGTTATGGCAGCCAGAGCTGACTAAGACCCCTCTGCTGGAGTATGTGTTGTTCAGCTGTCTGCTTCCTTGTTCACCTAAATCACACACTTCAGATAAGTCTCCATGACGGAAGAAGCATGAGTGTTGAGATGCATCAAGAAGTTTCTCTTCTCTCTCCACCAATGTTCTATGCTGTGAGGGGACACCAGGCCAGGTACTCAAAGGGGGTTCAGTCATCAGACCTCTTTCCATTAAGTCTTTGATCATTTAAAGTCTCCTCTTATGTCAATGAAGGAATTGGGAAAGTGTAGGTGTTTACAGGTCTGTGTGGAACATGAAAGCTTATAATAAAGTTATTTGATACAGTATATAAATAATCCTCAGTAAACATTTATTCATTTACTCTTCATTTCCATAATTGCTTATACAATTTTCTTTATATTTAGCATTTCTGTCCCCCACCTTTTATTTATTTATTTATTTATTTATCTATTTATTTATTTATTTATTATTTTTTTACTATGGTTCATAAGCTTTTATGTAATCTGAACTATAAAAGCCTGGAATACTGCAGATATGCCTCTATGTTCATTTTATCTGTCATGTCTGTCTTGTCATTTGCTTATGAAGAGTTACTTAGTCTGTCATATACAAATCTCTGCATAGACACCAATACGTTTTAGCTATTCATTAATCTTATCTTATTCCCTGGCTTCTGGATCATCTTTAGCTGAATTTGAAATCACCAGGTTGGAGCTCATTTTTATTCATGTAGATGGGCACAGGTGAGCCTGGATTATAGCCAAGAAAGGTCTTCTACCAGGTGCCTGCAAAATTAGAAGCATTGCCAAGAAAGCATGAGCAGACTTTTGTTTACTAGTTTTATTCTAAAATACATTTTATGCATCAGTGACACAAGCTTTTGGTTGCTATTATGGAACTCCTAGGACACGTAGCATTATTTAATTTTGCTTTTTATTTTTGAAACATGAATTTTTTTTCTTTTTTCTTCTTTCCCGGAATTTTACTGTTGTGGGTTGGGACTCTCCATTGAAAGGCCAATTGTGTGATCACATATGTGTCTGGATAGAATGAATGAGCTAAACAGAAATGTCTTTGCCTACTATTAGGTAAAAGTTATTATTCAAAACTCTGTAAGAGGAATGTGACAGTTGCAAAGGCTGCAAATATTCCGGTAGGGTCATAGTATTACACTGTCCTTCCTCCTTTGAAGGTAGGGAGGACTTGCTCTGGCCAATAAAACGTGAGCAAAGTGTCGGAGAACTGGAAAGCGATTCACCATATTCCATCCTATGTTGCAGTGACTGTGAAAGCAAGTGTTGAGATGGAGCCTCTATCTTTCTGAGTCTTTAATAAGCTGTGATAAACTGAATTGTAGCCAACCAACATGTAGATATGTGTCTTAAACAGTATTCTTTTGTTGTCATAAGGGACTGGATTTGGCATAGCCAGTGTAACCTAACCTATTCTGACTATTAAAGAGAGTTAAAGATGCACCCCTATACTCAGACAGCTTGTGATCTAATTGGGCAGAGAAGATCCATTTGCATAATGAAGAAAATACTAGGCATTTCACTGTATTCCTTATTTAGCCATACTTATTACTGAATGAGAGAGAAGCTGATTACATCCTAAGATTGAGGTTTTGAGCAAACCCCTGAGAACCTCATTTCAACTGGAAAAAAATAGCTTTTCTTTCCCATGAGACTTTCAGATCAATAGATCCAACTAGCCATGCAGGGGCTTAAGATTTGCTGTTAATTAGCCAGTGGATGCATGATATTTTTAATCTGAAACGGGGGGTAAGAAGACCAATGCACAATCTCTCTATTGTTCTTTCTATCTTATTATCTGTCTAGGAAATAGAATGAAGAATATTTAAAATAATATAGGCTTTCTTTGATGGCATCTGTGAATCAAAATTGTACTTTATCTTCTTGGTGTGTGGGGACAGCCTGCCTGACTACACATCCTTATAGCTCAGATTGGTTAAATTGGTAATTCATTCAACAAACATTTATTGGGCATCTGGTATAAACCAGGCCCAGCTCTGGATGCTGTGGGTACAGTGAGGAATAAGACAGAGTCTCAGCTTAATGAATCTTGCATTTTAGTGAGGGAGCTGGATAATAAACAAGTAAACATGTAGAGATATTGAAAGGCTCGGAGTGGGCCGCGGTCGCGCACCTATGACGTGAGGCTGTAATGTATAAAGAAAGCTTTTATTTCAGGTTCCTGGGTGCGGATGGGCTGAGTCAGACAAAAAGGAGTCAGCGGAGACTGAAGGGGGAGAAAGGTGTTTATTAATCCTTGCTGGATGCAAGCCGCTCTGCTGACATAAGGGTCCGGTCCATCCTTGGTTCCTCCATGCCAGGTGTCTAGTGGTTATCGAGGCTATGCCATGCTCAAGGCTGCAGGCTTTCTGCAAGATATCTGCTAAGCACAATAAGTTTTCTCTGCCCTGTTTTATTCTCTTTAACCCTTTCAGATATAGCATAACATTAGTGAATGAGTGCTGTGGAGACAAATAAAGCAAGGGGATGGACTAGAGAATGGCACGGTGAATAATTTTAGGTGGGGTATTCAAGAAAGCCCTCTTTGAGCAAGAAATGAAAGGAAGTGAGGGGAAAAGCCACGTCAGTACCCTGGGGAAGAATGGTTCAGGGGACAAAAAGAGCAATTGTGAAGGCCAGGGACATTGTAGGTATCTGGAGATAGCAAGGAGGCCAGTGTGGCTGGAGAGGGGTGAGCAAGGGAGAATCTGGGAGGAGATAAAGCCGAAGAGGTGGTCAGCAGCCAGATAACCAGGGCCTTCTGGACCTTTCTACATCTGATGGGTGGCCATCAGGGTTTCGACTGTGGAAGAGCCATGATCTGCTTTCTGTTTTAAATGGATGATCCCAGAGTAGGCTGTAAAGGGCAAGGGTACAAACAGGAAGACAGGTTAAGGGGCTTATACATGAGTCCAGGCAGGACTTGGGTGCAGTTGGTAAGTGATGGTTGGATTTAGGATATGTTTTTATTTTTTTAGGTGTACTTTAATTGATTTTAGAGAGAAAGGAAGGGAGAGGAATAGAAAGATAGAAGCATCGATGGGAGAGACACATTGATTGGCCTCCTGCCCGCCCCTACCTGCAGTCAAGCCTGCAACCCGGGCATGTGCCCTGAGAGGGAATTGAACTGGGGACCTCTTGGTTCCTGGGTCAATGCTCAACCACTGAGCTACAACAGCTGGGCCAGGATATGTTTTGAATGTATTGCAGTTTGGATTTTCTAACTGGATTTGAACTTTGGCCTGAACATCTGGTTGAATGATGATACCATTGTCTTAGATGAGGAAAATGTTTGAGATGCTGTTACCTACTCAAAGGAAGGTGGCCATTGCATATATGAGCCTGGAGTTCAGGAGAGCGGTTAGGGCTATAGGAACAAGGTTGGGTGTTTGGGCTCCTCCCAATATTAAGGAGTTGAGGAGCTGAAGAGGAACCAAAAGAGGAGACTGAGAAGGAACAACCATCGAGGACAGGAAGGCAATCAGGCAAGGGAAGTGTCTCAAAGCTGCAAGAAAAGAGGGCCAAGATCAAGGGAGGAGTGAAGAGTTGTGTGGGTATTGCTGACAGGTTGAGGACCTTGACCACCACTTGAACATTGGATATAACATCATGAGATCATGATGACGTTGACAATATTCGTGTCAGGAGCTGGGTGAGGGGCAAAAACCTGATTGGAATTGGTTCAGGTGAGAATGAGAGATGAGGAACTAGAGAGAGAATGAATAGTTCTTGAGAGATTTTTATTTTTATTTTTTTTTTGCTATGGGGAGGAGTAGGTGTGAATAGCTATATAGGATGTGAGGTCAGAAATATTTAGCATATTTTCTTAAAGGTGAGAGCTATTATAACACATTTGAAAACTGATGGGAATTATTTAGTAGAAATAAAGGAGTAAATAGAAGGATCTCTATAAGTAGGCATGAGGGGATGCGAATCCAGTGTATCAATTGGTGGTCTGGGCATTTTATCTGAAACTAAGGCATTGAATGATCTAGTTTTGTACAGTTACATATAGGTGAATGTATTAGATTTGTGCATTTACATACAGGTGAGTATACATAGCTGTGGGAAGATGCTGTGTTATCTTTTGCTTGCTCCTGTTTTCTAAGAAAAATAAGAATCAAGATCATCAGATGAGTGAGAAGAAAGAGTAAAAATACAAAATAGTTTTCTAGCAGCAGGAGTGTAAGTTGGCAAGGGCAGTTGGTAAGGTTGTTGAGCAGATCTGAAAGCCTTTTGAGATTAGTGTCCTATCTTTAAATAGAACCTGCCAGTACACTTGTTTGTTTTCTCTAGATTGGGCCAGTTTCTCTGGTATAGGAAGAGAATCAAGGATGATCGTATTTAATCAAGGTTGTAGTTTTGCCAACTGAATAATATAGAAGAAGAGAGAGGCAGAGATGGACTGGGGACAAAGGTACAAGAGTGATGAATTGTGTAGTACAATGGGCCAGGTGGGATGACAAGGAAGGTGAAGCCATCAGGCAGGTAAAGGACCATGAAGAGGTGGTCAAGTCAATGGATTCAGAGGCCACTGATGTCAAATTGTTGAAGTTGGGGCACTGGAGAGAATGACCTGGAAATACCTTTCAAATAAAGTGTTGGCAGCTTTCTTCAAGCTTAATCTAAAAACAAACAAAACAAGGCCTTTAAAAAATCACTTGTGCCGCATGGCTGGGGAAAAATGTATTTTTCAAATACAAATTCAACTCATTTTGTGCCAGGATAGTCACGCTGATACTCTTGGGCAGGTCATCAAAATTCGGCAACAATTTCTTTGTCTTCATCCATAAAAGGAGATGAGTAAGAAAGCAGCACTGAATTCTTAGTGATTGTTAGATCCCACTGAGTTCCACTGCTTTGTTGCAATTTAACTGACAGGCTAGAATTGCAGGGATGTCATTTCATGGGGCCACCAAGCCTCAGGTATAGAGATAAAATTGAAGATAAGGTCTTGGTTGGCACAACAAAAGAGGCTTTGGTGTGTCACAAATGAGAGATCATTAGATCGATGTCATCTATCTGGTTGTTAAATAGCACACAGAGAAATCTCTCTCCTAAAGATTTGTCATGTGTATTTATCTCATGAAGCAATCAGTGAATTAAAAAAAAAACTTGCTTTGGAAATACAAAAATGTCATCAAAGGTATGGCAGTTTTAAAGTATATTATATATGTAAATACATTTGATATCACAGATGAATCTTGTTATTATTTACAGTATCAGGTTAGAAATATTATAATAGATTTATTTCAATATATTAAAAAGTACCCTGTAAATATTCTCACGTGCAGTGTGTTTTTAGGAGAAATTTTACCAATGATCAGCATATGTTGCCCAGAAGGAGAGGCTTCTGAATTAAAACTGAAATACGTTAATTACCACTTTATTAAATGTCCAGCTGGCACACTTTGAAAATGTCCTCTTAGCATCTAACATTGATTTTATTTTGACTTCCAACTTGCCTATTTATTTTAATCTATTTTGGTGGGGGGTGGGGAAGAATTAATTTTTTCCCTCCATTACTGATTTTTACAGAACAGTTCACAGATCAAGATTTGTGGATCTGCTGGGGCTTTATCCCATTGGCAACAACTTTATCCCTGTTGGCAACAACTATTTCTTGAAATGCTTTTAAATGGATTCCTACAGTAACATATGTTTGTGGGTGAACTGATGGTATAAAATATCTTAAGTCTTACTACAAGTATTGTTTAATTTGGTAAAGTTAGGAGGAGATTCCTTTATTGTTTAATTCAACCATCCTTGACTTCCCAATAAAATTTCCTCCCTTTAAAATGATATTTCTATCCCACATATGAGTGAAATCTTATGGTGCCTGTCCTTTTCCATCTGATTTATTTCATGTTACATCATGTTCTCAAGATCCATCCATGTTTTGCAAATGGCAATATTTCATCATTTTTATGGCTGAGTAGTATTACATTTTTTATATGTGCCACCTGTTCTTTATGCAATCATTCCTCGAATGACTGTCTGACCATTTGGCCTGTAGCTATGATGCACACTGACCACCAGGGGACAGATGCTCAACACCCAGGCATGGAAACATGGAAGAGACTGATGAATCTCAGAGGGAAGTGGGGAGAGGGGAGGGAAGGAAGAGATTAACCAAAGATCTTATATGCATACTAGAGGCCCAGTGCATGGATTCATGCACCAGTGAGGTCCCTCAGCCTGGCCTGTGGGGATCGGGCTGAAACTAGCAGTCCGAAATCCCTCGAGGGGTCCCAGATTGTGAGAGGGTGCAGGCCAGGCCGAGGGACCCCCACCAGTGCACTAATCTGTGCACTGGGCCTCCAGTATACATATATGACACTATATGTATCTATGTATATGTGTATTTATGTATGTGTGATACTACTATATGTATCTATGTAAATACATATATAGATACATACATAAAGAGCAGGTAAATGTAAGAAACATTTAAAGGGAGAATAGTATTAGGGTAATGGGCAATATAATGAGTTACTTGTAGTGCTATTGTGACCCTTGAGACCATATTCGCACATCTACTCCTTTAATCGACCCTTCCCCCCTTTGGGAGGGATGAACTAAATGTAGGTCTGGGAAGCTCGATGTGTTTTAAATTTGGAGGCAGAAGCTGTGTTCTGAGAAAGCAGTAGTTTACAGTTCTTTCAGGTAATCACCAGTCTTCCATTCAATTAGCAAATTAATATATGTTTTATAAATTAACTTAGTTTCAAATGGATGTTAATTTTCATATCAAAATATATTAAGTGGATCACCTCAGAGTTAAGGTTGGCGTTGCAATCATTAGAGCAATAGAGCATCGTTCTGTGGTTCTCAATTTGGCTGTACATTGGACGCACTTGGGGAGCTTTATAAATACTACTGCTTGGTAATCACCCCCAGAAACCACACCCAAGCACTGGGTGTGGCCTGGACCCTGTGCTTCTAATGTGTGGACACGGTTGAGGATTACTTGATGATAGTTAATTATTTAGGTGCATTATTCAGACTAACTGGGTTCAAATCCTGGCTCTGCCACTCATTAGATGTGTAACCTTAAGCAAGTTTCTTAATGTGGCGCAGTTTCTTCACCTGTAAGGTGAGGATGATGATGATAATAGCATCTAAATCTCAAAGCATTGTTGTGAGGATAAAATGAGTAAAAATATATGTAAAATGCTTAGAGTGGTGGCTGGGACAAAATACACATTTATTGTTGCTATTTTAAATATTCAACTGATAAAAATTGTTACTATTATTGGATATGTTCTATCTCAAAAGCATTTGCAGGGGGAGCTAAGGGTTTAAATCCAGTTAAGTTTTGCATGGTAACAATTTAACTCTGGTGTTTGGCTGGTTTTGTTTATATTTTTTGTTCCATAATTTTATTTAAAAGTTAGTTCTAATCACCCTCTAAATTTAGGCCATATCTGCTGGGGTCATTTAAGATGTTTGTTTCCAAAAGACTGCAGAAATTAAGTCAAGATGTTTGCAGATGAATGACTGACAGCTTATAGGTAAGAGAAAGTGCTCCCCTCTGTAACAATGAGAAAAGTGTACAACAGGGAACATTTCCTTAAACTAGACATTAGTGCCTTTATAATAAATGAACATATGCCATTATTGATGACAATATTCAGAATTTAAGAGGAAATCATCATTACTATAAAGTATATTATTTCTTTGAAGTTGTACTGGTGTAGAGACTGTCTTTCCAAGGATCTACATGATAGATGCTGGTTTTCACAGTTTTTCAGTCTCTCTCCTCAGTTGTTTCCATCCTATGTCATATGCAAGGGGGTCTAAGTGTTTTGTGTTCTTGGTTTTAAGTTTTTGTTTCTCTTTCAAATGGATAGTAAGACAGTCATCAACGGGAGTTGAATTTGTAAATCATATGCTGTTTCCCCATTAAATTGTCTGATAAGGCATGAGGTATGGAGATGCATTTTTTGAAGGGCACCTGTGGAGCCCTGCTGACTATACTGCTTTAACCATTTTTATTATGCTAGGATTGGTAGGTCCCTTCATATAGAAGTGGCCCAGCTGGCATGTGGCATGGTAAAAGCCCTGAATGCCACCTCCAGAGCTGTGCATGGGATACACCAAGAGCTGAGCCAGGTCAGGCAGGCAGTTCTAGGTTATTTGCTATTGTGGCCTACCGTGGTTGTGAGGAATTTAAGGGAATGTGCTGTTTTAATCTTTCTGACAATCCTCAGTTGATAGAAAGTAACATTTAACAAATTAGGGAAACCAAGGTAAAACAGGAGAAGGGTTATTTTTTGGTTTTGATTTAACCAACTTAACTCATGGCTACCCAACCTGTCTGAGTTGTGGCAATTCTTTTAAACTTTTCTCCTGTTCATTTTTTTTTTTGTCGTCTAATTGCTTGCTGCTGTATCCAATGTCTTCCTCTTTTCAGATCCTGCATATGCTGTATTCTATCCCCGAGAACTGCTTTTAAGACAGAAGCAAATGCAGTTGAGCAGGATGAGATTTTTCATCTAAAACTAATCTCATAGATGTGAGATGATAAAAAAAAAAAGCAGTGGGAAAAAGATAGGGGCAGAAATAGAATATTGGGGACCAGCTATAATTGTAAGAAATATTAATCATGCTCTGTTAACCGTGATTGTTTTGTTCTGGTTAAAGAAGGCACATTCTAACCTGGCTGGGAGTTGCATGTGGGACCTGGGAGCTCACCTGGACATGTGGCCCATCCTCCCCAGGTGGGAGCTGCCTATTGTCATGGGAAGATTAACAACCTTGTGGCAGAAACCAGAGCCACCAGCCCTTTGAAGACCCCCCAGCCTTGGCATACCCACAGGCCTTTGCAAATCTCCAGCCTGCATTACCTGTTAACTGCCCATTTGGCAGACCCTTTTGCCCACTTCCCCATGTAATCTTTGTCCTTCTTCCTAATATAAGCAGCTGGCTTATGGGTCTGGGGGGGAGGGGCGGGCAGAGCAGGTTTTTGTGGATGACCTCTGCTCTCCCACACTGCCAGCAGTATTGGAATAAATGTTCATATATTATTCAACCCTGTCTCTGCTTAAATGGCTCAAGTAGTGACAAGCAGCACGGACCCATTGATCGTCCGGTTACAAACCCACTCACCATCCCAGAATTGAGGTAGGGCATTTAGAAGGCCTTTGTGCCCTCATTCTCCCTCCCCTCCATTTCTTCCTTGAAAATTCTGGAGCTAATTGAATTAATGTAGGACTTTAGTTTTGAGGTACTAGCAATGTTTTCATTTTTGTGTGGCATGCTTCCATTGTTTAGCGAATCAAAGCTTTTTAAATGCATCACTAGTTACATTTATATTATCTATTTTGATTTAACTACATTATCATATATTTAACATTTTCATAAAAAGTACTGCTCAGCACTAATTTTTATGCTCTTTTAACTTCCTCTTGAGGTCTTGCTTTGCTTTTGTTTAAATTTTATTTGATTGGGATGCTTTCTTAGGGCCCAGTATTAGTACACTTTCTTGAGTTTGTTTCCAAAAATTTATTTTTTATCCCCTCAAATATGTATAGTCTGGAATTTCAGTTCTTTTCCTTCACAAGTGTGTAAACACTGTTTCATTGCTATCTGTCATCCAGTGTTACAGATGAAAAGTTTGATGTTAGATGAATCATTTTTTCCTTTTAAAGTTACTTGCTCTGTCTTCATAGATGATTGCAGAATTTTCCTCTTTCTCCTTGGAGAAATCTGTCTAGAATATATCCAGATGACCTTTTTATTTAGCCTTACAGGATTTCTGAGCCTCTTTGTTCTAAAAATGTAAGTCTGTCTTCAACCCAATAAATCTTTTCAATCTGAAAACTGAAGTTTTAAAATCAGTGAAGCTTTCTCTACTTCAAAAAACTATTACCACACCCACTTTTTTTCTTATATTTGCTTACCTTAAAACACACACACAATGACCTGGAAGGAAATGAAATAATTCAGTAAGTTCTCATTTATCCCAAGCAAGAGTTAACTGTTAACCTTTTGTCATACTTGTTTTAAATATTTCTTAAAAGTATAGTATATTTTAAAGTATCACCTAGAAGACTAGAGTTATAATAGCCATTTAATCATTTCTTAATGGCACTTAGTTGTGAATTAGAGGATACTGAAATATGAGGAATGACAGGAGCAGCAGAAAGAAGTCTTGGGGGTGGGGGGGGGGATAAGCATCTTTTAATGTTATGGACCTCGCATCCCGGATGTGAATATGTTTTCTAATCATCTGTAATGCACAATGCAGTAGGAGTACTGCATCAGGTTGCTTTGGCTGCCAGCTGAAGCAAAGATCAAATGCTGTGTGTCAGGACATTTCTGCCATCTTGGGCAGCATCATCTTCACTGTCAGCATGGATGTGTGCTGACACCCTGCCTCAGCACCCTGATCATAGGTGTGTGTACATGACGTTTAATCTCAAATCCCCTGGCCACACCCCTGGTTTGTTTGGAGGGGAAATCTGGCTTCACATGTAAAGAAATGGGCCCCCATACAATAACAAAGGCTGCTCAGCCTCACCTCCGGCCAGGCCCTCATATGGTCACAGTGTGGGTACAGCAATTCCAGGTGTACTCACACCTGGGCACACACCTCCAGACATAAGTGTCCTGAAGAATGAGAAATGCCATTTGCCTCTCATGTTGTGTTTAAGAGAAAATTTTTTCCTGTGGGGTCTCCATAGCCAGAATTCACTCACATGCTTAAGCCATTCAGTGTTAAGAAATAAGAGAATCTCCATGACTGCCATAGACCAGTGGTTCCCAACCGGAGATGACGTCATTGCCAGGGGACACGTGACCGTGTCTGGAGACAACTTTGGTTGTCGCAGTTGGGGTCCAGTATTGGCATCTAGTGGATGGAGACCAGGGATGCTGCTGAACATCCTACGATGCATGGGTCAGCCCCCCACAGCAAAGCGTTATCCAACCCCAAATGTTAATGGTCCCAAGGTTGAGAAACCCTGACAGACAAATCAGAGTTTGCCTCAGAGTGGAGGAGAGGGCTTTGTGCCACTAAAGCACAGAGCTTAAGAGGGTGTGTGGGTGCGGTAGTGCCCACTAAGAGAGCCCACTACAACTGCGATCCCCTGACAAGGCTGGTCTCTTGAGCCCCTCAGAAAGGGCGGCTTAGAGCTGTGGCTTTGACAATTACTAAAAACTAACCGACCACATTAAATTCCATGCTATTCTCGAATTCATTCCCAGTCGTCTTGTTTGTCAAACTGTCTGCTAAAGATATGTTTAATGAATTAAAGAGGTACTTATTAAAAATATCCGAGAGCCTGTGTGTTGTTTGACTAAAGGGCCAGACTTGTCACATGGGAAAATGAATCAGTCCTGTACTTGGGGACTGGAGCAGAGGGGAAGACAGACAGCGAGGTCATTCAGACTTCTAAACCGAGAAGTTTCCTAGTACTTGTACCTCTAAGCATCGGGGTTGAGAGCTGCCAGGAATTCTCCTTGCCAGAAATGGCAGTAGTCCTGTGATGAAATTCCACATTGCACAGGCCTTTGCAATTTTTCTCCTAAAAACACAGTGGGTTTGGAATTAGGAATATACTAGAACCTCCTGGATTAAGCAGTTAAGGGCCTTCTGCAAATCCTAGCTTGACCACTCAGCTTTGAGAAGTTGACTGTTTCCAGCTTTGGGTAACTCATCTGTAAAATAAATTGAATTATAGTAATTGCACAGGTCGTGTAATTCCCCTTGCCTCAGATACAATATATGTCTCTCTCTCAATTCATGATAATGCGTGATTTTTTTATGGTAGCTACAGTGAGCTTGTGTTATGCTTTCATTGTTTTTAGCAATCAATGGGAAGTGCATCAGGTGAAATGTCTTAAGCCTGCATATATCTGGTCAAAGCTCACTTATTGATTTTTTTTCCTACTGAAACCTGCATACACACACACACACACAAACGTATGTATATGTGTATGTATGTATATATATATATATATATATATATATATATATATATATATATATATATATATATAGAGAGAGAGAGAGAGAGAGAGAGAGAGAGAGAGAGAGAGAGAGAACAGAGTTCATTTTTTCCAGCTCAGTGTATAGTAAGTAGTGTGAATAGTACAGTATTATTTTCTTGAAGTCCACGTTGTTCTCAAATAATAAAGCAAGCTGGGAAATTGTTAACACTTGGACAAGGTGGAAAGCCTTTCCGGAAGGGTCACGTGTGTGTACACAATGTTTAATCTCAAATCCCCTGGCCACACCCCTGGTTTGTTTGGAAGGGAAATCTACCATCTTGGGCAACATCACCTTCACTGTTAGCATGGATGTGTGCTAGTTACCTTTAATGTATGTGCCTTATTTGGAATAACTTTCTTCCTCACAGAATGTATGTGTAGAATGACTGGAAGGAATGATCTTTGCAACAGTAAAGAATAAGGGCAGGGAATCAAGAATGTAAAAGGGGAAGGAATTAACATTATCGAGTGCCTTCTGCAGGACAGCTCCTGAGCTATTTTTATGTCAATCACATTGGATCATTATTACCACCTTAACTCATGTGGGAGGAAAGAGGTGCAGTAACACGCCCACCGTCTCTTGGTATGAATTGGCAAAGCAGAGATTCCAGCCCAGGGCTGTCTGTTCCGCATGATTTGGAGCACCTGGGCCCAGCACATGGGAGACGGGGTCCCTGCCCAGAGGTTCTCCTGGCCCATTAGTAGTGAAACATAAATAAAATGGAGGTCACTTACAAACCTGCAAAAATCAGGGCCGTGCTTAATGGGATGAGAACCAGCATCAGAAGCATCAAAAGGACCCTCGTGAGGAAGAAATGTCCTGACCCACAGCATGTGATCTTTGCTCCACCTCACAGTAAATGAGGAAATTTGCCTTCCTTGGGCTCGCTCCTGTTTGCGTTATTGCCCTTCTCTTCTTGCTTGTAATGCCAAGGCCGTGGAGTTTATTTCCCCTCTTTTTTCCGTAGAGACATACTAAAGTCATTTTTTTTTAAATCTAAGGAATGAAATTCACTGAGTGATTACTGTCCTAGAAAAGACGCAAGTTAAGTCGTGTGCACATCCAGAAAAGCAGCAGGGCTGACCCGCGTGTGCCTCCAGCCCCCACCTGATGAGATGCCAGGGGAGAGAGAGCCAGTTTCCCCGGGGTCTGGCTCTCCAGGCATTTGCTGGGGGACACCCATGCCCTCCCTTGGTCTAAAGGCATCAGAGCTTTTCTACATCACATCAGACCTCTGTTCTTTTCAGTGTCTGACAGCCTGACTGCTGGGGGCGCTTCTCTTCACATTCACACCCGACTCCTGAAGACGTGGTACAGATACTCCGCTTTAAGACTGGACACCTTTACTCTGTAACATGGACAGGGTTCTCAGCAGTATTTCACTTTCGGTAAAGGCTTTTTCTCTTTCTGTGTTGCTCCTGCAGCTTCTGTTTCCACCTTACACTTTTTAAAAAATTTATCTTTATCATTGAAATTATTACAGACGCTCCCCCTTGGTACCCTCCTCCCCACTTCCCTCCCCTCCCCAGGCCTTCACAGCACTGTTGTCTGTGACCATGGGTTATGCACATATGCATATGCATAAGTTCTTTGGTTAATCTCTTCCCCTCTCCCACTCTAACACCACCCCCCACCTCACCTTCCCTCTGAGAATCATCAGTCTGTTTCATGCTTCAATGTCTCTGAATCTATTTTGTTCTTTAGATTCCACATATAAGTGAGATCATGTGATATTTGTCTTTCTCTGGCTTATTTTGCTTAACATAATACTCTCCAGGTCCCTCCATGCTCTCTCAAAGGGTAAGAGGTCATTCAACCAGCATAACTCAGTGGTTGAGCATCAACCTATGAACCAGGAGGTTACAGTTCAATTCTCCGCCAGGGCACATGCCCGGGTTGTGGGCTTGATCCCCAGTGTGGGGCGTGTAGGAGGCAGCCAATCAAGGATTCTTTCTCATCATTGATGTTTCTATCTCTCTTCCCCTCTCCCCTCCTCCTGTCTGAAATCAATAAAAAATACGTATTTTTTTTTTTAAAAAGGGTGACAGGTCCACCTTACACTCTATCAGAGCATGTTTACTTCTCCCTTCAAAACATCCACAGCCACAGCGCTGACAGGGAGGTGGATGGGTTTGTTCCAGGCTTGCCATGACATGGCTAGGTGGGACATTAAATGACAGAAAAATATCTTGTGAACTGGTTCTTAAAAGCATGGGATAACAGATATAAGATTTCTAATTGGAAGTTAAAAATAAAAGCTTCCCTCTTGACTCAGTTTCTAACCAGCTAAATAGTATCTGAAAGGGTATTTATAGCTAATGAACAAGGCCCCCAAACAGTTTATTGTCTTGACCTCTAAATACCTAAACCCCATTTTCCCTGAAGTAGTTATTGCTGCTGTGTGCTCTTAGGACCACAATTATAAAATACTGAATTAGGAAGACTTGGAATTTTTTGCTCTGACTATTTTCGTCTCCTTCATCAGATAAGATGAAACTTTTTTAAAAAAAAATAGGGAACACAATGAACTATTATGTAGTGAAACATGAATAAAACGTAGATACACTCAATGTGGATAAATTTTAGTAATGACAGGGAGTGAAAAAGGATGCTCCAGCAAAACCCAATGTGTATGATACATTTTTTTTTATGAAACTCAGAACATGCAAACTTCAACAATTCCCTCCTCCCCCTCCCCCTCCCCCTCTTTTTAAGAAGGAAACAAACATAAAATCCAGGATAGTGGTTAGGGCAGGGGTTGGGATGAGCATGTAAGTAAATATTGGTAATCATCTAATTTTGGGGTTATTGATTCATGGCTCTTCATTATATCACTAAAAATATATTTTTTAAAAAAGGCTCACATTTGGGCCAATGATCATAGTTTCTCCTCATTATGTTCAATCAATTCTGATCATCCAAGATCTTTTGAAATAAGTCACATGGATGAGCTCACCCATTCCAAATTTGGGATTTTTTAAGTTTCTGCTGTTCCCTCTTCTTGTACCTAGAATCACCATCCTCAGGGAGCTACTAAAGAAAAAATTATTCAGATACTTGTTAGTTAAAGATGCTAAGGGTGACTTGATTAAAAGAGGCTCCTAGAGTGGGGTTTTGCAATAGGGGAGAGATTTGGGGTCCAATTCTGAATCCAGCAAAGACAAGTAGGGATGTATAGCCAAGGATCAGGGTGCGGGGCAGTGGATGGAAAACTATGAGGGGGAAACATTATGAAGGGTAAGGAGGATTTGGGTTAGACCAATTCAACAAAATTCTTGCTGAAGACAGGCCAAGGAGATAAGACATTGAAGGTGGGAGATGAGAAACTTGATCAGAGATTGAGGGAGATCAGATACCAAGCGTAAGGGATTTTCGATAAACCGTCTCAGCAGGAGTCTTATTAAAACTGGAATAGGCAGGCCAAGGATAGAACCCAAGGGGAAGGCCTGGTCTAGAAGAAGACTCAGAGGAGCCCCACCCAGGTTTGGTCAAGGAGAGAGTTTTTGTCAGAGTAAACAGGCTTCTAACCCATTTGGCAGAAATAAAGAGAAATCTTGGCACCCTGGGGCGAGCTGAGTGCGAATGGGCAATCCACTAGGTAGGTACCCGGGAGGAAGAGCTTGTGCTTTGCCCTGAGCAACGAGAAGACCAGAGTCTTCTCTGCATTTAAGGTAAAACTTAATTTTTTAAAACAGAGGCAGTTGACCACCCCTGTGTGTTGCCAACATCTTGAACCCTGAGTTGTCAAACCCTTTGGTGCAGGGTTTTGACTAAATGGTATGCTTTGCTCGTCAGTGATTTTTGGGGCACACTTTGTTCATTAGCAATAAGTGTGGGTGCCATTCATTTGTGTCAAGAATGAAACTGCTGGCTGCGAGGCACTCCTGTTTCCCATTTTCATGTAAATGTGCTTCTGAGTGTCCGGCTCCTTGATTTCCCTGGCTGCTCCTTTGCTGGCTGAGAGGTTATCTCTGCTCAACATTCACCACATTTCTATTAAGGTGTCTGCTCTCTTTGGCAGAACAGAAGTGGGACTTCATTTGAAATGATTCACTGAAATGCTTGTAGTACAAAGGGGAAGGAAACCATCTCACTTACAGTTATTGACATTAAGTCACCGTCATTTTTCGTCTGGACAACTGTGAGGTTTCCCTGCTCCCCTCAGGCCCCCACCCCATGCCTTCCCAGCCCATTTCTGTCTCCTCTGCTAGAGTGATCTTCTGAAGGGTTACGTTAGACCTGATCATTCTCTCACTCAAACACTCTCCAGTGGTGTCCCGTTCCCCTTGGAATAACATCCGCATTTTTATCAGGACTAGTGGGCTCACCTGTGTCCCCCCCACCTCACCTGCGTGCCCCTTTATCCTTGTCCATTATGTTCTTATCACCCTGAGCTCATTTCCTCCTCAAGGCCTTTGCACATGCTGTTCCTCCGCCTGGATGTTCTGGCTCCAGATCTTTGCAAAACTGTCATATTCTCAATGCTCCCAGAAGGGCCTACGTAAGGGAGCCCCATCTCGAGAGACACTATCTCATTGCACCTTTCTGTTATCTTCACTGCATTTCCCACTGTCAGAAATTATTCTGGTCACATGCATGTTTATGACTGCCCCGTTAAGAATTAATTTCCACCAGGAGAATAGGAATCTTAATTGGTTCACCTCTGACCTCCTGGTGCCCAGAGCAGTGCCTGACTCATGGAAAGTGTTCAGGAAATGAGTGAAAGCAGGACTGAGGACTGAAACCCACTCACTGCTATGTGTGTCTATCACTTTCATAATCAAATTAGATTGCTTCCACGGACCGTGGGGGAAACCTTCCCTGTCTTCTGCAATCATATGACAGAGGGTGGACAATAAGTGCACACAGCTGGAAAGGCTCTGACCCAATCGTGTATATTTAAATAAATATTGTCAAAACAATCAGGCCAACATCACAGGATCAAGAGTTTCTATTCCTACACATTGTGTATTCATTTCCTGATGATCAGAACTGGGTTAATTAGTCTACGTTATGTCTTCCCTGTTAGTGATATGAAAATTATCTGCTCTAACCAACATGTTTTTTCTTAGCTGAGAATTCACTATTGAATTTTTAAAGCGACCTGCCTGGCCCTATTGCCTGATCTTTCGATGGAAATGGTGTAGTGGGGAAAATATTTACTAGAACCCGATAATTATATTGTTTTGTGTATTTTTCATATGCTAATGCTCTTCTCTTCCTTTGAGGGATAACTCCGTGGCCGAAAGCAGAAGGAGCAGGAGGCTTCTCATCCCTGTCCCAGCCTCCTTCCCTGGCCAAGGCTGAACTTCCTGTTTGTCACCAGCTCACAGTTCAGCTTGGGGGGGGGGGGGGGTTGGGGGGAGAAGGGAGGAGCGCCAGAGGTTTCCATGGGACAATCCTTCCTCTCTCCCTTGCACCAATTCCCATCCGCACACAGAGACGTCAATTCCCAAGTGGGATGAGAGGAAGGGAGACGGGAAATTGGTATGTTTATGAGGCATGTGGAAGATGTTAAGCAAGTATAACACATCACATTTTATTAGCAATAAAAATTCTTTAAGGAACTTAATTGCTACTAAGTAATGCCCTGGGATTCTCATTAAACCATAGTGGACACAGATTTGAAAATGAGTGAATGTGTAAACGATCATAGTAGCCATCTAGTTTACAGCTACCCACAGGGAATCGGAGAACCTGAATACGAGTTCCAGGTGGAGAGGGGCAGAGAAGAAGAGAAGAGTTTCTGGATGTTGACTGTGTGCTTGGCTCTCTTCTAGGTGTATGTCTCAACCTGGTTCATCCCCGCATCTGTCTAAGGCAGATACCGTATTAACAATTGTACAAACAGAGACTCAGTGCTGTGATGCAACCTACTCCCGGGTGACAGTGCTAGGATGGACACCAGATTTCTGTAGGCAAGATCCATCCTCATTCCGTTATTATACACATTCTCTGGCTCCATCTCCTAAGATTAAACTCTTGGCACATTCGTTTCCTCGTGTTTAGAAGGGGGCTAAGAATGCTGCATCACCTATCTCCCGAGGTATGTTAAGCATCAAACACAACGTGAAACAACTTTGAAAACTGTTGTGGAACTCTACAAACATAAGCATTAGCAGAATAAACCAGTGGGATTTATTAGCAATAGAAGTCAGGACCTGTATCTTAACACAGTTCCTTCCCTCTTTCCTCTCTTTACATTTGCTCTCCTCACCTTTCTCTAATGCATCTCTTCCCTTCACAGTGAAAATTCTTCTTTCTGCCAGTGCAGAGTTGCTTGGTAGGAGGACTGAGCTTAGCTCACTGCACCAGGGTTTTGCCCTTTCACTCCCCGAGACCTCCGGTTTCTTCAGCATGTTTGGCACCCTTTGTCCCAATTAGGAACCATGCATGCCTTCCTTGAAGGGATGGCTCCATGAGCACAATGCGTGCTGGGGTTCTTGTTCTGTCAACAACTTGTACAACTGTGCTTGGCCAGTGAACACTGGTTTGGCAGGGTCATCAATGAGCTCCTGCTGGCAAAATCCAATAGACACTTTTGGAACTTCATCTTATGTTCTTTTTGGACATTTGACATTGTTGAAAAGTCCCCTGGAGAAGCAGTGTGAAGCGGCTACCACCGCCTCCTGACTCTTCCTGATGACCTGGTGGACCCCTATACTGCTTCCAGGCTCTGTCTGCCGGGAGCCCTCGTTTTTCTCACTACACACACACACACACACACACACACACACACACACACACTCACACAAGCTTGAAAAGGCTTCAATCCCGGAATCCCTTTTCTTTTGGTGCCTTCATAATCCCTTTATACTGTGGGTCTTTGTTGGCAAAGTTACATTTTTTTTTTACAGGCAGCTCTCTTTAAATGACCAAACCCACCCATGGGCCAGTTGAAAAAGCAGCTCTTCCTAGGAAGGTTGAATGGAAAAGTTCTCTTTTTGGAGACCTCCAGGCTAGTGAACTTGGTGGAATGGAGCATTAGCCAGACCCCACCTGACTTTGCGGGGGTATTTTTATCACTGCCTTTGAAATCTTCGTAGGATTGGCTTATGCATCCACTGCCACACTCTGTGAAAGTCCTCTCTCTTCCCAGTACCTCCCATTTCCAGGGGCCGTTCTCTCTCTCTCTCTCTCTCTCTCTCTCTCTCTCTCTCTCTCTCTCTCTCTCAGTCTCTGAGCCCAGAAGTCCAACTTCAGTAATTTCCACTAAACAAACAGACTCCTCTTACCGAGCATTTGGGAGTGTGGCAGACTTCACTAAAGACAGGGGAGGGAGGGCGGGACCAGCAACGCCAGTTTTAACAGGCCCTCCAGCCCCCCTGCCCCAAGGAGGGGGCTTTCCACTGGCCACTTCCCCAGGACTCACTCTGCCCTTACCATGGTTTGGGCTCCCCCCTTGCCTGCTGTCAAGCACAGCCTTTGGGCCATTCCCCCTGGTGGACTGGCTGCCCCCTAGCTCAGACCCTTTGCTGTCAGCAGCGAGGCTTAGGTTTTCCCTCCCTAAGAGGAGCTCTGGTCACTGATGAGGTCACGTTTTCCCTTTGTTCACACCAGGAGGCCATTCGGTACCATTAGATTTTGAGGATCACTGTGGAGTGAGGGGACCTTGACCAGATGACTTCAGCTCCCCAGAACCTGCTGAACTTGTCCTTAAAGAAGGAAGGAGGCCGCAGGAGCTGGGCTCCACATGTTTCTTTCTGGCTCTACATTTCTGCGACTTTCATCTTCATGGAGGTCGGCTTCGGGACTGCAATCCCTTTTAAACATATTGGAATCCATGTGGTACACTCATATCTGTTGCAGAATCTTTTTTACTCTGTTTTACTTTAAAGAGGATGTAAATAGTTTGGCTGCACTTGACTATAAACATGGCCCAAGTGAGCAGGACAGAGACGCTGCAAGGAGAGAAGTGGGGAGTGGAAGGAAGCCAAGCCGGTTAATTAGTGGTTTGCCGTAGGCCCATGTTCTCAGATGTCCTCACTTCATGGGAACAAGACCACATTGGACTGCTCTCCAGCTCTGACAGAAGGCAAACTGGAGCCATCTGGTATTTGAGGGAAATACAGCAATCCAGAGGTTGCATTAACTGACTGTTCTCTAAATTCTTTTCTATAAGTAAGATCATCAAAAACCAACACACTCGGATCGTATTAGCTTCCTATAAGAAGGGCTTTGCTAAGCCTGGTAGCTAGTTGCAGCTTATGCCTTTTATGAAAGATTTCTATAAGAGAGGTCCACTGGAAGAATGTTTTTATGTTGTTTACTTTTTAAAATAGACCTATTAGAATAGTTTTGGATTTATAGAAAAACTTGAGGCCCAGTGCATGAAATTCATGCACCCGCAGAGGGTTGGGGTCCCTCAGCCAGACCCTCTGGCAATCCGGGACCCCTCAGAGGATGTCTGACTGCTGCCAGTCGGATATCTGGCAGTCAGACATCCCTCTCACAATCCGGGACCACTCCTAACCACTCACCTGCCTGCTCGCTCCTAATCTCTCGCCTGCCTGCCTGCCTGATTGCTCCTAACCGCTCACCTGTCTGCCTGCTCAGTGTGCGTCATAGCGACCAGTCGTTCCGGTCATTCCACCCTAATGGTTGTTTAGGATTTTATATATATAGGTTATGAAGAGAGTTTAGAGAATTTCTATATACCCTACATCCAGTTTCCCCTATTATTAACATTTTATATTAGACTAGAGCATTTGTTACAACTGATGAGCCAATATTGATATATTAACTGAAGTCTATATTGCCCCCTAGTTCCTTGTTTTTAACCTGATGTCCCTTTTCTGTTCCCACCCAGATGACATATGACACATACTTAGTCATCACATCTCCATAAGTTTCTCTTGTCTGTGACAGTTTCTCCTTTCCTTGTTTTCTTTTCTTATGAAACTAGAGGCCCAGTGCACGAATTCATGCACCATTGGGGTCCCTCGGCCTGGCCTGTGGGATCGGGCTGAAACCAGCTCTCTGACATCCCCCAAGGGGTCCCAGATTGTGAGAGGGTGCAGGCCAGGCCGAGGGACCCCACTGGTGCACGATTGGGGCCGGGGAGAGACGTGGGAGGTTGGCCAGCTGGGGAGGGACAGCAGGAGGGCTCCAGGGCATGTCTGGCCCATCTTGCTCAGTCCTGATGGGCTGGACCCCAGCAGCAAGCTAACCTACCAGTTGGAGTGTCTGCCCCCTGGTGGACAGTGCACATCATTGCAACTGGTTGATTGGTTGACTATCTGCCCCCTGGGGGTCAGTGCACATCATTAGTGAGCGGTTGAGTGGCCTTAGCATATCATTAGCATATTACACTTTGATTGGTTGAACGGCCACCTGGATGACTGGACACTTAGCAGATTAGGCTTTTATTATATAAGACTAGAGTCCTGGTGCACGAATTTGTGCAAGGGTGAGGTCCCTCAGCCTGGCTGGTGATCAGGGCCGCAGGAGGTTGGCCACCCCAATTGAGGCAACCAGGCTGGCTGGCCACGGTGGGTAGGGGGAAAAGGGCTGCAGGAGGTTGGCTGGCTGGGGGGAGGAGCCGTGGGAGGTTGGCTGGCCAGCTGGGGGGAGGGGCTGTGTGAAGATGGCTGTGGGAGTTCACTGACCACCAGGGGACAGCTCCTGTGTTGAGCGTCTGCCCCTGGTGGTCAGTACGCCTCATAGCAACTGGTCGACCAGTTGTTCAGTTTGGTCGCTTAGGCTTTTATATATGTAGATACTCCAAGCATACAAAAGCGTGTGTGTGTGTGGTGTGTGACCAATATAACCACCATTCAGTCTTAGAAGCAGAACGTTACAGATAAATTTGAAGCCCCATGTGTATCCTTCTTAATCCTGTTCTCTTTCTCTCTCCAAAGATAACCAAAATCTTAAACTTGATGTTTTTGTCCTATATGTACTTTGACAAAACTATATATCAAAGGGTTGTTTTGCATATTTTAAGATGACATGAGTGTTATTCTATAAGCCTTGTTCTGTAGTTTGCTTTTTTTCACATAACTTTTTTTTTATCTACATTGCTCCAATTTATTTATTTTAAATTTTCCATCAGATTCCATTCTGTGAATCCACTTTCTTGTTGATGGACATTTAGGGTTCTTTTTCTTTTTGTTGTTGCTATGGTCATGGAAAACATGCTGAGCAGTTATATTTAATGCATCAGTTTATGCACATGTGCAAGCATTCTTCTTTGGGGTTTGGGGAGAGGGGGTTTCCGGGTGTCACATTTTATCTTTGATAAAACAGTTTATTTATTCATTCATTAAATATTGGGCATCTAAAATGGGTCAGAAACTGAGCCAGGCTCTGGAGGTAAACAAAACAGACACAATCCCCCCCTTATCATGGGACTTACTGTCTATTTGGGAAGACACATACTAGAGAAATAATTAAAGATATATATGTACTATACAGATGTATCATTACAAATAGAACAACCCTGGCCAGTGTATCTAAGTGGTTACACCTATTTCAATTCCTGATCAAGGGCAGGTACCTGGGTTGTGGGTTCATCCCTGCCCCAGTCAGGGCATGTGCCTGTGGCAACCAATCGGTATGTCTCTTTCACATCAATGTTTCTTCCTTCCCTTCCCTTCTATTCCTTTCCTTTCCTTTCCTCTTCCCCTTCCCCTTCCCCTTCCCCTTCCCCTTCCCCTTCCCCTTCCCCTTCCCCTTCCCCTTCCCCTTCTCTCTCTCTCTCTCTCTCTCTCTCTCTCTCTCTCTCTCTCTCTCTCTCTCCTCTCTCTCTCTCTCCCCTCATCCCTCCATCCCTTCCACTCTCTAAAAAGCAATGGAAAAATATACTCAGGTAAGGATTAATAAAATAAAAATAGAACAATACATTCTGTTGTGCCCCATGACAAAAAGATAATGGCTAATGAGAGACAGTGAGCTTTAATATTTCTTGCATCATAAACTACCAAAAGAATCCCTGCCAGGAAAAACTATCCTCCTATTGATCTCTGTGCTTCCTTTAGCTAAGGATAGAAGCAATGGATTTTCCCTTTCTGCCTTAGCTACCAGGAATCTCACATCTAAATGTACCTCCTAGCTGCAGTGCCTGGCACATCCCAGTTACCTGTAATATCTTTGGACTTTTTAAATAAAGGGTTTTCTTATCTTTGTATATGTCTTGTTTTGCATACCAAATCCTTTTGGTAGTAAAGGTAAAAATAAATCTTAGAGGGAAGACAACATGTTGAAAAGCTGTTGGTCACCCTCACTTGAGCTTTTCAGAGATAAACAGCCTTCCTTTATTTGGGGTTTGGGATATTTATGTAAGGGTGTTGCTTACTGAGAAGCTTGCTTGATTTCAATATGCGTTCTGCAATTTTATATACTATCCACCTGTCAAAGCAATTTATTCCTTCAACATTTCATTTACAGTCTTAGATGGTGATTCTTCTTTTTAATCACCACCGCCAACACACACAAACAGAACTCCTCAGCAAGTCCACGTGGCTCTACTGCTATCTTTGGGAACATTCTGTCTTGCCTTAACTACTCTCCTTTAAAAGATATCTAGTTTTCCGTGACACTGTTTACTTTCATTATGCCTTAATTATGGGATTCTGATAACCATGGAGGAGTAGCGAGACAATAAATGGGGTTTTGTGGGTGATTAAATGCGAAAGCAGAGCTGAGCTGTTTGATAACCACAACAGTTGTTTCTGCAAGTCTATTCCAAAGGCAGGAATATTACTGCTATTACAGAACAAGCGGGGGGGGGGGGGGGGGAGGAAGCCTCCCACAGATCACTCCATTTCTCTTAACCACTGTGCTTTTGAAAGTCTAATGCTCTTTCATCTGATGTTTTTTTTGATGGTCTGAGTCTCTATGGCAGAATGTTATTTAAAGGGCAAGTTCTCAGTGTGACTAAGTCACTTATCTAAACGAGTGGTTGAAGTGGACAAAATGTACCTCGTCATCCACCATTTGGATCAGAGCATATATTATTTTCTGGAGAAAAATTACATTTGAGCAGCTAATGATTGAACTCACTCTTACAAGGGCTTACTAGGTTTTTAAAGAACAATTTAGCACTATCAGGCAGAAATGCATTTGGCTGTGGGTAAGAGAAAGCTGAACCAATGGCGGTTTTAACAAGTAGGGTTTATTTTTCTCACCTGACAAAGCAAGAGCTAGGCTGTGTCTAGGCTTCAGGCAGCTGCCTGGCAATGCCACCAGAGACCCCTTTCTCTTGGGCTTTCTGCTCTGCTCTTCTTAACGTATTCATCCTTATGCTTATTGCCTCATGGTTGCAAAATGGCTGCTGCTGCGACTGCAGACATCGTGCCCATATTCCAGAAGTGAGATGTGAAGTGGAGGTGCTGGCTGTAGCTCTCCCCCTTTATCAGGAGAGCAAAAGGCTCTTCAGAACTCCCCAGCAGACTGGATCTTAATTCTAAATGGCTGGAACAGTGTCACACGGCTGTGCTAGTTGCAAGGAAAGCTCAGAAAGTTGGGTATTTAGCTGACACTTTAAGGTTTAAAACAAAGTGGAGGTCATTAACAAGGAGCACACAGGAAAAGGATGCTGATGGGGCCACTCACTGCCAAGTGTAGCCTATCATACGTTGCACATGAGTGTTTTGCTATTAAGTATCCTATCTAATAAAAGCCTAATATGCTAAGTGTTTGGTCATCCAGTCAGCTGTTCAACCAATCAAAGTGTAATATGCTAATGATATGCTAAGGCCGCTCAACCTCTTGCTATGATGTGCACTGACCACCAGGGAGCAGATGCTCTGACCAGTAGGTTAGTTTGCTGCTGGAGTCCGGCCGATCGGGACTGAGCTAGACAGGCTAGACATGCCCTGGAGCCCTCCTGTGGTCACTGGCTAGACAACCTCCCATGTCCCTCCCTGGCCCTGATCGTCCACCGGTGGGGTACCTCGGCCTAGCCTGTGACCTCTCGCAATCTGGGACCCCTCAGGGGATGTCACAAAGCCAGTTTCAGCCTGATCCCACAGGTCAGGCTGAGGGACCCCACTGGTGCAAGAGTTCGTGCAGCGGGCCTCTAGTCAAATATAAAAAGAACCATTACCATGAAAATGAAAAACCATTACCTTTCTACCAGCTCCATAGTTAAAATAAAAGGGTTTTCTTTTATTTGTATATGTCTTGTTTTGCATACCAAATCATTTTGGTAGTAACTAAGGTAAAAGTAAATCTTGGAGCACTGCCCATGCCAATATATTTGGTTATTGACTGTTTTGTGTAAAGCGTGTTAGTAGAGATAAGCTAATTTTGCTTTGTCTCAGAAGATTTTGCTTTTGCTTTTCCCAGCTAAAAACTCAACCTTGAAGATGATTAAGAAAAATGATTAGACATATGAAATGGAATTTGTTAATTCTGTATATTTTCTCAGAAAATGAATACTTTTATGCCTTGATTATCTTCAGGTGGTCACCAGGAAAAGGTTGGAGGTAATTAATAAATATACTTAATTAGGCCACAAATTTCAATCTAAAAAATTTACCATGTTGCACAGGTAGAAAAAGCTGCTCCTTAGTTTTAGCCTCTTCTTTATCCCTTCCCTTCCCCTTCTCCTTCCCTTTCCCTTTCCCCTTCCCCTTCCCTTTCCCCTTCCCCTCCCCCTCCCCTTCCCTTGTGTTCATCTCCTGATTGTGTCTGCCATGGAATATGCCAGTTCTTTGGGTTAACTGGACTCAGCTGGGAGATTTCCAGTGGGGTCACTTATGTTTTTGCTCTCAAATGGCAGCCGGGGCAGAAATCACTGGAAAACTTGGCTTGCCTGGACATCCAAGATGGCTCACGTGGCTGGTTGTTGACCTCAGGTTGGTTGTTGATCTGCATGTGGCCTCTCCACGTGGCCTGGGAGACTCACGTCTGGTAGCTGGATTCTGAAGCTCAACAGTCCAAGGAATCCAGATGGATGCTTCAAGGCTTCTTCTGGCCCGGCCTTGGAAGTCACGGAGCATCCACCTTCCAGTGGCTATGCAGGAGGCATGGTCCACTGGGGACCATCCTTGGAGACAAGCTGCCACAACCTCCTTTTTTCCCTCCCCTTGGGGATTCAAAGACCATCAGAAGCCAGTCATAAAGAGAAGAAAAAAGTGAGGATACTGCTGCATGTAGCAGGTGATGGACCTAGGATCCATTCGGGTGGCTAAGGGTTGCCACCCTATACCCTAGAGCAGTGGTCAGCAAACTGTGGCTTGCGAGCCACATGCAGCTCTTTGGACCCTTGAGTGTGGCTCTTCCACAAAACACCACATGCGGGCACGCACATACAGTGCAATTGAAACTTCGTGGCCCATGCGCAGAAGTCAGTATTTTGTGGAAGAGCCACACTCAAGGGGCCAAAGAGCCTCATGTGGCTTGCAAGCCGCAGTTTGCCGACCACTGCCCTAGAGTATCCTTTCCATGTCATTTTGAAACATGACAGTGGTAGTTGTGAGTAGAGCTGAAACCTTTAGCTTTATACCTTTAAAATTTTCCCCTTCAGAGCAAAGAGAAGTAAACACTAACTTAAAAAAAATCCTTTTAATACTAATAATTGCAAATAAAACAGTGCATATGACAACTCTAAGCTCAACTCAAAACCAACCCTGAGCTTTGATGTGCCAGTTCTATTCTTTATATCTGAACATCACCTCTTGTGTTGGAAGCCAAGCAGAGAACACTCTATTCCAAAATAAATGAGATGAAAATTGATTTTATTAACAGCATTGTCTTTCTTTGTGCCAAAACTATAGGGACATAGTTAAATATATCTGAATATAACATAGGCTCTTTACATTAGTCTTGGTTTTCCATCTTTGTTGCCATTTCATGTGATTGAATGACAACCACAGAGCAAGTTTTAAGAATCTTTAGGGTTCTTTGGAGATTTCCATCTTGCTGAGATGCAGGAAGGTGGTAATTAGCAAACAGACCAAGAACGAAGAGGTGGACAAGAGGGTGGGTATTTTTTCTGCTACAAACTACTAGCTTTCACCATTCTAACGCCTTGGCCTGTGTTGCTGCTACTACCTGGAACACCCTCCCTCCCCCTTTTCTGTCTATCAGACTCCCACTCACCCCCAGATGCAGCCCAGCTGGTGGCTGGGTGGACAGGATGCTCCACAGCCCTGAGCCCTGTGCTGTCACCTTGTATCTGTACTGTCGACTTCCTCATTGGATTGTGGCTTCCGATGGGCAGGGACTACCTCTTAGTCTGGTGCCATTAGCCAAGAAAGCATAGTGCACGGAGGCTTGGGGAAGGCTTGTAGAAATACATAGTCAACTTTGCCAACATTTGGGTCATTTTTATGATGACTGATAGCAATTGTGTTAGGTAGCTTATATCTTGCTCTGACCCAAATGAAACAAACACTAAAAACAACAAACTGGACCATACAAACTTTTCCACTGTCAAGGGTGGGAGAGATATTATAATAACCTGAGACAGTTGTGCTGTTGCTCCTTCACCTGTTACCTAGAGCAGTGGTCGCCAACCTTTCGGACCTTACAGTTGGCGACCGCTGACCCAGAGCATACCCCTCTATATTCTCCAAAGGCTCCACTATCCTTGTGGTCCGGCTCAGGACCTCTGTCTTCCTTGGAGTCTCCTCTTCCCCCAAATTCCTATTTTGCATCCACTGGGCACCACACAATTGAGCGTTGTGTCAAGCATGTATAACTTGACATTTGCTGTCATTTCATTTGCATATGTCTGGCTTCTTCACCCAGATGTAAGCGCACGTCCTTACTTTTCCTCTGCCCTGCAAAGGTGGCTAAGGCGTGTGCATATGCGGTGGGCACTCACCACACCTGGCCCTGACTGCCTGGAACCTGTGCAGTGCCTGGATATTAGCTGCGCACTGGTACTCTCTACACCAGTGGTTCTCAACCTTCCTAATGCCTCGACCCTTTAATACAGTTCCTCATGTTGTGGTGACCCCCAACCATAAAATTATTTTCGTTGCTACTTCATAACTGTAATGTTGCTACTGTTATGAATCGTAATGTAAATATCTGATATGCAGGATGTATTTAGGCCACCCCTGTGAAAGGGTCGTTCGACCCCCAAAGGGGTGGCGACCCACAGGTTGAGAACTGCTGCTCTACACTTTCCCGTAGCGGGAATTGGTTCTCCTGCAGGTGCGGCCTCTGGGGAATATCGGTTTAGAGCCATTGTTTTTCTTCAAGCTTAAGGAGCACAGACTGTCAGAGTTCAGCTAAATTTGTCTCACAGATGTATTTTGATTGACCTGCACAGGCTCCTTTTAGAAACACTTGAAAGAGTTGTCAACATTGAATGATCAAGAGGATGTTCATAAACACCCAGAGTTCTAGCATCTCTTGAAAATTCGGGAGATTTGGCAAAATTGGATCTCGATTCCCAGGTAGCAGTAATTGATTCTGTCCAAGCAGTGACTGTTCCCTTCCGACAGAGGATGAGCCTCCCTTTCTGCCTCCCCTATAAAATTGTACCCTACACCCTCTTCTTTCATCTGGGTTAACTTCCTGGTTCTGAGATTAATTATTCTAGAAAATGCCTATGAAATGTGCTATTGTATAGCTAAGTGCAGAGAGACCTAGTACCCACAGGGCTTCCCAAGGAAACCTGCTATTTGGACAGCTTCAGTTTGGACTTCTTTCTTATTGTGCACATTGTAAGAGGTATCAGGACCTCCGTGCAACCCTTAGAGTTGCATGGTTTTTTCATCAGTTGGTTTATTTAACAATGACCATAATAGCTTTCTTTGTGTCGAGACTGTACTATGGGAACAGTACACATTACTGTTTGAAGCATATATTAACTCATTAATCTCACAACCACCCCGTGAGATAGAAGCTTTTATTATCCTCATTTTGCAGACGAGAAACCGAGAGTTTACGTACCAGGTCACATGGCCAGGAAGTGGCTCAGGCACAGGTGGAGGGGGTTACACATATTTCAGATTTGTTTCCAGGACAATAGAACTTTCTTTATGTGGCCGCTTTGTGGGCTTTTAAATGAGCTCCCAGATTCAGACATCTAGTTCTTGGGAGCATTGTTCTGCTGCTTGTCCACAATGCTAGTTCATGACATGAATAGAAGAACACATAGATAACTGTGCTGAAGTCAAATCTGTTTTGTTGTTGTTGGTAAGCAGCCTGCTCTGAAGAAAGTTAAATTTGGGGGGTTGGTCTTAATGTGTGGTGTTCCCCCCCCCCATTGATTTTAGAGAAAGAAGAAGGGAGATGGGAGAGAGAGAGAAACATTATGTGAGAGAGGAACAAGCCTCCCATATGCGCACCGACCAGGGATCCAACCCGCAACCCAGTATGTGCCCTGACCTGGAATTGGAATCACACTGGTGACCCTTTGGTGCAGGGGAGGATGCTCAACCAACTGAGCCACCCTGGCCAGGGCCTAATGTTTAAAGTACTCAACTAATGGACCCTCAGTTCATGTTGCTTCAAAATAGATATTTTAGAGGTGGTTGTAGACAACAGGGAAATGGCAGTGGATAGAGTGAGTGAGTGATGAGCTGCTTTGCTGAGAGTAGATTCAGTGAGTTGAATAGAAAATGACTGAGATAGAAATGGGTACTAATGACAAGAAACATCTATATTCTTGTCAAAAATGATCTGACAATATGTATCCAAAGCCATCACTGTGCCTATTCCTTTTGATCTGATAATATAACTTCTGGAAATCTGATTTTAGGAAATATTTTCAAAATATGGAAAAATCCATATGCATGGAAATTACTCATTTTGGTTCTATTTATAATAGCCCAAAATAAGGAATGCTCAGCATGTCCCTCAGTAGGGACATACTTAAGTAAATTAAAAACATTTCCTTGGTGGAATGTTATGTGGAAATTAAATGATGATTCTGAACACTGTGAAATGATTTGGAAAAATGCTCAAGTAATTGAAAAGAATGGAAACAATTGTACGCTGTGACCAAAACTATACAAAGATGCATATTTAAAAAAAAGATGGGCAGAAAACATAGAAAAATGTTTATAATTATTGTGTTAGATGTGAGGTTATAAATTAAAATGATTAATTATTACATTAAGCATGATTTTAGGATGAATTTGTGATAACTTTAACTATGAAAATTACATAGATTTAAACATTTAATAATAGCAATGTGGCAAGTGTATGATAGAAGCAGATGCAGGAGCCTCAGTATGATATGCAAGTAGAGCCATAGGATGTTTTACCTAGGACAGTGGTCGGCAAACTCATTAGTCAACAGAGCCAAATATCAACAGTACAACGATTGAAATTTCTTTTGAGAGCCAAATTTTTTAAACTTAAACTATATAGGTAGGTATATTGTTATTAACTTAATTAGGGTACTCCTAAGGCTTAGGAAGAGCCACACTCAAGGGGCCAAAGAGCCGCATGTGGCTCACGAGCCGCAGTTTGCCCACCACGGACCTAGGAGATATGCTAAATAGTTGAGTGATGTGGAGGGTATGACTTGAACCAAGGGGTCCAGGAGAGGGACATACAAAATGCTGCAGAGGTGGGCAAAGGCCAGAAAATGGTAAGATTTGAGGTGGTGTCTGCATCCCACACATCCAAATCCTGTCCCTGTCACAGCTGGTTTGCCAAAGGAAATACTGATTTTTCTCTTCCTTCTTTGGAGACCCTTCATTCCACTTGATTGGTTTAGTAGGTGTAGGGTTGCTCTCTTTGGGTGCTGCTGTGGCCTAGGAAAAGAAGTTGAGTCAGATGTACTAAGATGTCTCTGTCATTGGCCTTATGAGGAAACAGCTTTCTCTTTTTCCTATGCTTTTGGCTAGGATTATTTGTTTTTGGACTCATTCCTTTTTTTTAAAAAAAATATTTTTATTGATTTCAGAGAGGAAAGGAGAGGGAGAGAGAGGAATCATTGATGATGAGAGACAATCATTGATCGGCTGCCTCCTGCATGCCCCACACGGGGAACCGAGCCTGTAACCCAGGCATGTGCCTTGACTGGGAAACAAACCATGACCTCCTGGTTCATAGGTCAGTGTTCAACCACTGAGCCACACTGGTCGGGCTGGACTCATTCCTTTTTATGAAAGTGATAGTAGTGGTCATCATTGTAGTAGTCATGGCTAACTTTGTCGAGCACTTACAGGGTCAGATATTATATAGTAAGCACTTTCAAACTTAAGGGTAAGTTATTTATTACTCTCCTATTTTATTGATGAATACATAGAGGCTCAGATAGGTTAAATAATTGACTCAAGGTTATACAATGAGTCAGTGGTAGAAATACAATTAACTTTAAAAAACTTGTTTATTATTTTAAAAATATTTTATTGGCTTTAAACCTTGGAAATCTAGTATTTTCCCCCCTAAAAGTCTACTTATTTATGAAATCACAAGGCCTTGGAAACCCTGGATTACTTTCTGAACCTAAAACTTGGGGTTCATGACTAAAGGCCCATGTTTTGACAGTGGAATGGAACATTTAAAATAGAAAATGTTCCAGAAAATCCAGACTACAAGATTGCCTTAGTATCAGAAGAAGAACCAAAGACTTGGCTTGCTATCTTAGGAGGAATCCGAAAGCTTCATTAGTAGGAAATAGCCTTTCTTAGCTCTTGTATAATCTTACCTGTCTCTCAGCAAGCCAGGCCCCTCCCCTGCTCCAAGCTACAATCACCTTTTGAAATATCTCCACCTGCAGGCTGTGGATATGAGTGTCAGGTGTGGCAGGCACTGTATTTAAGGACCACTTAGGACAGTGGTTCTCAACCTTGGCTGCACATTAGAATCACCTGGGAATCTTTTTAAAATCCTGATTTCTGGGCCTCAGCCTCCGGAAATTCTGTTTCTTTGTTATGGGGTGGGGCCACAACATTAGTAACAAAGAAACAGAATTTCCGGAGGATGAGGCCCAGAAATCAGGATTTTAAAAAGATTCCCAGGTGATTCTAATGTGCTGCCAAGGTTGAGAACCACTGACTTTGGAAGAAAAGTCAAAAAACCTCAGTACTTTGAAATGATTTTCAAATTAATGGTTTTGATGGGAAATTCCTATCCTACCTATGCAACTAAATACCTTTTATGCAGTTTTAGCCAAGTTCTTTAGCACTTTCCATTGTGTCTCCATTTCTCCCAACATCAGCAATGGGCAAGCTAACTTCTACCCCTTCCTGTTCTCTACCTTTTCTAAATAGTGTCATATATTCTGTCCATACAACAACTTCTGGGAAAACATAATAGTAGAAGGGAAAATTTCCCCTGAATAAAAAATGTTACAGGAAATCATAATTGTACTGTACCCATTGAGGAAAGAAAATCAAATTGTGAAAGTGTTTGGTTTTTTTCAGATTGAGATGAATGTGCTTGGACTTGTTCCCAGGGTACAGATAGGATTCTCAGGCGTGGGCTAGAGTATGCAAGGCTTGAAGGCAAGACTCACAAATGGCACACCAGCCCCCAGCCCCTCAGGGCTCACAGCAAGCCCTGGAGCCCAGGCAGGTTCAAAGGGTGTAGCCCCAGATTCCATCAGTGAATGAAGCAGTGTGGCCATTTTTACAACCTGCTGAAGGCGTGACTTCGTCATAGGTTATTAATAGAGTTAAATGAGTTAATGTAAGTAAAGTGCTTAAAAGAATGCCTGGTACATAGTAATTGCTATATTATTATTGTTTTTCTTCTTATTATTATCATTATTAATCATTTTAGACATTTCCCATTACTTATTGAGTAGCCTTTAATCTTAATTTTGTTTTGTGTTTTCAAATGATGTTGGAAGTCCCAGACAATGTGGCTTAGTGGTTGAGCGTGGACCCATTCCCCAAGAGGTCGCAGGTTCGTTTCCTGGTCAGGCACATGCCCGGTTGAGGGCTTATCTCCAGCAGGGGGCATGCAAGGAGGCAGCCATCCATGTTGATGTTTCTCTCTCATTGATGTTTCTATTTTCCTCTTCCTCTCCTTTCCTCTCTCTCTTAAATCAATAAAAACAGCAACAACATTAAAGTGATTTGGGAGGAACAGCAGTGACTTTTCAGGCCCTGGATATATATTGCTAATTAGCTGATGCTCTCTGCCACCCACAGCAACGGTAAGAGGTGGGAGAGATGTTTCTTTTGCCTCCCACAGACCACTTCCCTCATTTGCTCTCTCCCCCTCAGGTGGTGCTGTAGGGGATTCCCAGGTATCCTGTATTTTCATGCTTTTTCCTTTCTTCTCTGTCAAAACTGAGTCCCTTCCTTTACCAAGTGTGAGTGATATTTCTCATTTAAAGGAAAGTGGTCTTGTGAATATAGATGTGGAATTATATTTTTACTACAATGTTATTTAAATTTGTACAAACACAAAGCTATATACAGGCAGTCCTCAGGTTACGTCAGACTCGACATAATGTCGTTTCATGGTTATGTCGCCATTTCCCATTTGCAGTTTTTATAAAAAAAAAAAAAAAAGTTCCATCATTTCGATGTATGTACATATGTGCTTTATGTTTTTTATTATTTATTCACCACAAGTAAAGGTCAGGAATTGTTATCTTTCTTTTAAATTGTTTTTGCTGTTTCACTTCATTACTGCTGTGTATGTGCTCCATGTGAGTGACATAGGTGGGTTCCTACTTACGGCAAAAATCGCGTTACATCGCGCTGTAGGAACAGATCTCTGACGTAACCTGAGGACCTACTGTACAAACTAGTTATGCTTGCTTATAGCTTTTATGCAGCTATAAACATTTTTTAATTGAAAATGAAATTTTAACAACACATTTGAAAATTAAAGGCAAGAAAAACTTCAGACTCTTAAAAATAACAGCATTAACCAAACATGAAAAAAATGATGTTATATTTACTAAAATGATATCCTCACTCAAAATGACCATGGCCTGTGATGCCCTAGCTTTCCCAAAGTTTTCTCCATTTAGATGACTGCTAACCCTCTCATTTCACAGTGTACTGTGACATTATCCGGCCTTTGTTTGACGTACAAGTATCATTAAGATATCAAGTTCCTCTCTATTCGCTTCTCTTCAGCCTACAATGATGAAGGTGGCACTTCTTATTGTCAAGTTGATTATAAGCACAAAAATGAACACTGAAGTCACCTCGCAGTGCTTGGTTATAAGATCTGATTTAGAGCCTTTCAAATGTTAGTGTGCAGAAGAATTGCCTGATGAGCTTGGTAAAGTGCAGCCTGGTTCCAGAGGACTGGGGATGGGGCCCAGGATTCTGCATTTAACACAAGCTCTTAGGTGATCACGCTCCTACTGTTGGCCCAGGACCACTTTGAGTACAGGTATCTGATTATGCCTGTATAAACATTTTTAGATTATTATTTTATCGAAACACCCAAACATTTGTCAGTAGAAAATTCACATGTCTAGGAATGTGTCCATGGTCCCCAGTCTAAGAATCACCGCACTAGAACACAAAAGGCAGGCAGGTTATTAGTGTTATTATCCTGGTTCTGTAGGCGTCAACTCCTGGCACTACATATGAGACCACATGCACTGAATGCCAGGCATCAGCCAGTCAATAGTAAAGGAGGAAATGAGGACTATGAGAAGCCCTCTCGACATCCCAGCTATAACTCATAGGTGACTTTTCCACCAGTAGGACAGGCCAACTGTATTTCTGCTTCTAATAAATCACATCTGTCTCTTTTTAGCCAAGCAAGACGTTTTTTATACCTTTCTTACCTCACCAGTCACATTTTGCCTGGTCTTAGAGTTAAAAATGTGGTGGGGCTTTCTTTTTCAATTTTAATGTCCTTAGGGCCAGGATCATGTTCTATTCATTTTTGTTCTTTCTCACAGCAGGCATAGAAACAGTTGTTGAATCGAATTTATTAGCTAGATAACTCTTGTGAGTGCCCTTCACTGTTTGCATAACCAAGGTTTGATTGCCCTTAAAATTCTATTTTTTCTCTCTCTTTTATATTTCAGAACACTTGTTACTTTATTTACTACTTCTGCCTTTTGTTTTCCAGGAAATGTTCCTAAAACGTCAATGACTGAAGCCCAGTCTCTGATATGTTTTTTTAAACGTGTTTTCATTGGTTTTTAGACAGAGAGGAAGGAGAAGAGAGAGATAGAAACATCAATGATGGGAGAGAATCATTGATTGGCTACCTCCTGCACGCCCCCAGTGGGGATGGAGCCCACATGTGCCCAGACCAGGAATCGAACCGGCAACCTCTTGGTACATGGGTCAACGCTCAACCAGTGAGCCACACCAGCTGAGCCAGTCACTGATATTTGAACACCACGTTTTTACTCTTGCTCTCAGGTGCCCTTTGCTTTTCATTTTGGTCTGAGGATAAATGTTGAGACAGTAAGATATGCTTACTAGTACAGATATTTAGTTGATCATTTGCGTGACCAGGATTTATTTATCTTTTCTAAATAGTCTTGTAACAGTCTTCGAGGGAGAGAGAGAGGTCCTGCCAGAAGATACAATAGAGTGAATTTGTGTTTAATAAGAAAACAAGATTGTAGAGAAATAAAATATATGTCCTATGAGGACAAACAAAACTGTCCAACCTTATCAAGAAGCCATCGCAAGATGACTTCAACATGGGTGCCAAGTACATCTCAACTCTTCGTTTAGATTGAGAAACTCGCAGATAATGATTGGGAGAAAAAGATCCAGAGGTCACAGTGGGATCCTATCAAAAATATGAATAAGTTGTGTAGCACTCACTGAACAAAGAGAGACTAGGTATATAATCCATGAGTGGTAAGGCAGTCTTCTTATGGTATTGATACGATTTTTAGCCTAGTTCTGTCTATCTTTTCTGTGAGTCTTCCTATCTTTTCACCCACCCAATCCACCCAGTCCATCCACCCACTCACCCATCCATCCATTCACCCATTTATTAAATCATTTACTTAAACTATTAAAAAATAAAAAAAGGCCAAAAAACACCCACACAAAACAAGTGTAGCTTAATGCAAAGATTCTTAAAGTATGGTGTAGCACCAGCATTGTTTTAGAACTTGCTAGAAATACACACGCCTGAGCTTCTATGGAGACTTATTAAATCATGAACTATGGAGGAGGAGCCTCTGCTTTAACAGACCCCTCTACAGGACCCCACGAGTGTTTGGATTTGAGGACCACTGGCTTAGTGAACTATTTATTATAAGGTGGACATTTTTGACACTACCACCTGGGTCAGGAAATAGAACATTGCCAGTCACTTCAGGAGCTGCCCCACCTCAGCCACAGCTCCTTCCTTCTTTCAAAAAGTTACACACACACACACACACACACACACACACACACACACAACCCACCCCTCCCCCCAAAAAACAACCAACCCATTTGCTTCTTTGTTTATATATAGTTTTGTTATTGAATTGCACATCCCCAGGTACTATGGTGTAATCTTTTTCATTGTCAATCTACAGATTCCCCCTACTGTTGCTTCTTTTCCATGCAATTTATCTGTTGAAGAACCTAGATTGACTTGTTGGAACTTCCCAGAGTGCAGATTTTGCTGATTGCATACTCATGGTGCAGTTCAACGTGTTCTTCTGCATTTCCTGCATTTTGGCAGCTGGATGTAGATATTTATTACGCCCAAGCTGGATCCTCTTTGCCAAGACTGTAGGTAGTGTTGAGTTCTTTCATCAGGAGACAGGCACATGATGTCTAGTTTATGGGTTTTGCATGTTAGCAACTGTAGGTCCTCAATACCTAGATCTATCAGGAGGTATGTATTGGCAACATCCTGTCATTTTGTTTTTATTTATTATCTGGAACAATATATATAGAATAAATTTATATCACTATATGTCTACTCACTGATAAATTCCTGCATGAAAAGCAGATCAAATGCTCATCTTTCCTTCTATTTACTTAGTTTTCAAGATGGTGAGTTGCTTCCCTGTCATGTGTAGAAGATGACCAATCTAAAAATATATACAATTATGTATGAGCTACGAGGTTTAAACATATTGGAAGGGTAAACAATGGCAAGTCTTATCCTTATTAAGGCTCGAATGGTCCCATTTTTTTGGCTAGTGGGAGCCTCTTCAACTTGGTTCCTGATTCCTTACTTTCTTGTTCCAGGTTCATCTTGTACATTTTTTTTTTTTGGCCCCAAACCAGGAATCAGCCATTTCTTCAAGAAACCTCCATCACTTTTAATGGGAAAATGATACTAAAACCACAAAGTAGGCACTTATGGCTACTGGCTTTGTCCTTACCCTCCCCGCCCCCCATCTTTTCCATAATGAAACTAGGAAATATATCTACGTGTCTTTTTTAACACCTATATTTAGATATAATTAATTTACATATTATGCTTCAGTATGTATAAAGATAAAAAACTTCACAGGTTTATCCTGATATTTACCATTCAGGACTACAGGGTTTTTACTTCACCTCCTCGATATGGCGTCTGTATCTCCCTTCTCCCATCTTAAAAATCTTGGTTCTTAAGGGCATAGAGGATGCTAGATTAGAATATTTTGTAATTGCTCATTTGCTCTATTCCACATTATACATACACTATTATAACTATAATCACCAATTATAATTATTAAAAAGTTTAAACATTTTTGTATATATGCTATTTTATTTCCCCCTAAAACTTTATAGTTATACTAATCTTTGTTATTAGATAACAGTTATTACATGCTACATTAAATATGTTTTTTGATTTAACCCTCAGGCTAATTCTTAATTTTATTTATATAATGTTTACCACCATCTCTGTGTCAATGATTCTATAGTCATTTGGTTGTCTGAAACTCATTCTCTAGTAGATTCCTTAGGAAGGAGTTATGATTTAGTTTTGCTGGAAACAAAATTTTCGGCTTATATATTTTTTTCCTTGAGTACCCTAAATATGTCACTCAATTTTCTTCTGGCATAAAATAATTGCTATAAAGTCTGATCATAATCCAGTTTTCTTTCTCTTATAAGTCATGTTCTCTTTTTGCCTAAAAGCCCAAAGAATTTTTTGTTTTTATTTTAAATCTTGACATTTTACTAGTATATACCTTCTAATGTCTTGTATTTTAGAAAAGTTTTTTTTTTCATTAAAGTTCTTTTTTGGTATTTGTTATGTTCCCTTGTTCTTTTTTTTTTTTTTCAGAGTTTTCTATTTATCCTTATATTGCATCTTACTTACCTTCAAAAATTTTCATTTTTCCTTGTAACATTTTTATTTTTCTTCACTTCTTTTGATTTTTAAAATATTCAATTTTCCTCCATTTTTCTTAAGATATTACACTTTAAAATTCACTCATAAGTTCCTGCTAATTGTATTTATTTATAAAATTCCTAATTCAATGTTTGTCCCCTCATTTTGAATTTTTTTTGTAGTTTCTATTTATTTTTGTTCCTTGTTGTCTAGTATATTTTCTGTGTCTTTTGGCAAATTTAGAAGTTGTATGTTACAATGGTGATACGATATTTTTGAACCTATTTTTCTTGGTGTTCTTTTATTGTCTGTGGAAATGTGATATTATTTTGTTTTCTCTTTTTCTTTTCTTAGAGTAATATTATGTGGAATTTGATCTCAGTGTTTTAACTCACTTTCCGGAGGTTTTAGAAAAGTTACAGATAGCTTTTTCTGACTTCACAGAGCGTTCTTCTACTCATGCAGAGTTGTTTTTTAAACAAAAACAACCTTGTTGTGTGAAATTTCTTGGTTTTCTTTTCCTTCCCCGCTCTTATTTGTATTTTCTGAGGTTTTTCTTTTTAATCCTTATTATTCGTGTTTGCTCAGTTTTGATTTTTCTCCCGGTAGTTTCCGTCCAGTGTGAGGTCCTGCCCTGGGATCTGGAGGCGGCTCATCAGGGAGCTGTTGGTGGCTTATTCCTCCCTGCTTTTGTTTTGGTGTTTGTGGGGCTCTCTTGTCACCTAGGTTTGTTTAAAATGTTATCTGGAAATTTTTTTATTTTTCTGTTTATTTGCTCTGTTTATATGTGGGGATTCCAGGAGATTAAAAAAAATTATGTCGCTTCTACCCTAGCCATCATAGAACTCCCCAGTGTTTAAATCATGATTCTAGAACTTTGATTCTAGAACTTGAGAGAGACAGCATTTTGGGGGCTGGGACAAAAAAAAAAAAACACCCCACAAAAACAAAGGTGTAATTATGAGAAGTAATAAAAAGAAATGGCTTCTAAAATGTGATGGATTATAATGCAGAGATCGGTAAACCTACTCTCTTTGTCTTATCCAATTACAGAGCCAAGGGATAATGATGACAACACAGAAAAAGTAAATGTGATCTCAGGCAGAAGTAGGTTAATCACTACAGTTTATTCTCCTTTTCTGAACATACGCATGATTTATTTCTTCATAAAGTGAAGAAGTTTATCTAGTTCCTTACAAGGAACGGGTACTGTCGTAAGTGCTTTAGAAACGTGTTGACCCTTGCCTCCCGGCTGATCTCCCCGTGCTGTCTGTCATCTACCCACGCCCTGTGCTGAGGACCTGGGATGGGGGAAGTGACTTGCCCCATATCATGCAGGTGCTTTGAGAATGAGACCTCAGGCCAGCATTGCCTTGACCCTCTCAAGGCTCCTTTTACTACAACATTCTGTGTTATCACTAAGTATCAAGAAAATGGGTTTGCTGGCCAAAAGTAAAATGTTCTGAGATGGAATGTGTGCCATTTCTTGCAGAACACTGTCACCTGTTCTTTCTTAATCGTCAGTGTCGCTGCTGTCACTGTAAAGGTCTTTGGCTCAGACGCACACAGCGTTCACCCTTCACTGAGCGACCTGCTGTATTCCAGACCTCGCTGGCTGCTTTGCCCACAGGTTTTTATTTAATCCTCGCCACCTGGCAATGTATTATCACCATCCCTCGTTTATATATGAGAGGACTTAACACAATACAAAATATGTTGCCCCAAATTACCCTGCTAATCAACTGTGGATCTGTGGAAACATACACCCTTTTATTTTCAAGTGCTCTGGGCAGCCTCTCTCTTTCACTGTGGACACTATGGTCTGTGTGCTGCATCGCCCTTTCCCCTCCACCTCCCACATGCACGTTCTTGTACACACACACACACACACACACACACACACACACGCGTACACATACACACACAGAGGAGGGGAATGGAGAGAATGGTTATCTCAGGAGGAAGTCTGTCCTGTCTAATGGGCCTTGTAGGAAGGAGGCAGCCACTTTTGTTCTCCTGTATCTTTTCTCTTTCCATTTCCCTCCGGACTTAGCAGTTAGTTCGCTGACAATCAGAACGTAGATCCAATGTATCTGCCTTATTCAACATGTACAGTCTTCTTGTGCCATTTTCTGTGCAGAATTTCTACTGGACGTCTTTAAAACCTGTTGCTTTGGTGTATGGGGAGGTAGAATCTGCAGTAACTAAAACCAGAAATATTTAGGGCAAAAGAACTTTTTGTCTGATCCTTTATGTCCATCGGCCTACCAAGGGTGGGGAAACGTCTGGCCTGTGGGCTGAATAAGGCCCCCAAAACCATTTGCTCTGGCCTTGCCAAGGCATGAGGGGTGAGTTAATGAAATGTTTGACCAAACAGAGCAGGCTAATTTTTAAGTTGGTAATTTTGTGTGGCTCACGAATGATGTTATAAATATCCAAATGGCCCTTGGCAGAAAGGAGTTTCCCCACCCCTGGCAATTGTCATACGGGCATGTGAGGCTGAGGGGCAGGAGGCATGGCCCACACTTTGCCAGGCCTTCGTCTTTTGAAGAACCAGTCATGTCCACTATGTACCTGCCTTGTCTGCTTGTCTTAACCTTTATCTTTCTCAAATCCATGAAACGCACTAACCAACCGAGGCCCTCACGCTCTTCTCTTGCTAGGTCACTTGCCTACGCAGACCCCACTGACGCTTTCTCATTGTTCCCCAAATCACGTCCAACCCTCTGCCTGACTCTCAAGACTTTCTAACCTGCCTCACTGAGTGGAGGGCCTAGGGTCATGATGGTCTGTAAGCCTTCTCCTCCTTCTACCCTGCCTCCCCCTGCCCCCTTTTGCTTTCACTGAGTAACGTTTTCTTTCCCACAGTTACTGTAAAAAGAGATCGATTCTTTTTAGCTAAAGTAAATTACAGCCAATTTTACTTACATGGAAAAAAGGCACTAAAGTGCTGACAGATACCATCTCGGGAGTGGATGATGTTCTTGCTGTTCTTCCTCCAGGATGACCAGAAACAAATGTGACTGGTCAATGGCCGTGCCGTGTGGAAGGAAATGCTAATGAATGTGACAGAACTCTGCCTCCCTGTGGAGTTTCTATATCATTTTCCACGGTCAGATTAAAAATCTAGTAGAATCTCCAATGGGAAGCCAGGATGTGTTATATATTCTGTCCCCATTTTTGAAATACAGTTTGAATAACAGAGCCACATAAACATGTTAAAGGCCTATTGAAATTTTTTTAAAAAAGTGAAAATAGCCCAGCTGGCATGGCTTAGTGGTTGAGCATTGACCTATGAACCAGGAGGTCACAGTTCGATTCCTGGTCAAGGCACATGCCCCAGTTGTGGGCTTGGTCCGCAGTGTGGGGCGTGCAGGAGGAAGCTGATCAATGTTTCATTTTCATCATTGATGTTTCTATCTCTCCCTCTCCCTTACTCTCTGAAATCTATAAAAATATATTTTAAAAAAACAAAAATAAAAAGGTCTGTGTAAAGGAGATTAGACTTCGAGTGGGGAGCACACAAAATTTACAGATGTCATGAAGTTGTTAACCTAAAATTTGCATAATGTTATTAACCAATTTTCCCAATAAATTTGATATAAACATTTCTAGAACATAGTAGGACTTCAGAAATTCCAAGTGCCGTTCATTATGTATTATTCACGACACCACCCAACAGGGTTTTGATAAAGTACCTTTTCCTAACAGAGGTTATCATCTCCATAGGTCAAGAGAGCTGGGGAGGATGGTATTTGTATGTGAGTGGCCAGTAGCATTGTGGATAAGAGGTACATGGCTCGAGGTAGCTTCAAATAGCCATTCAGTGTGGACTCAACCAGGGAGCCTGAGAGGAGCATTTAGATCCTTTGTTTAAATCATTCTATGCTTGTAAGAATTGGAAGCCCTGGCAGCTTTAACTAGTGACCCAGTAGTTAATCCAGCTCTAGGATGTTTCTAATGAAAAACATTCAAGGAGCCGGATGGGTCAGTTTCCTGCCAGTTTCTCAGTTTTGCCCGCCTCCTTGGCTGCTATGCTATTTGTGTCTTTTGTCTAATCCCTCTGAGAGGCCTGAATCCACTGGCAGGGCTCTGGGTCTCAGAGAAATATGGCTGTAAAATGTAGGAGGTTTATTCCGATAAAACTTGTCACACTGGGCAGATGGTGCCATTTACCATGTTGATGGGGAGGGGTGGGGAGTGCAATCAGAGCCACAGATGGGCCGGGCGGCCCTCTCAGCAGCAGCACATCATCCCCTCCAGCACACCCCGTGGCAGTTAAGTTAGCTGCTCTCCTCCTTAGCTCCCCAAGCACTTGTGCTTGTATTTCACGCCACACAGGGGTGGTGGTTATGATCATCTCCCCTGATGTATGTCCCCTATGAGGCTCTCCAGGCTTCAAGGGCAGGGACCTGACTTCTACTCCAGGGGCGAGAGGTTCTGCACCATGCTCAAGGTCACCTAGTGGCTGAGTGTCAGCGATGCCAGGTTCTAAGCCTCATTTATTAATCTCCAAAGCCCAGGCTTTTAATGAGAAGGCCTGTCCTGTCACGGAAATCATTACGGTCTTCTGAGGGCACAATAATGGGCGTGAAATGGTCCACCGTCCAATGATAATTACAATAGTCATTGTTTATTAGGTTCTCAGAAACTGCGCTAATCATTTTGTGGACATTATTTCAGTTAATCCTTCCAAAAGTCCTATGCATAGATAATGTAACCACCATGTTCAGATGAGGAAACTGGGGCTCTCAGAGGTTAAAGAAATGACCAATAGACACACAGCTATTAAGTAGCTCCAACTCGAACCCAGATTGGTTTATACCAAAACCCTAGTCTTGTCTGCTAAGCTCTGGTGCCTGTTGGCACAGACAGGCTTTGGACAGCTGAGAAGAACCCAGGCTGGGAGCCCTTCATCTGTGTGCATCTGTCTTGTTTCATTGAAGCCCAGACTCTATAGATCATTTGCGGCTGCTTTGAGCATGAGAAAACACACAAGGGGATAAGCAGACTTTAATATATATGTATATATAACTTATCATACGCCTAAATCAAATTGTAGAAAGTAATTCTCTTATGTGCTGTCCCACTTTTCATTTGAAGTCAGTGGGGAGCTTGGGAGGGATGGTTGAAAATGACCAGCTGTAACCTCTGTCAAGCCCCCAAACTCCCCACACTTCTGACTCAAATTCCGGAGAAGGGAGTAGCTCTGGCAAGTCCGCCCCACCAGGCGGGTGATTCCAGTGGGAGTGGTGGTGGTAATGGTGGCAATGATACCTAATGACGCTTATATCAGTGTACCCTGTGATTTTACACATTTTTAATTTGCTCTTTCTCAGAGGTAGGTTGACCAAGCATTTGCATTCTTATTTCCTTTTCCCTCGCATAGGAAGGAACTGAATTTCTATGGGCAAACATGTCAAACTCGCGCCTGGCGGGCCGCAAGCAAGCCTCGTTTAAACACTTGCCGGGTGTTTAAGTGGCTTGGGGTGGATTCAAAGCCAGAATTTGTGCTTTCTGGTTTATTGCACTTTCTGCTAGAGTGACAGTTTTTCAAACTGTGGTGTGTGTGTGGAGGTGCCTCAGAAACTGTCATAATGAGTGGGCACAAGGGGGCCTAGGGACCTACAACATGCCTCAAATAGAAGAACTCCACTTGCATCTGGTTGATTGAGAGGGGTCTGCATAGGTTTTGGTTTATGAACGATTTCTGGCATTCTAACAGTCAGCTATTGCTGTGTAACAAACCACTGCCAAAATGTAGTCAGTTGTTACTATGCTGGGGAGGCAGGGTGGCTGGGCCCTGCCAGGCTGCTGGGCAGTGCGGCAGCTCTGCCTCCTATTTCAGGTGCTGGGGCAGCTGGATGGCTCTGTTCCACAGGCCTCTCCTCCTCCTTGGACCAGTGGGCTGCCCGGGCATGCTCTTCACGTCCTCTCCCAGGCATAGGCTTGGAACTGGCATACTGTCCCTTCCAAAGAAGTCATGTGCAGGGCAGCTCGCTGCTCATGATGAGGCTGCAACAGGGGCATGGATGCAGAGAGGGGTGAAGAGTTGGGGCCAAGAGTGCAGACTACCACAGCTACTTTTAAACATGGTGATATCACTGCACTGTCTAAATTGGAGAGTGATTAAAGTTCTCCAAGCCACCTGTACCCTTGGGATCCACAGGAGGAGACTGCTGCCTGGTGAAGGACAGGAGATTTGTACCCAGAGACAGTCAAGCTTGAGGGATGTGGCTTGTGAGTGACTGCCAGTGTGGGTTGCGGTCAGTGTCATCTTTTTATCGCTTGCTCGGGCAGGGCGATGTTTAGATGTGCGTGTGTGTAAGAGACAGAGAGAGAGGCTCGAGACCACCAGGCTGCCCTTGCCTATCAAACTCGTCAGCATCCGTCCTTGTTTTAGCTGAAAGCTTGGTTCTGCACTTTCCCTTCCCCTCCTGTCCCTGCTCTCCCTCAGCATTCACCTCAGGTTGGTCTATAGGTTCAGTTTCCCCTCTGCCACCGTCTCCCTGGGGCCGGTGTCAGCCGCGCCTCTGAACTCTAACCCTTTACCTGCTGAAAGCTGCTCCTAGGTGGTTTGTACCTTCTGACCCTAGGCTGGCTAATTTGCCTTCACAAGCTGTCAGATTCTGCTAAGATCATTTAATTCTGTCTTCTTGGTAATGTAGTTCAAGGAAAATGGGTAGGAGGTCAAACAATAAGCCTGCCCTGAAACACAGCAGTGTGCCAGCAGCATTCTGCGTCGTCGTTGAAAACACGGTGCAGGAGTTACCAAGTAGAGCATTTATTGAAATAGATTCCATGAGGAGTTTATGAGGATAAGTACAAAGTGTTTAAATGCACAGAGTTACAGCCACAATATAAAGGTTAATTCCGGAGGATTTGGGGCCGCCAGCCTCTCCATCTTAGTTTATCCCAGGAGGTTTACTTACTTGGGTTACTGTCCTTAAATATTGCAAGTCCCGCATGCCAAGTGATCCAAGGGCTCTTCACCAGTCATCCGAGTGGGTCCTGGCAGGACGAGTGACTATGATAAAGGGAAACGAGAAAATGATCCGGTGGTACGAGATCACTGTTTAGTCAAAATCAATTCCAGTGACATTTAAAGAGAAGGAAGAATCATAACCACAGGCACTATCTAAGAATGACCACTTTCTGTGATTGAACTAGTCATTTTCTAATTATCTGGCCTGAAAGCTGAGCACAGCTCCATGCTAGAATCTGTTTCTTTCTACAGAGATCCCATTCGCCTGGACCTCCATTCTGTGGCAATCTTGTCAATGTGCAAATGTCTCGGAACATGGTAGGATGTGGAAAGGCCACCAGATTGTCAACCCGAGAGTCTCATCGGGGTTCCATCCGAGAAGCTGAGCCGCCAGGATTTGTTATCTGGATTTCATTTATGCAGTCGTGGGATCTGGTTAAACAGTCGATGGAAGGTTGTTGCATCTGTGTCTGATATTGGAGCCTGAGGTTGGCAGGGAAGGCAGTGGGAAGGAAAGATGGGTATGAAGTGGAGGGAGCAAAGCTGAACTTGAACCCGTGAGGACAGGCTAGAATCCATGGGGATGGCCTGGAACCCACATTGGTCTCATTCTGCCTTCAAGCTACTTCCACAATTGGGACAACCTCCAGGGGAAGCACACTGACCTTCATCAGGAAACTAAGCATGTGCCTGGCCAGGAGTCGGAGAAAGTGAAAGAGCAGTTCCAGAAAGGGCCGGACCGGCCCCTCTATTGCCTCTTGACAGTTAGGTGGCCAGCAGATCAATGACACACAAGAGCTTCAACAGCCCCCCTGGCACCCTGCACCCACCTTTCAAATGCTGCTTCACTGCCTTCTTTCCAAGCTCACACAGCATGCCTGTGTGGTCCATGCTAACCCAGGACTGTGCGGGAGAGGGACCTTGGGAAACACAGTTCCAGCTTAGATAGGTTAACATGACATAAATCTGCCATACTTAGTATCAACAAGCCCATGTGCCAGACTGCAATAATCCCTGTTGGTTCACCATTAAAAAAAAATTTATATATATATATATATATTTTTAGAGAGAGAAGAAGGGAGATAGAAAGAGACACATTGATGTAAGAGCCGAACATTGATCAGCTGCCTCCTGCACACCCCCTACCTGGGGTCTGGGATTGAGCCTTCAACCCAGGCATGTACCCTGGCCAGGAATTGAACCAGCAAACTTTTGGTGCATGGGTCAACATCCAACCAACTGAGCCACACCAACCAGGGTAATTCACCATTTTATTAGGGTCACTCTTTACCTAGTTTTCCCAGTTAGGATACTAGGTTCTCAGATGCAAACCTAAGCTCTGTATGCCTGTCAAGGCTCTACTTACCTAATAGGAGTCTTTTAACTCTTGCATTTGTAATGTCATCCAAATAATTGTTTTAGAATAACCAATAATACAAGGTGGCGCACTGCACTTATAATCATATCTGATGTGGCTATACAGAAACCTAAGTGGATATGAATATTATACACACATCTGTGCCACAAATTAAATACAACTATTGATATAACATGACCTAGTGATGATGCCAGACAGTCCTCATCATTGAAACTCAGAATCAAGAGGTTAGTCCATTAGCAAATATTGGTTGAGTGTCTGCTGGGTGTCAGGGGTGCTAAAGGCTCAGGGATACAGTAGCAGTGGAGCAGCAGTGGACCTAAGGAGCTTACGTTCCATTCCAGGGCATCTCAACCACAGCGCTGTTGACATTTTTGGCTGGATAATTCTCGGATATGGGGATTGTTCTGTGCACTGTAGAATGTTTAACAGCATCATTGGCTCTGTCTCTACCTATGGGTGCCAATAGTTATTCCTCATTCCTCTCCCATTTTAGACCACTGAAAGTGTCTTTAGACATTGCCAAATGTCCCCTAGGGGTGGCAAAATCACCCCCAGTTGAGAAACACTATATCAGGGGGAGATAGTAAATGCCACTGAGATACTTTCAGGCACCATTAAGAGTATAATGGCATTAATAGGTGCCATTAAGAGTATAATGTAGGACAGCATGGTTACATGACCATATTCAGGGTGGTTAAGAAAGGCCTCACAGAAGATTGGCATTTGGTTTGAAATGCAGGCAGCCCTTCAGAGATCTGGAAGCAACATACCTCAAACAGAAGGAAGAGCCAGCACCCAGGCCTGGGTCAGAACACACTTGGGATGTTGGGGAGCAGAAATGCCAGGAACCTTGGAGCACACATGAAGAGGGGGAGAGGGGTGGGTGGTCCTGACATGGGGGCTTTGTTTCAGGGTCATGATACAAAGTCTGCATTTAACCATGGCTACTCTGGGAAGTTGTGGGAAACATTTTATCAGGGGAGTGATGTAATCTGATGTCTTCTTGAAAAGGACTATGGTGGCTGCTGTGTGGTGGGTGGGCAAATGCCTCATTGTCCTGCAGTGTCAGGCACTCTGCTTCCTCTGTCCAGTGACTGATAGGAACCGGCAATAACCCCCCATAGCTGGCTGTTTCCTGCTAACAAGATGGATCAGCTAATGGTAGAGAGTTTTGTCTGTGTCTCCCAGTGATCAAAAATGGACAGGAAAATATAGCACTTCCATCCTCGGCATTTCTGAAACGCTGGCTACTTCTGTTGCTGGTCCTTTTGTGTATATAGTAGCATCCTTGTTATGAGTGCTGGGTTCCTCCCTCACAGCCCACCTTTAACAGTAGGCCTTCTATAGCATTTGGAGAACAGCAACTTTTCCCAAAGGCTGTAATGGGGGAACCCCATAGATTTGAGTTTGAGTGAAGTTAAAAAGTCTCCTGCCTGAATCTGTCCATAATATTATTTTCTTTTTGATCAACAAACCTTTCCTCTGTGGGTTATTTCTTTCCATCTACCTCCCTTTGAATTACACAGGCATGACTATTTGTGCTCTTACTCGCAGAACAGGCACCCTGTGTGTCCTGGGAAAGTGTTTTACTTTCCTTTTGGACACCATCTGACTACACCTGGCTGTCTGAGTAGATGGCAAGAGAGTCTCGCTCCAGGCAGTGACGAGAAATGGCACCTGATGGCCTGTGAGCAGGACAGTGGACCCCATTCAAAAACATCTTCCTGGGGCCAGTACAGGGTCAGCAGCCCTGGACACCACCACACCTAAGTTGCCTGGAGGTATTCTTTGTGTGACAGGCCAGCATGGCAGTGGATTTCCTAGTAAAGATCATGAGACATTGAAATAAAATTACATCTATTATATATATTTGAAGTTATATATTATACAGATTTTAAATTATAAACATTATATATGTATATATATTTAGCATCATTTATTTAGCAATGCAAGAAAATGTTATACTTTTTAGTACTTTAATTCAAAATGATAAAAAAAAAACAATAGGAGTGGTTTTAGTGTGTAAAGTTATTTGGGGGGAAAATTGATGATCAGAATGCTTCTTAAAAGGTTACTCCTCCAAATTTTATTATTTGGCATAGGTTTCAACAGAATCTTCCAAAAGACATTAATCCATTTTTTGCTTCATTGCATGTTTCCTGGGTGGATATTCTCTATTTTCCTGTTATGTTGGAAGGCTTTTTCAGGACACATTAAAGAGGGAGGATACATGGTTAATGCAAAATAATCATCAACCATGCTGGAACTTAGATTTCCACCATATCCCTCTCCCTCAGTCAATCTCTATAATGAGATTGATTGGGGGGGGGTGATTTAAAGAATGCAGATGCCTTGCTTTCAGTTTTATTGCATAGATATAAAAAGGAAGGGAAGGGACGGCCTCGGAAACTAGAGAAGGAAACATCGGGGCGGAGGGTAACTGAATAGGAGTCAGAGTGAGCTTTTCAGCACAGTTCCGGAGACGGTTGACCATTGGCAAAAACTAGCTCTGCAAGCACTGAGGGAGCGTGTTTTTGTTGACATTATTGGCCTTGACAGGAAACCACACCACAATTGTCTTAAAAGAAAATCAGCAATAGTTTTCCATGAGCCATTTGTGCCAGTGGTAGTTTTGTGGGAGGAGCGATTTACAAAATTGACCATGCGTTTGAAAGGTTATTGAGAAAGGTAAGCTTGTGAGTGAATATCCCACAGATGTCCTTTTCAGTTTTGCTCTTTCTGTGAGCAGCCTGAATTTTCACTTAGTTTAAAGATTTAGGAAAATAACAGTCATCCATACTCACAAATCTAATTCAGCCACTATTGATTTTAGCCTTCTGTGAGCAAGAACTATTCTTGGTGCTGTTCATGAATCAAAGGACAGGGAGAGACAGAGAGGGGAAGATGGACTTGTTTCGGGCTCTTGTGATTTATAAGTGAGGATAGAGGTACATGCACTGGTAACTGTGATACTGCACACATGGGTGTCATGTGTGTTCTCATGGACATGCAGGATTATCCCAATGTGCTTATTGGGAAGGTTTCTAAAGGGTTACATTTCAATCTGGTTGAAAAGCAAAGGATGGGACGTTGGCAGTTGAAGTGAGCGAGAATATTCTGGTAGCAGAAATAGTTTGGGCAAAAGTGCAGAGATGGGTGTTGCCTGTTTTGTTTTGTGAGGACAATCAATTTCTTTGATTGGAGCAGTGGGGGAAGTGGAAGTACTGGAGGTAGCCCTTGAAAAGTATCCTGACCAACTTGGAGAGCAATTGTGTAGGTCTTGCTGATGGATTTGTATTGTACTTTCCATGCAACGCAGGATTCATTAGAAGAATTTAGTAGGAGATTTTCCAAGAAAACTTAGAGGACATAATTTAGATAGAAACTATGAAGTAATTTCCTTGAAACTGTTAAAGCATCATAGATTCTTGGGGCCAAAAGGGACATAGAGATGATCTATTAGGTGGATTGCAAATATTGTGTGAAACTTTTCTTTCAAATGACATCTGACACAAATGCCTGATCTGTAACACAGATGGAGGAGCAGTTCTGGTGGAAGCAAGATGGGACAGTCTTGCATTTGCTGTTTTCTCCTCCCTTCACCCAAGGTGTCTGCATCGAAAGCTCACGATCATGGGCAATCTGCCATTTTGAAAATGAAGCAATTCCAAAGAAATGAAGACACGTTTACAAAAAGACATGTATGATAATGTTACTAACAGCCTTATTCATAATAGCTGAGAACTGGACCCAACCCAAATGCCCACCAATAGGAGATTAGATAAACAAACTGTGGTGTACTCAGACGTGGAGTGCTCAGCAGTAGAAGGAGCGGCCTCCACATACCGGTAACAAAATGGAAGAAGCATGACACAATAGAGCACATTCTCTCTGATTCCATTTAAATGACATCCAAGCACTTGTAAAACTAATGTACAGGGAAAGGCACTAGATAGGAATTGCTGGGTGGTAGGGAGGAGAATGGACTCAAAGGGCACAAGGGGACTTTCGTGTTGGAAATGTTGTGTGTCTTGTTTGCATGGTTACATTGATGTGTTTAGTTGCACCAAAGATGTGTGCATCCTACCATATGTTAATTATACCTTCATTAACAAAAGTTGAGTTATTGAAGGTCCTTGGAGGGAAAGTTGCCCAGTTCTCAAAGCCAGTTATCAGAAAAAGGACATCTGTGGGATATTCACTCACAAGCTTACCTTTATGAGAAGCTGGAACTTAGATTTCCTGGAGTTTAGGTTTGCTGGTCCATTGTTTTCCACCATATCCCTCTCCCTCAGTCAAGCAGCCTCTTCACCAACAGAACATCAAGGCTAACTCAGCACCACCCCTAGATCCCCACCCCCATCTCCACCACTAGCTCAAAAACTTCGGTGTTGCTGAGAAGTATCAACTTGCCAGCATTGAAGAGATTCTGACAGCTTTTCTGTTTTCCTATAGTGGCAAACACAACCACACTTCTCTTATATCACGCTTCATCTATATTGCATTGATAACTAGTGCTCTATTTCATAGCCATGAGGTTTCCTGTGACTTAGCCAGGCTAGATGGGAATGGGGAAGGGAGAAAGGCACCAGTGACTCTCATTGTAGACCTGTCTACACTGGCGGACTGTCAACTCTCAAGGCACACTGTGTTGTTGCATAATCTACTGGCTCACCTACACAGATGGGCAGTTCGACTCCATTAGTGAACACCAACAATGTGCCACATAAGGATATACCATTTGGCCTATATATTAACAGCATCATTCCAGGAGAAGGTAGGAGGTGGTGGGAGTTTACTCCTGCCTTCTCACTCATGGGAGCATTGGACAGCAGGGCAGCTAAGTGGGTTGATGACTGCTTTTAAGAGGATCTAGTTCTGAGCCTTCATTTGTGGTCTCTCTGCCTGGAGTGGACTGGACTACATTGCCCACTCATAATGTCACGTAATCATGTCAGACTCTCTCACTCTATTGAGAACTTTTCAAGGACTGGGATTGTATCTTCATCTTCTTTGTGTTACCAATACCCATTCCCACTACAGTGCCTTAGTCTGGAAATATAAATCTTAACTGGGATCTATTTGCTCTCATCACTCCAGGGGACATTTTGCAATGTCTGGAGATGTGTTTAGTTGTTAAAAACTTGGGGCAGGATGTTACTGGAATCTAGTGGGTAGAGGTCAGGGATGCTGCTAATCATTCTGCAGTGCACAGGATAGCTCTCCACAACAAAAAATGACCCATCCCAAAGTGTCAATAGTGACAAGGTTGAGAAACCGTGATCTACTATACACCATATTTTTCCATGTATAAGACACTATTGTTTTCTAAAATCATTTGACTGAAAATCAAGGGGAGTCTTATACATGGAAGTCAGCCGAGGAGGGAGCTGTGCGGGTGCGTAGGTGCCCATACCTTGTCAAACAGGCTTCCTCCAATCACGAGCCTATTGTTACTGACATCAGCTGATGCTGTAATTGGAGGTGGAGGTGGAGAATGTGCAGATGCAACAGGGACTGGAGTGTTCTGAGCCCATAAAGATGTCAAAAAATAAGAAGATACTAAATACCAATAAGCGATTGTCTTACTCTGCAAAATTCAAACTGAATGTAATCAGCTGTGCAAAAAAGCAGGGAAATAGAGCTGCAGAGAGTCAATTTGGACCGCCTCCCACTGAGTGTATGGTCAGACAGTGGAGAAAACAGGAAGAACAACTCCTTAAGATGCCAAAAAAGAAGAAGGCCTTCAGAGAAAAACCAGCAAAATGGGCAAACTTGGAGCAGAGGCTTAAGACTTGGATTGTGGAGCAGCGCCAGCGTGGCTTATGTGTGTCAACTAAGCTTATTCAGTGTCAGGCAAGAATGTTTGCAAGCGAAATGAACATTGTTAATTTTACAGGAAAGGCAAAATGGTGCTTCAGTTTCATGAGAGAAGGGTTGGCCATGAGAACATGAACAAAGTTAGCTCAGAAAATGTCACCAGTTAATGAGGATGATCTCACATATATAGTCAGTGACTCAGAAGACAGCAGTGATATAGTACAAGTTGAAGTAATTGATATGTCTAGAACTAATAGTGATGAAGAAGAGAGCAGTGATGCGACAGAGGCTGAATAAAGTGCTATGCTGTCTAATATCGTAGTACTGGTATTGTAGACATTACCTGCGATAATTACTAAATAAAAATGTGTTCTGTTTTGTGTTTAAAATATTGATTTCTTAATTTGGGGTTGGAAAAGTGGGAGGGTTGTCTTATACATGGAAAAATATGGTACTGCATTATATTAAAGATAATAGTCAACAACATCATGGACTCACTGCTTACATAGCGCTGGGCCAATGCTTTCCATTATGATGTGTCTCTCTGCTTCTGTTACCACTTTCGATTCTCTAGGCATCATAGTGGAACTCTTTGAGATGGACAGTGTCTGAGTCAGGTAGTCACTAGCCAAATTGGAGTAAGCTTTCGGCAGAGTTGGAATCAGCCCATCTCTTAAGCTAAAGTTGCCTCTACTGTGGTTTGAATGTCTCATTCATTCATCTGTAGCCAGAATAATGGTAATAATAATAATTGGCATAAATTATGGATATTTGCCCACTCTGGTGAAAAGGAGTCTCTCGGGCTGGGACATGAACTCAGGTTACTAGTACATGTACTTGCCCAAGGCCACACAGCTAGTATGATTTGGAGCCAGATTAAAATCCAGGTTATCTGAAGGCTCCTGAAGTCGTCGTGTGTCACACATGTACTTCCCTTTTAGCGTTCTTGGATTTCATTAAATGTTCCCACTTCTCTTTAGTAAAATTGCTTTCCTCTTGTCACAGATTCTCTGGGAATCTTGGTCTATGGCAGCGGTTCTCAACCTGTGGGTCGCGACCCCTTTGGCGGTCGAACGACCCTTTCACAGGGGTCGCCTAAGACCATCCTGCATATCAGATATTTACATTACGATTCATAACAGTAGCAACATGACAGTGATGAAGTAGCAACGAAAATAATTTTATGGTTGGGTCATAACATGAGGAACTGTATTTAAAGGGCCAGAAGGTTGAGAACCACTGGTCTATGGCTTCATAAATGCAGGGGTATCACCATGTGTGTTATAAGCTGCAGATTTCTCTGTTCTGAATCCTAGTCTGGATAACATGCAGGGTCCTAGCTTATCTTTTTGTTCATTCTGTACACTTCCTAAGAATCTTGATTTTGAGGTAAAAATCAAAATGTAGGGGAAAAATAGGATGAAATGACAAAAATCACATTTTCTAGAGATTACTCCTTAACTATGAGACTAAGGGCAACTTACTTGTAAGTCTCTCATCTTTGAAATGATAAACAACATTTCCTTCTAGATCTTAAAATGCACCACTTAGGACTAATTTTTAAAAATTATAACATCAGTTTTCTGGGTTTAAAATTTCAGAATGCAACAGCTTAAAGTGTGGAATGAAGAAAGAACTGTCACGGGAAAAATGAGTTTCAAGGCAATTGGTAGAAATCTGAAATACGGTTTTAAACTCTGGGTGTGGACTGGGAAGCTATTCTGTATTTCTCTATGAGCACTTGCCTCTCAGATGGTCTCTGCCTTGGTTCCCGCATGTGTTCATGGGAAGCCTCAGCACAGGCCAGAATCATGCATGACATACGATCGTACTGAAGGTGTGGCTGGCACTTTAAACACCTGGTGTGACAAAAATCAGTCTTAGAATCAGGTTAATTAGGAGTCACCTTTTGTTTTTGTGATTAGAAAGTATTTACAAAGCTGAAAGATTAATAACAGGATTCCTTTAAAGAACAGTCCCAATTCTGGATTTTAAGCGATGAGATCTTCAAAAATTTGACCTGCACAGAACGTTTCACAAGCGCCTTATGTGAAGTGAGGATGGTGTCTCTTTGCTGAGACCTCAATAACCCTCAGAACTCTGAGAAACATGCAGAAGCTGCAGATGGAAAACATGGAAATGGACGTGCCCTCTTCTTGACTCCATAATAGATGGCCCTTGTCCTTGGTCTTTTCAAGGACTGACCTTATCCCCCAATTGGCCAGAGCTTGTTTACTTTGGGTAATGACTGTAACGACACCAAAATATCAATAAGTGGAAGAATATACAGAGCCGCAGTCTATATCACCCACTGAAACGTCCCCTCAAACTGCTGCTGGCGCCCTAAGTCAGGTCTGAGGCAGAGGCTAGGCAACACGTGCTCTGAGGTCTCCTGCAGCCCGAGCTGAAACTGAGTCCTTTCACATGCTGTCTAGTGACAGTCACGGGCATTTACTCTCGTTGCCAGGACGCTCTCCTTTGCTGTATTATGTTGTTTACTCTGTGTGAGCTTTCGATATTCATTATCAAAGTGTCACTGTGTCTGCAGCTGCATTTTTCATTGTATCAACTCCAAGGGATCACATCAATTTAACCTGCTTGTACTGTTGGCAGCAAACCACTACAGGCCAGGATAGGCTTAATCAAAGCTTTTTTCTTAATAATAAACTCAATACACAGGAAAGCATGGCAACAAATGAGCCTGTGGTTCTGGGTAAAGATTTATTACCTAGAAATCTATATTTACATTAAGGGCTTTGCAATAGGATTCTGAACCGTACAAGAAAAATCACCCTAGGATGCTTCTAAAGAGCCGTGTGTCCCCAGCATTTGAAACAGAATTTTATCTATAAACAGTTTACCTGAGGTTTTAAGCAATTCATTTCTTTAAAATAGAAAAGCATTTGCAGTGACTGGCTATTATTGTAGCTCCAGAAATACAAAGTAATTTCCTTTTGTATTATGTTTGAATAATAAATTGTTTATCTTTCTTTTATAACTTTCACTATAGAAAGAAATCTTTTTCTTTTCCAGTTTACATAAAAGTGTTTGGAACAGTTCAGTGACACAGACGTTGGAAATTAAGGGCTGAATTCAGACCGTGGCTTTTCACCCCACCCTCCCACCCCTGGGCCCTTATCCAATACTAAGTAAAGGCCAAAGGTCAGAAAAACTGATGTGAAAAGAGAAGGTGACGGGAATGAGGAACAAGAATGAGGCTGTCTTCTGTAATGGAGAGACACCAGTTGACATTTTCCAAAGATTTTTAATGACAGTCATTTTCAAAGGTTCTCTTCTTACTAGTCAACAATATAAATTATGTCAACTCCCATGAGACTCCCAACTGCTTGTAACAGAATTAGAGAGCGCTCAAACCTTTCCTTCCAGGTATCCTGGGAGGAAGTCCTTGCTGGCGCCCGGGGCTGCCATTCTTCATACCTGGGGAAAGCCGGTGTTGCCTGGCTTCAGAGGGAGCCTTCCCGGGGGTTGAGCTACCCACCAGGTGTGGAACCCAGGTTTTCCTGACGGCGGTAACCTGGCCGGGTGATCATTGTGCGCCGTATGCTTCCTCCGTCATGCTGTAAAGATGCGAAATCACCCGTTTTACACATCACACTTGGGTGCTGAGCCTTTGCTGGTGGGTTGCTCCTTACCTTGCCCAGCATTCCAGGCCCCAGCTCCATCCCACTTTCCTGGATATAGGCCGCCTTTGCCCTGCCCCCCAGCCATGATTGGAGAATCAGGCGCCTTTTCCGCCCTGGCCAGTGATAGCAGGAAGTAGGGGTGGAGCCAGCGATGGGAGCTGGGCACGGTCGAAGCTGGCAGTCCCGGGAGCTAGGGGTCCCTTGCCTGGGCCTAAAGCGGAGCCCACGATTGCGGGGCCGCTGCAGCTGCGGGTCCCCGCTGCCCGGGCCGGACGCCTAGGCCAGAGGCGTTAGGCGTGGGCAGGGGCGGAGCCTGCAACCGCGGGGAGCTGGGGGTCCCCTGCCCAGGCCTGACACCTCTGCCAGAGGCCTCAGGCCTGGTCAAGGGGCCGATCCGGTGATTGGTGATCGGAGGGTGATGGGGGTCAACTCCTCTGGCCGAGGCATCAGGCCTGGGCGGGGGGCGGAGCCGGGGATTGGGGGGATATGATGGTCCCCTTGCCCAGGCCTGAAGCCTGGGTCAGAGGCGTCAGGCTTGGGCGGGGGGTGGAGCAAGCAATCAGAGGGAGATGGGGGTCCCCTGCCCAGGCATGATTCCTGGGCCAGAGGCCTCAGGCCTGGGCGGGGGCCAGAGCCAGTGATCAGGGGGAGATGGGGGTCCCCTGTCCAAGCCTGACACCTCTGGCGGAGGCATCAGGCCTGGGCAAGGGGCCGATCAGGCGATCGGAGGGTGATGGGGGTCTACGCCTCTGGCCGAGGCATCAGGACTGGGCAAGGGGCCAATCCTGCGATTGGAGGGTGATGGGGGTCAACGCCTGAGGGATCCCAGTATGTGAGAGGGGGCAGGCAGGGCTGAGGGACACTCCCCTCCCCACACACACACCCAGTGCACGAATTTCGTGCACCGGGCCCCTAGTTGTACTATAGTTTTGTAAGATGTTACCATAAGGGGTGTGGGGACAAGAAAAAGAGAAATACAGGATCTCTTTGCATTGTTTCTTACAATTGTATGTGAATCTACAATTACCTCAAAATTAAAAGTTTAATTAAAAAAAAAAGAAATTCCTGGTTAACGGTGTCCTGTACTAGAAAACTCTGCTGAACCTTTGAGCAAATACTACTTTTTCATTACCTCCCATTTAAAAATCATTAATAGGTTCTACTAGAAAATATTGTTGTTTCCCAAAGTCATGAAACTCAGCTGAAGAATTATTACTTGTTTTCAAATCAGAGCTGAAGAAAAAAATTAAACAATTAAATATTGAAATGTATTCAGGCTGTACTTAGGTGACATAAATCTCATAATTTAAAAGTTAAAGACAAAGATTTAGTGTACTAAACAAAATGCTCCTTTACATACTAATTTCAGACTAAAGATAACAATGCTTACATTTTTTTAGTAATACTGCTATTTCCCCCCACCATCCCCAAGGTGGCTTAATAGGTCAGTGACTTTCTTTCCAAAGTGTTCTTTATCCTATTTTTATCTCTTTCCCTATCTTTTTAAATCTTAAATCACATTCTCAAGACCTTCACCTGGGAAGGCCCTAGAGTTCATGACAGAAAAGAGTCTCTTTAAACAGAAAAATGCAAAAAGCATGGAATATTTTAATAAGACAATTTTAATGCACTAGAAATATTCACTTTTAGGAAGCATTGCTCACACATCTTGTTGTGTTCCTGGCAATGTGATAACACATGATTGTGTTGATTTTTTGCTGTCAAGCCCAATTGTTGTATGTTTAAAAACATTAAATACCCGTGTGCCTTCGGAGTCTCTGATGAAGAGGCTTAATTAAATAAACATTCCATTATGAACAGAAGTGCCAGCGCCGGAACAATCTGTGAGGTTTGCAGCTTATTGATGGATGGTAGGTAATTAGTTGAGGGACACTCAGAAACAGTAGGTTCTGTTGGTAGGAAGTAGAAAAAGCCTATCTGTCCTCCCCCGGATCCCACAAAGTATCTGTGCATCTGCTCCGGCTCCGTGTTAGCCCTGGAGGGGACAGAGCAGCAGAACAGCTTCCTTCAGTTAAGCCAGTGGTCGGCAAACTGCGGCTGGCGAGCCACATGCGGCTCTTTGGCCCCTTGAGTGTGGCTCTTCCTAAGCCTAAGGAGGACCCTAATTAACTTAATAACAATGTACCTACCTATATAGTTTAAGTTTAAAAAATTTGGCTCTCAAAAGAAATTTCAATTGTTGTACTGTTGATATTTGGCTCTGTCGACTAATGAGTTTGCCTACCTCTGAGTTAAGCCATCATGGGGCCACCCCAGATTTAAAGGGGGACAAATAAACTCCACCTCTTGATGGGGCTCCACTGTGTTTTTCCAGCATTATTCTCCAATAACCACTGGGTATCCTACAATACAGTTAAATTCTGATGCTAACTACCTGGAGTTAGCACAGACCCCCATAGGTTAAGGGCTAGGTCCCCCCCTACAGACACCAGCCACAGTGGAGTAGTCTCAAGTTATCCACACTTCTGCCCAGCCGGATGCATATTTAGGAGTCCCCTCAACCCCACCTCAGGTTTAATAATTCACAAGAATGACGCACGGAAGTCAGGAAGTACAATTTGTAGGATTCCAGTTTATTATAAAGACTAGAAATGACACCAGAGGAAGAGGGACATGGGGAGAGGACCTGGGAGGATCCCGAATGCAGAAGCCTCTGTCCCCTGGGATTTGGGAGGCACCACCCCCTTGGGACATCAGTGTGTTTACCAACCAGGAAGCTCCCCAGACCTCATTGTTCAAGAGAAGTGGTTCTCCACCTGTGGGTCGCGACCCCTTTGGGGGTCGAATGACCCTTTCACAGGGGTCGCCTGAGACCATTGGAAAACACATATATAATTACATATTGTTTTTGTGATTATCACTTTGCTTTAATTATGTTCAATTTGTAACAATGAAATTGGGGGTCACCACAACATGAGGAATTGTATTAAAGGGTCGCGGCGTTAGGGAGGTTGAGAACCACTGTTCAAGAGTATTCATCGAGGCTTCATCGCCTAGGCATGATTGGTTAAACCACTGGCCACTGGAGGTCCAACTAGAGGCTGGGGTGCCGGGAGCCGGTCCATGCTTGCTGTTTCAAGGGACCTGGCATATATGGCATTCTGTTCTTAATATGTTTGCTCACCTTCTTGGCACTATGTGTTTTAACCAAGGTCTCTGAGAAAGGTTGTTTTCCCCAGGTAGGGATTTTCCCCTGAAGTTAGGGAGGGAATAAAACCCCTCAACTAAGTGCCAGGCGGGTAATTAATCCCTTTAACTACGAACAATCATGCTTAAACTACATAATCTTTTCTCCCTGGAATGGAGATAAGAAACGCCCTAACCTTTGTAATAGAGATTGATAGGATTGAATCAACTGGTATAAATACAGTTGTAACAAGACAGAAACACTCAGAACTTAGAACAGAATCAAGAAGACAGAACCTACACGGAGCCTAGAGACAGAAGAACTTCGCTGGAGAGAGCATGCCGGAGGATCCTGGAGAGGGACTGGCCTCAGAGCCTAGAGACAGAGCCTAGCGGGAGAACATGGCAAGGGATCCTGGACTGAATCTGACTACAGAGATTGGCAGGAGAACCTGACTGGAACCTGGACACTGAACCTGACTGGAGAGCCTGGACAGAACGTGGCTGGAGAACCTAGCGAGGGAACATGGCTACAGAACCTCGCTGGAGATCCGAGGCAGAACCTCTCTGGAGATCCAGACCAGAACTTGGCTAGAGATCCTGGCTAGGCTGCTGATCAACTGAACGCTGTCTCCGTGTCATTCCTTCTTCGCCGACTCCGTCCACACCTTTGGGGACCCCTGGACCCGCTGGGGCTAGACCCCGGCACTGGGGCTGAGAGTGCTAACCCTGTAATCACAGGTGTGGCTGGCCCCTCCCAAGGGCGCACCTTGTGTCACCTTGGTAACATAAACTCAGGTGTAGCCAGAGAGGTTCATTATGAAAAACAAAAGATACTCCTGTCACCCAGGAAATAACAAGGGTTTTTGAAGCTCTGTGCCAGGAACCAGACCTGGGGACAAAGGCAAAATGTATTTTTTATTATACCGCAGGACAGGGGTGATGACAAGGGATTGAGGGCCACCTTCGATCCACCACGCTGTGCCGCAACAGACTCAAGCTGGCTTGTTACCTTACCCAAAATGATGGAACTCTAAGTGGCTGTTTTCCTATCGCTTACCTGGAAAATGCTGCTGCTGCCCATCCCCATAGCCACGAGAGCGGGCTCCCTGCAAGCCAGACACACAGACGGATTTATCTGAAAAAGCTGTTCAATTGCTGTGTGCAGGGGCGGGAGGACAGTGGCAGGACAGGCCTCAGTGTTGGACTCGGGCCCCCATTCAAGGTGCCTTTGGCAGCCGCTTCCCTGGTCCCCTCAGCCCCGCGACCCACAAGGCTCTGCTTTCCTGAACTTGACTGTCTTCATCATGTCCCTCCTCACCCTCGTTCTCTTCACCCACGCATGGCTCAGACCTAGGTTTTGCCTATTTGTTTTCTTTTGCTCACAGACTAGTCCCTGGGGCCAGATTTCTAGTCCTACCCACTCAATCATCTTATTCTGGCCTCTTTTTTTTTTTGCAATCCAGTCTTGCTAAAAAGCAATGTTTGGGTTTGACTGTGGCTTTTGGCATCATTATCTCACCGGGTCTAGCTTGGCAGCTCCCCCGGGACCTCTTGCTGGCATCTTGTCTCTCAGGATTTCCCTGTCTACCTTAGCAGCATTAAGAAAATCATCATTTTGTGTTGGAAAGAACCTAATTGTCTCCATTCAGATATTTAAATATCCTCTATATGCTATGCATCTAGAGTTTTATGTTGTTAAGGACATTTTCTGATAAGCTGCCAGTGGCAACCTATAATTATGAAATTCCATGTGCCCCTTTGGGTTCAACAGTAACCTTCATGAGATCATTTTAGCCCCTTCTCTCTCACTGTAACTGAAATCCTGAAGTTGTGAAGAAACTTTTGTGTCTCTCCCACTTCCAGGAGTTAGCTTGGGGTTTGTCCTCAGGCCATTACCAACTAACTGCTTTGGAGATAATTCTCTGGGGAGGTAATTAGGATAGGCTAAATAATTTAAGGGCCAGTTTTGGTGAATTAAATAGAGAAGAGAATTTGGGGTGTCAGAGTTTGAAGCATCCCCTCAATTATTTGTTTACCAGCCTGTCTTACCTATTGGACCTGAGCAGTCCTATGGTGGGAACTATTGGTTTCATTTGTGTCTTCAATTGCTTTAAGCATCTGATTTGTACCAGGTACTATATTTGGTCCCGGTGTTTCAAAGAAGGCAGACAGTCCTCAGTTTGTTTATATTCTGTATGTTTGTTGCATGTGCCAATCCTTTAGAAGCTGCATTAATACCCTCTTTTTCCTACGGACAATTAAGAAATTCAAGAATTACTTGACTATGATTGTGGTTACACGTTCCCTGAGCTGTATAACACATCTCTGATCAAAGGTTTAGAAGCCAGACCTGTTCTGTTTGTAGTCTTTTCTCTGTCAGACACAACCTGCCCCATGACCTTCTGACAAACTCTTTCAGGCCAAAGACTTGGTTTCGTCAATCTTCTTATCTTTAGCAATGATTTGCTCATAGAGCGCATTTAGTCCCAGTGTGGTTGGCATTGGACTAAAGGAGGTCTGCTCCACTTGGCATTTCAACCCCTCTGGTTTCTGTCCAAAGCCATATTTCTGTGGTGTTTATTACAAAGAGATTTATAATTTATTACAAAGAGATTTATTACAAATGTGCCTGAGTTTAAATGCACTAGGGCAGTGGTCGGCAAACTCATTAGTCAACAGAACCAAATATCAACAGTACAACGATTAAAATTTTTTTGAGAGACAAATTTTTTAAACTTAAACTATATAGGTAGGTACATTATTATTAACTTAATTAGGGTACTCCTTAGGCTTAGGAAGAGCCACACTCAAGGGGCCAAAGAGCCGCATGTGGCTCACGAGCCGCAGTTTGCCGACCGCGACACTAGGGTGACTTCCTCTTAGAAGAAGGAACCTGGGAGACCAAGGAGGGTGGCAAAAACAGAAACATGATCATCTCCTAATGAGTAGCAACAGCGCCCACTTACCTGTTCCTGCAGCACCTTGATTCCTTTGCAGCTCTCATACTGGCCACATTTCTTTCATCTCTGAGCTTCAAGATCTCTGAGGGTATTTTCCTCCCATACCCTTTACCTACCGTACCTTGCTCTCCGGCATTTCTAATGCTTTCAGTGTTTCTGTCCTCTCTAATCTGCTGTTTTGTGTTTTATAGATTTTGAGAAAATCTGTAGTTACTCAGCTCCTGTCTTAGAACTAAGGAACTGAAGGAATCCCAAGTTTCCCACTAGGTACCCTTAGCTACACACCAGAAAGGGGACCCTAGGAGGAGTCCACAGGCTGCAGCAGGAAAACCAGCAAATGCTGACCATGCTGAATGCTGACGTCTGTCAGTACTTCCTGGTTCTCTCCTTCAGAGGACTTTGCTGCTGTCCCCTGGCTTGCAGTAACCCTCTTCTCTTTAAAAGCCTATGGATCTTTTCCAAGTGCTTTCTCCGTTTAGAGCAGTGGTTCTCCACCTTCCTAATGCCGCGACCCTTTAATACAGTTCCTCATGTTGTGGTGACCCCCAATTTCATTGTTACAAATTGAACATAATTAAAGCAGTGATTAATCACAAAAACAATATGTAATTATATATGTGTTTTCTGATGGTCTTAGGCGACCCCTGTGAAAGGGTCATTCGACCCCCAAAGGGTCACAACCCACAGGTGGAGAACCGCTGGTTTAGAGGATGGGAAGATACTCTATGCTGGGGGGCCACAGAATCTGATTGGATGGACATAACTGATGTTGCCCATTCTTCCACCATCAGGAGAGTCCCTAAATTTGGTGGCTTCATCACTTTCTCTATTTTCTGCCATGAGACAAGCTTGCCTGTTACAGTAAGCAGTCTATACACCTCTCAAAGCAAGGGAAGAACACTTGCATGATTGGTGGCCAAACCATGTTGCCGCTTTCTAGAAAACATCTTTCATGTTAAGTCCATCTTTCTACACTTACCAGTAACATTATGGTCTAGACTTTCTGCAGACTGCGTTTCTCTGTGGCAGGTCATAACTCTTTCCCAGCATAGACTTAGCATCTTTCTCGTCTTAGCATCACTGAGTTCTAGGCAATCACTTTCAACTGATTGGATTTATCATTCAAAATGAAGCCCATTTGGCAACCTTAGAGCTACTCTTGCCTAGACTTCCCTGCACTGGTTTCCTAACCACTTGCGCCAACCCTCTTGAGTTTAACATTTATGCTGCTGCCATGATTTTCCTCCCAGTGTCAGCTGTAGCTATTCATTGATGCTCTCTGGTGATTTCCTGCTGCACCCAGTTACCTTTGAATATATTGGCCATCCCTAGAGAATAGGTGTCACATGTTTCCACACACATGCTCCACATTCACCAAGGCTTTTGTCCTTTTGTCTCTAGTTGGTCCATAACACTCTTATATGTGATGGCCAATGTACCATTTACTAGAAATGGTATCAGCAACTCCCTTCCCTAAAGACCACACACAGTTGTTGTAGAGTTTCTTGGCATAATATTCTAATACTTTGACAGTGATGAGGCTTCAGTGTTAATCCTACAGTGGCATTTTCATTTTCCCTAGTTCTGTGTGCACAGACATAATCATTAATTAGATCTCTGGGTGCAGAAAATGAAACTGGAATATACCATTTAATATGCTTCCCACATGGATTAAAAATAGTTTAAATTTTTAAATCTATATTCCTTGTATGTATGCAGTGGTTGAGTTGCTATATTTTCACTTGAGTTTGCCTTCCACTAGGGGAGGGTCAACATCTTGTGGTTCTCTTTATAACATTTAACACGATATCACAAAAAGCTTGGCCGTAAGTAGGGAGAGAGAGAGAGAGAGAGATAGGAACATCAATGATGAAAGAGAATCATTGATCAGCTGCCTCTTGCATGCCCCCTACTGGGGATGGAGCTCAGAACCCTGGCATATGCCCTGACCAGGAATTGAACTGCGACCTCCTGGTCTACGTATAGTTTGATGCTCAACCATTGAACCACACTGGCCAGGTGTATTTTTTTAATGCTACACCTGGTATTTTGGTGTCTTGAAGAACTTCTTGGCTCGTGGGGCAGGAGATTCACTTGGTTCTAGACCTGGCCCAGTCTCTAACTGGCTGCTACTATAGGTTCACCTGCCTGCACGGGCCTCAGTTTTCTCAGTTGTGAAATGTGAGCATGGATTTGAATAATGACCAGACTGCTTTCCAGCTCTAGATTTCTCTGAGTCCTCCCCCTCTGCTGTGAATCCTCTACTTTTTGACTTATCTTTTATATTTAAAATTATAAATTTGTCCCCACTTTGGATGCTTTTATAGTATGAGAAAGAAGTGAGAAATAGTGAACAAAATGTATTTTGAGTAGCCTAATACTTTTTTTTTTCTCTTGAAAAACTTCCCTTTCCTCATCTTCTGCTAACACTTTTTGGGGGGTGGGTGAATGAGTGGGTGACTGTAGTGATATTGATATGAGGAGAGGAGAATGCAGGATTGCAAGGGTCCATAACAGGTAGTTATTTGGTTCCATTGTAAGAGGGTTATTAAAATAACGAATCTATTCTTCCGAAAGGTAGGTTGTCTTAAGTGTTTAGGTTTAAACCTACCGTCGAAATAGAAAAGAGGGGAGGAAGAGGAGTCAAGGAAACACCTAGCGGTAACTTTTTTGCAGGATCTGCGTTACTGTTCCTGAGTTACTTAATTTAGACAGTTGTGTGTCTATGAAACTGAACACAAGGTAAATCATTGCACCATGTTCTGGCAGTTACCATTTCCCTTTGCTGAGTCCTGAGCTGCCTCCTCCCTGGCCCAAGTGACCTTATCTACCCCTGATAAACATATACTTGGGCAGCGAGGAGGCAGCTCCCAAAAATCAGGTCTTAGCAAAGGGAAAGATGGGCACAGCCTTTCTCCCAAGGAATTGTAACGTACTTCGGGTGGATCTAATTACAAAGAAGGAACTGAGACTGCAGTCTGAGCACCTCATCCCTCCTATAGAGAGTGAGTCTATGGTTTATGTTAGGTGTTCAAGAAAAATCTTTTTAATTCTCAGAGAACTGAGATATGAGGAGATAAAGAAACTTATCAAGCTCCTTTAGGGAAGCAGTCTTTGAACATCCTTTACTCTGTTCATGGGACTATGCTGCCCATCAGATTGTCAGTTCAGTGGATTATTGTGCAAACATTCAGCTGTAGTTATCCCATGTAATTTCTGAGTGAAATGACAAGAGGATGCCTTAGACTGTCACTTCTCTCATTTTACATTCCAGCCATGCCCGGTACCCGTTTTCTATCTACCCCACCCCTCATACTTTTCAACAAAGGACATTGGTGAGGAGCATGCTGAAACTTTAGGGGATCCCCAAATTCTCAGACACTACACACTGAGGAATAACCACTGGTTGTCAAGCTGGGTTTCCTCACCCGTCTCAGAATTCCAGTTGTCAACATGCCCATTTGAGCTGGGTGCCTTGCAGAGGTTATTTCATAAAATCCTTTCTACAGCCCTAGACAATCAGTATGAACACTATTAGGACGCACCGCACATAAAGTTTGCAGTCTAAGAATAGAAGACAAATTTATAGAATCATCAAATGCCAAGGGCCTGCCAGATGCTGTGAGTGAGGATATAAGTCATGCCCCCTCTTACTGAAAACCAGAAAGCAAGTGTCAACTTGACCGAGACCTCGGCAGAGACACCTTCCCAGAAGCACCATACAAAGGGGTGCCGTGAGTACATAAGAAAGTGCCCTCTTCCTGTAGCTTGTACCTGTGTCCTCCCTGAAGGCAACCGCTACTTCACTGCAGTGGGAAGTGGCCGGGTATCACACCTTCCTGCCCCCCTGGCAGCTGGAGCCAGAGTGCCTTAGTTATGCCTGGCCAACGAGTACGCCCGTTCTGCACTTCGGACCTGGAGGAAATGCTGTAGAGACCGAGGAGTGCATGAGAGAGGCTAGAAGGCAGCTGTGTCGATGGACAGTGAGAGAAGGATGCTGGAGTCCAGGGCAGGGCGCTGGTGTCACTGCCACCTTTAGCTCCTGCCTGATTTTCTAACATTTTTTTGTCAATTCTCTATTCTTTAATGTTCTGCCAGCACATTCCCTTTTTGCTTAAGGTAGCCAGTCAGAACTTCTGTTGCTCCCAACCAGTGACCCTGTATAATTCAGTCACGTTTATGGCTTTGCTTGGTCCCCTGGCACAAACCACCTTCTGCTCGGGCAATTTAGAGATAGTCATGGTCCGTATGAATCACTGTTAATTGAACTTCTTTGGTGAAAACTTGTTCCATGTAGAAAGCAGGATTGTTTTGACATGAGCTTGTTTAATAAGAAGGAAACTGAGAAAAAGAAATCCTATTGACGCTGAGCATTAAAATATAAGGAAATAGAGCTGTTGATAGAGTTCAGTAAAGTTCCAAAGGTTTATTTGTTTATGTTTCCTGCCTATTCATCTATTCATCCAATAATAGGAACTAGTGAAATTCATGGCAAGGAGACAATAAAGCATCAAAGAGTATAAAGATGTTGAATTAGAAAAAGTATGAGAAACCAGATCACTTAAATATTTAACACTCAGTATGAGAATAGTTCACATTTCTCAGGTGGATTTTTTCCCTCACCACTTGGTATTCTGTGCCTACACTTGCATATTTTAATAGTAATTTTAAAATCACATAAAAAGTGGTCAGGCCTTTTTTCTCATTTGACTCTGAGTTATTTCAATTTGATGAGACTTGTGAAGAAAACCATTTAAAGTTTTAAATGCCACCAAGTCATTCCAAAGTACAGATTAGAAATTCTCTCAGCGATTCCAAGTTAAGAAGGTCGTGAGGGTTTTTGGTGGAATTGGTCTGTGATCATTCACCAGTGACATCTCACCTCCACGCACCCTGCTTCCCCTGGGGTGGGCATGTCTTTGTACAAGGTGGCGAGAAGCTTCCTGGGTCCCAACAGTCTCGAAAAGCAAATCACATTCACATTTAGCTTGAGTTCTAGGCAAGATCTCTTGTAGGCGGAAATGGAACTATACCCCTATTACTATTTCAGCTTTTATACATCAAGTCTTTAAGGTTGAAAAGGGCTTTATAGTCATTTTAATTAGTGGTTGCTCACCCAAACCCTGGCTGTGACGTGACTGGCATCTTTTCCTACGGAAACCATAGTTAGTGAGATGGAGTTGACACAGGATGCTAATTGGTGGGGAGCTGGTGAGGGCAGAGGTCTTATTCAACAGCCCGGAAACCATACTGTTTCCTCCCTTTTTAAAGGTCTGGGTGGGGTGAAGGGGAGGAGTTGGCTGTGATTGTTATAAGTAAAAAGAGCACTTCCAAAAGCCTCCTTAGAAACATTGGGCAGAGTCTGTTGCAGAATGAAAGCAGGGATTCTCAAAGCACAGACCTGTGGAAAGCACCCCGAATACATTAGCCAGCGCGCAGCCAGCATCTGAGGGGACATTTGCACCTGCCCCTTTCCAGGGCGGTGTTTGTGCTGGCTTCTTGTCTTGGCCTGAGAATTTTCAGCTGGGCTTTGAGCAGGCTGGACCTTGACTGCAGGGAGAGGGGTGAGCCAGCCACATGATTTTAAGGTTCTTTGCAGTGGCTGCTGGCAGGCCTGTCTGCATCTTTCATTCCTAAGCCTGGACTGAACCCCTGCCATCTTTCCTTTGAGTTGGGAGAGGTGGTTTGACCATTCTGACTTTCTGTGTACAACAGAAAGACGTAACAAGCTATATCTGAGCATTGCTTTGCCACTTACTGCTGTGTACCACGGGAAGTTCTGTGAGGGCAAAGACCCTGTCATTCTCTATTGACGTCATAAGCGGGCATCCAGAACCTTGGGTATATTCTGAGTGTGTATTATTGATTAGCACTTTCACCTACAGTTTCTGGGGCCATTCTCTCACTCACTTAGACGTGACATTGGCCCAGGGAGGGAACAACACCCAATGAAAGAGTGTTAACACAGGTTTTTAGTGCCCCACGCCCCCCTGCGCACTTTGCTGACTCATTTGTGAGTCAGGAACTCCAGTGTGTGCAGATTCCATCACCCTGAGGACTGATTGTAGGAATATGGCTCCTCAGCTCCCAGGTTCTCTCTGACCTCTGCATCCTGTCACAGTGCCCCCAGTGGACCCTGTGGGGACAGCTCTGAGTTTCCACTCCTCTTTGGAGGAGTTGATTTGTTTTAAGCTCTAAAGCTAAGAGAGAAATCAATCTCTGATGAGACTCCGAGTTGACATCCTGGTGGCTCTCCCTGAGGTTGTCCTCCACTGGACAGTGAGGAAGGGCACAGGCCAGTCAAACGTTTTGACTCCAGGTGACTTCTCATACTCTGTGAAGATGCCCTTTCCTGGTGTTCATTTTAAGAGCCCATCACACGTTGGTATGGCCCCACTTGTCCTCCTCCGGCTTGTGGAATCATTCCTGAACACATTTTGCTATATTCCTCCATAGGAGCTTGGGACTCATGGTAAACTTTAGTGCCAGAAATAACCTCATGCTCCATATAGTTCCTTATGGACTCAAGTTACATTCCTAGATTACACAGTTTACATTAGAATAATGAATCCTCCAATGTATCTACGACCACGCCAGATCCTTTATATACGCTTGTTAACAATGGGGCATCCATTAAATATATATTGAAGTAATTTTCTTCTCTCATAATCTCTGCTATTAACTTCCCTGCTCTGGGAGCCACTCAGCCATTTCTCTCTGAGAGAGAAGAATTGGTATATTTAGCAGTCATCAGATAGAAACTGTTATGGTGCCAAGTTTTTAAAAACCTGTTTGTTGTACTAGCGTAAGGCTAAATTACATGCTCCTCTCTACATACAGTGACGATGACGATTTTACAAATGCTGGTTGGATAGCACTATAATTAGGGGGCACTAGCTTCTATTTTGGTAACAACATATTCTTATACCACCTTTAAAAGGTTACTCTCTCCTGTGGTTATAAAAGGTAAAAAAAAAAAAAAAAGAGACTTCCTTTTTAATAAGGCATCCCAAGCAGTGTAAGTACCTATGAATTATAAATGAAAACTTTCGGTGATTAAAATAAATATACTGATGCAGTCCCCTTCTCTGCGTCATGGCTCCAGGAGGCCCACAGGAAAATCACTCAGAGGAAGTCCCCGGAGTCTCCGAGGCCACTTCCATCTGCTCCGCGCGTTTCTCTGATGTAAATCAGAGGGATCCAAGGGCAGAGGAAGCCCAGCGGTTGGAGGAGAGGGGCTCTTTCTTCCAGGGGAGTTGTCAGCTAATAGCCGAGGGTCAGAAGGGCCCTGGGCGTCAGCTCGTCACTCGTCTTTGTAGTAATGGTCTCCTAATATAACCTGATCCGTGCTTTGTTCCCTCAGGAATTCATTTACACCGTTTCAGGTTCAAGGATGGTTCCATTCCCTTTTGACACTGGTGAGGCTTTATTTAGTAGCAGTTGAGAGCAGGTGCCGGAGCAGATGTTTAAGGGGTCCCTCTCCCTCCAGGCGAGGCCCATAAACTGGGAAACCTTGAAGAAGATGGTTACTCTGAAATATGAGCTGAACACAATCTCAGATGGATACAGTCAAGGTGAATTAACATCATTGATATGATTAATTAATATCATTTATAAGATTAATTTATATCATTTATAAGAATCTTCCCTTTTCTCAGACTTACAGCAAAGCTCTTCTGTGCCAGTGGTAATAGGGTAAGAAGCTAGTAGTGGAGAAATAGCTCTTGGGGAGCTCAGGGAGGCGCCTGAGGAGGAAGAGGGGGAGGCCTGGATAAAGAAGAAAGCTTACTTCTAGATCTGTTTCTTCCTTGCTGCCCTCCATTTGCCTTTTATTTGATCAGTTGTTGATCAAATACCATTAATTTCTGTCGCAGAATTGTACAAAAGAGACTACTGGCCTGTTGCTGCCCGGTTGGAAATGAAAAGTATGAGCATTGCAGGCCATCAGTTCTAAAAGAGCTTGTTTTGCCAGCATGATTAACGGATTTGGGGGAGCAGTACATATCCAGGCAAAAGCAATGGACCCTTCAGCAAAGAAGGAGTGGTTTCTGAGCTAAGGGAATATTTGCTTAGTCTTTCCTAGACCTTTCTCCTGGCCGACAGAATATGTTCACATTTCTAACTTAGAGTATTTTGTTGGTTTGTTTAGATTATTAAATCATACTTTTCTCTCAGCATTGTATGTAACAAAATGTAAAGCAGGGAAGGTAGTGCTTAATAAAAATCTTTCGTTACTGTCAATAATATTTATTGCCATCAGATTAGAGTCAAGTTAATGCCAGATTAATTAGTAGCTTTTCGGGGGTATAGGGCCTTTAGCGATGTTAGGTACAGAAGACCAAAGAAATTGAAGAGACACAACTGGACTCATCTTCAGAGCATTTCAAAATCATCATTGAGACATTGGCAGAACTGAAAAAAAAATTATTTCTGAATCTTTAGCCAATGGTGCCCCAGGATCAGACCATTTCACCATTATGTGTTTAGAGAGGTATCATGTTTCTTGGTGTATTTAGTCTATAAAACCTTTACCCTAAAAAATTAGAGAAACTTGCCATACCGGTTTGGCTCAGTGGATAGAGCGTCGGCCTGAGGACTCAAGGGTCCCAGGTTCGATTCTGGTCAAAGGCATGTACCTTGGTTGCGGGCACATCCCCAGTGGGGGGTGTGCAGGAGGCAGCTGATCGATCTCTCTCATCGATGTTTCTAACTCTCTGTCCCTCTCCCTTCTTCTCTGTAAAACATCAATAAAATATATTTTAAAAAAATTAGAGAAACTTACAACCATAACAAATTGGTCTCAAATGCGTGGATTCATGAGACTGCTCGCTCTCCTATCATTTCTTACTATTTAGTGTTGTTTTTAACTACTGCCCACTTGAAATTTTAAAGTCATAACTGACAAACAGCAACAACAAAAAACAGCTAAAGCTATTCTGCCCCTAAAGACAAGTTTGCAAACTTATATCTGTTTTTAAGCCTCTTTCCTTAACGAACCTTGCCACACCCCCAGGAGAATCTCTTTCATGAGCTCATGGGTCAACAGTTGGAAGATGGTTGTATTTTTGAGCCTTGAGGTTTTACTTTTTCTCTTCTGAGCCTTTTATCCTGCAAGGACCCTTTGGAATTATTTGAAATAGCATTCTCCATTCATTCATAATTTATTGAAAATCTATTTGGAGCAAGGTATTGTGCTAGATTTAAAGATATACTTCATTCACTCAGCAAATTTTTAAAAAATTCTTTATTGTTGAAAGTATTACATATGTCCCCCTTTCCCCCCATTGACCTCTCCCAGCCTGCCTCCTGCCCCCTGGCCTCCAGCCCAGGCCTTCACCCTTTCCCCCATTATCAGTGTCCATAGATTATGCTTATATGCATACAAGTTCTTTGGCTAATCTCTTCCTACCTGCCCCCTTCCCTGCTTTCCCTCTGAGGTTTGATGGCATGTTCGATGATTCTGTGTCTCTGGATCTGTTTTTGTTCATAAGTTTATGTTGTTCATTATATTCCACATAGGAGTGAGATCATGTGATACTTATCTTTCTCTGACTGTCTTATTTCGTTTAGCATAATGCTCTTCAGATCTATCCATGCTGCTGCAAATGGTAAGAGTTCTTTCTTTATTTACAGCTGCATAGTATTTCATTGTGTAGATGTATCACAGTTTTTTAATCTACTCATCTGCTGATGGACACTTAGGCTGTTTCCAAATCTTAGCTATTGTAAATTATGCTGCTATGAACATAGGGGTGCATATGTCCTTTCTGATGGGTGTTTCTGATTTCTTGGGATATATTTCTAGAAGTGGGACTACTGGGTCAAATGGGAGTTCCATTTCTAATTTTTTGAGGAAACTCCATACAAATATTTATTGTGTGCACATGAAGTAGCCAAGACGAGGAATTGAGTGGAGAACAAAAGATGACACCATTCCTGCCCTCTTGGAGTTGAGTCTAGTAGAGGAGACACCCTTGAATTAAAAATCACACAGTGAATGCAAAATTACAACTTAATGTGTGATATGAAATGCAAAATAGAAGAGTTACATCATCTGGTGGCAAAGAGCTTTTGTAAAGAAGTGGTATTTAGGGGGAAACTGAAGGATAAGGAAAGATTAAATCCAATATCTGGTGTCCCTATATAGAAAGGAGAAGACACAGGCAGAGGGGAGAAGGCCATGTGAATATGCAGAGATTGGGGTTATGCATCTGTAAACCAAGGAGTGCCAGGAACCATCAGAAATTAGAAGAAGCAAGGAAGGATCTTCCCCTAGAGCAGGGGTGGGCAAACTTTTTGACTCGAGGGCCACAATGGGTTCTTAAACTGGACTGGAGTGCCGGAACAAAAGTATGGATGGAGTGTTTGTGTGAACTAATATAAATTCAAAGTAAACATCATTACATAAAAGGGTACGGTCTTTTTTTTCAATAGTTTTATTCATTTCAAACAGGCCGGATCCGGCCCGCGGGCTGTAGTTTGCCCACGGCTGCCCTAGAGCCTTTGTTGGGAGCATGACCCTGTTAACACCTTGATCTCAGACTTCTGGCCTCTGGAACTGAGAGAATAAATTTCTGTTGTTTTAAGCCACCAGTTTGTAGCGTTTTGTTATTGCAATGCTAATATAAAATAGTCATAGTCCGGCATAGAAAATATGGGTGTTCATTTGCCAGACACCAGACAGAAACAATTTTGAACCTATTGATAAATATAGGTTATTTTTATTACTTACTAGAAGCCTGGTGCACTCGGGGGGAAGGCCCCTCAGCCTGATCTGCATCCTCTTGCACCCTCCCCTGTGGGGAGCGGGCCTAAGCCATCAGTCGGACATCCTTAGTGCTGCCACGGAGGCAGGAGAGGCTCCCACCACCGCCACTGCACTTGCCAACCATGAGCCTAACTCTGGCTGAGAGGTGCTCCCCCTGTGGGAGTGTACTGACCACCAGGGGGCAGCTCCTGCGTTGAGCATTTGCCCCCTGGTGGTCAGTGCATGTCATAGTGACTGGTCATTCCATCATTCGGTCTGTTTGCATACTAGCCTTTTATTATATAGGATGCTTTCAGGAAATGAGAGAGTTTAGCATATTTTTTTTTTCTTAATGTAATGGCTAAGTGTTGAGACTGAGAAAGGGGATATGAAGAGTAAATGGTTCCCCTAAAGTGCCCTCTGGTAGCCGGGCTGGCCCTTTCGTCTGCAAGATAGATGATCACAACAGAGGGAAATGGCAGGATGAAGACCCGCATGTGTAACCTGCACCTAGCAGTGTTCACTCAGCGCCGGAGTTGCTGCTGCTGGGGCCCATGAAGGGAGCCTGCCTCTCTGTCTCTATTGTGGTAAACAGAGAAGAAAGCAAGCCTCCCTGTGGCAAGGGGGGATTTTTAATGAAGTAAAGGAGACAGAAGAAGTGTCCCAATGGAGAATGAAGAGTGTCAAAACCAGACTGTGCACATAATTACTTTCTCAGACCTTCCTGACATTCTCAGCAAGACTGGTGTTTTGTTGAAAAAAACTTAATTAAAACTTAAATTTTTAAGTGGAAAATATTCAGCATGGTTACGGGAGGAGTGAAATCAGGGCTGTGAGTAATTTTAATTGCCTTCACGGGACACAGTCACAGGTGAGTGGCCATGTTGACTCCCCAGTGAAGAAGCAGTAGCTCCATGTTTGGAGGTTTTTCCTGCTTTTGTGGGTGTCGGGACATGAGTTCAGCTTCTCCATGGAACACCCCAGCCCAGAGTAAGGGAGGGAGTGGATCTGTTCTGGAGTGTACTGGTCAGGCCACACTTGGGTACACATTGTGGGGGGAAATGTCGATTTAAGAAACAAATTTAAATTTGTTCCCCTAGAAAGGGAAACAAGACATTGAGGAGATTACATATTGCATGAGGCAGCGATTTTTAAATGCTGATCTCTGGACCAATTCTATCAGAACCATCTGGTTCTGATTCACTAAATCTGTTTGAGAACCTGTATCTTTCTATTTTTAAACTAAACCTTGCCAGGGAATTCTGGGAGTCAGGTGTGGGAACCGCAGGTTTGAAATAAAAGGAGCCTGGACTCGAAAACAAGTAATCATGGGCTGTGCCCTTTGCTGCTTGCATAGGTTCAAGCTGACTGCTCAGCTTCCTCCATCAAACTGGGATAATGGGCTCACCTGATGGGGTTTTATGAGAATTGGAGAGAACATCGGTAAAGTGACTGAGACATAGTAAGTGACTAAAAAGAATAACACTGTGCAAGAAGAGATGAATCAGGCTGCTTGCTAAATTGGGAGACAAGGCAGCTTTCTTCAAGTGTGTAAGGGGCAGCTGTGTGGAAGAGCTAACAAACTTATTCTGGGTGGCCTTCAGAGGCGGGAGCCATAGGGAGATCAATTTTAATGTGAAAGAAAGTGGAACTTTCCAACGAATGGTCCAGAGATGACATTGGCTTACTTCAGAGGGCAGTGCCTTCGAGTCACTGGAGCAAATTACAGCCGCTGCCTCGTTGGAGCAGCTGCCAGGTGACGCCTGGGTCAGCTCTGTGATGGGATTGCTGGCTTCCTGCAGAGTGGTGGCCAGCATGCAATTCCTTTGTAACTATCAGCCCTTGTTTGAAGGAAGTTTTAGCAGAAAGCACGTACAAAAAAAGACATACAAGAGCAGGGACACCCTTTCATAGCCTTTCAGAAAGGAATGGGGCCTACTTGAGTTCCTCTAATGACTGGGGAGCTCTACTGGCATTTTAGGGGTGGGGCTAAATGGGTAAAATATGCTAAAATGAGTGGGGCGGGCTCAGACAGTGAGAAATGACCTCACTGCAAATGCCAACAGTGTTCTGTTGAGAAACACCGCACCTTGTTGCAGGCCAGATGGACCCCCTGAATCAGCCCTGGAGGGTTCCTTTGGGAACCTAGTTTGGAAACCTCAGGTATAAGAGGGTCTGAACAGCAGGGTTTCAGGGTTGCTCATCTCTCCATCCTTGCACTCCCTGATGACTACTGTTGAAAGCAGAGTGTCAGGAAGAAAGTGGAGTGGGCCACCAGCACAGAACAGAGCATGATGGGAATGGTGGGAGGTAAAGGCGTTTTACCTCCTTTTCACTGGGGACCCTATTTGGATGAATGCAGACCCACTTTGGAGAAGCACAATTAACTGTTTCCCAGTATATCCCTCTTGTTATCAACAAGACATTGGGGGACCATTTGTTGAGGGTTTGGGGAGTCGTTTGTGTGCAGAGAGTTGGAGCTCCCTGCATGGTGTCAACAAGGCTGTATGGGGATCAGATGTCTGACTGGCCCTGGCATTGGGCTCCAGCCAACTCACATGAAAGCAGTATTTCATTAATTGGTCCCGGCTAACTCAAATTTCCAAATCTTCCCTTTCTAGGCAGATACATAACACTAGGTGTTCCTTCTGACTGCCTTATCTTTATAATTAGTTTTTGCAAACACCTGTCTTCAGCTGTTGTGTTGTTTGCTCTAATTGCTGCTTTCCCAATAAGTGGGAGGACCCCACATCCCTTCTCCAATGGTGCTCCTCTGGGAGGCTGGTTGTCACAGGAGGACCTTGATGAGTTCCAAGGGCAGGGCCATGTTACCAAGCAGCGTGTGAGAAAACACTTCTCAGGGCTGCTCTGCACCCCAGGAGAGGTGACACACCATTTGGGAGTGGGCAGCAACGAAAGCCCGGAGAGAACATGGCCCTCTCTATGAAGGTGATGCAGAACCAGCTAAAATAAACATTTCTACCATGACATGGTTCACCCTGCAGGCCTCATTGTTGGCTTCCTGGGAAGCCAGTAAACAAGGTGGGGAAATGAGTGATCACCTCCTAAGTGGGGGCCCTCTCACCCACACAGGCCTCCTGGCTGTCACTTTGAGCCACACCCTCAGCTTTCTGGAACTGGAATGATTGCCTCTACTTAGCTCAAGTCCTGCAGCAGCGCCAAATCTAACCTAGGATATTGTCTGAACAGCAGGGCATTCTGCTTCCCTGGCTCAGGTCAGTTCTGTGGAGCAGCACAGTGGCTCAGGCAAACAACAGGTCACTTTCTTCCTAGCATTCTCCAGAAGCCTGAGGGCTTGTCACCTGGAATCAAAGACTTGCCAGCACTAAAGAGGATTTTAAAGGTCAGCATCATCAACCTCCCACCCAGGATATGCCTTCCAGAACTAACCACCCACCTTGCAGATTAGTAATGTTATATGTGGTTACTCAATGCATTTGTGTCATTTCAGAAGAAATGACCTAGCCCCCGGGTGCCATGAAATCCATGGTAGTGAGCTGTACTCTGATGGAGGCTTACGCTGGTCTCCTACCTTAATTATTAGCAGTTTGGATTCCTGACATTTATGATGGGTTTTCTGTTTTCCAATTATGATTCACTACATGTTATTTTTTTTTAATGTAACATGTAGCTCTGACCCATTTTCAATAGCATAGCGGCAAATATCGAACAAGCAGCAATTTCCTCTTTTAATATCAGCCATTGGAATCACACACCTACTGAGGTGTCTGGGGACCGCTTTATCTTCATTCTCTCACTGCAGTATTCTTTTCTGGTGTTGTCATCACCTATCTGGGCGCAGCCCTGTGCCATGCTGGGACCTCAGCTCTGTGCCACTGAGAAAATGAGGTTCAGTGGGGAAAAGGCCTAGAGCCGTTGTTCTCAGACTTAGTACACATCAGGATCACCTTTAAATACACATTATTTAAAATAATGCTGATGCTTGGGCCCCACTTCTGGAAATTCTGATCTAACTGGTCTGGGGTGCAGCCCGGGCTTTAGGAATTTTGTAACCTCCATGAGTAATGACAGTGTGCAGGCAGGGTTGCAGACTAGTGACTGGGGGGACTGGGCATCAAGAAAGGTAGTCCAAATGGTGGTGGCCAAGGGCGCTTCCAAATGGAGTTGTGGTATGTGATACCATTTTTCCCCTCAAGGTCTGATTTGATGGTAGCAAGGGTTTGGGGGGAATGTTTACTCATTAGGTTGGTGAGGATGCAGGGACAGGATGTGGCTATTAAGGGTGAGATTGATGGCAAGAACTGGGCAGATTGACAGTTCTCTAGCAAATACAATGGGATCTGCAATCACGACACAAAAAGGTCAAATAAGGAACTGGGACTAAGGCCAGTGGCGCAGGCTGTGCCCAAGCTGTGGTCGAAGGGAAAGGCAGCCACTTCATTGTCACACTCACCTTGGGCTTGCCACTCCCAGAGCCGGCCTTCTGGGTGACGGGGCTCCTCATTTATCTCCAGGGTCAAGGCTGAGCCTTCGGAGAAACCAAGCCTGAGACAGCCAGAGCCTGACGGCCTGGCTACCACAGGAGGTCTAGATAGAAAGGCCAGAGCTGAGTCTGCTGAAATGCTCAGGGCAGTTAGGAGGACTGACTAGAGAGGTGAAGATGCTCTTTGTTGTGTCTTCTTGTGAAAGTAATGTCATCTCCCAAACCAGGCTGGCAACACTCTTCAGCTGTCCTATAGGAAGTATCAAATTAAGTAATGTCTCTAAGAATCTCTCTAGATTCCTTAGAAAAAAAAAGGTCATTTGAACATCATGCATAGGCAGGAAAGAAAATGCAATGTAAGCACTGCACCATGGTACTCAGTAGTCACCTCAAAGTGGACTCCCAGCAGCTGGAAGTAAGGGATTCAGCACGAGAAGGCTGGGTACCTGGCCAGTGGAGGCAGGGATGTAGCTCAGGATTTGTAGCACTAGAAGTTCAAGAATCTTGATTTCCAGGTGCACCTGTCTGTTACTCACATAAAGTGGGGAGCGTCTCTGGTGTAGAAAATCCTGCTGCTTGTCCCTTAGCAGCACGGTGGTGTGTGTAGGTGCAGAACTTGCTTCTCGTTCTGGGAGGGAGCTCCCAGGCTTCGTTGACCATAGGCTGTGGTGTGTGCTGCTATGATAGCTGCTTCTTGTTCTGTGGCTTAGCGTTGTCAAGACATTTTCAGGACCACTTGGGAGGAATGCAGGCTTTTGCCTTGAGATAGTGGGGAGCTATTGGAGCTGTTTGGATAGGCAGGCAACATGCTGAAGGACGTGTTTTAGGAAAATGCACTTGGCAGTCCTGGGTAGGTGGGGGACACTAATATGTAACCGCTGGCTTGTCGTGAAGCATAAATGAAATGATATGAGTGAACGTCAAGATGCAGGACCACCATCCCTTGATCCATTCGTTCCTTTGCTTTCTCCGAGTGCACCTAGGGACACAACATTTTCTCTTGACCAATATTATTAGTTTGTTGGAGCCGCCATAGCAGAGTACCACCAACTGGGGGCCTGAACAACAGGCATTTATTTTCTCACAGTTCTAGAGGCTGGAAGTACAAGATCAAGATGTTGGCAGGGTTGGTTCCTTCTAGGGGCCATGAGTGGGGGGATCTGTTCCAGGCCTCTCTACTTGGCTTGTAGGTGGCCGTCTTCTCTCTGGGTCTTTGTGTCCTCACATTGCCTTCCCTCCGTGTGTGTGTGTGTGTGTGTGCTGTGTCCAAATTTGCTCATCATCTAAGGCATCTTCTTTGCCCTTATGAATATCCTGTGGAGTAAGAGGAATTATTCCTATTTTACAGATGAAGAAACTGAGGCTCTAAGACATTAAGCGAACCATCCCAGTGTACATGGCAGTGTTCCTAAATTCTATTTCACCACTGAGGCCACCTCTTGGAAAAGAAATAGAACTCCAAAAATATAGGCTTTTCCCCAGGAAGGTGGACTTTGAGGCAGAATAAAGGTGTAATCTCCTATCAGTGAGGCCTCCTGAGAAGAGAGGTGATGCAAGAGGCAGATGTTGGGTGAGAGGATCCCAAAGAACTTCCCCTCTCGGTCAGTGCATCACGGGTTGTGATACTGTCCAGGTGGCTGCTATTTGATGCTAAATGTCATCTTTGAACGTGAAGGTTTAGAATTTTGCAGATGTCCATAAAGTTGACCAATCTTGCTAGATCACGTTGGTGGAATTCATTTGCCTCGGACTTCCTAGTCATAAACCAGCTCTGCCAGGTAACATCCACATGTGGGTTTTATGGTGTTTCCAGTGTTCACCACACACCTGTGATTTTTTTCTAGGACTCCCAATGACACACCTAGCACCTTCAGCTGAAAAAGTTTCTCCCTATTTTCTGAGTGGGGTCCTCACCAGGGTCCTTATTGCATCCTCAAGCAAGGACATCAAAAATAAATGGGAGAGAGGGGGGTAAGAGATCAACCAAAGGACTTGTATGCATGCATATAAGCATAACCAATGGACATAAGACACTGGGGGATAGGGGAGGCTAGGGGACTGTCTAGGGCGGGGGGGGGGGGGGAAATGGACACATATGTAATACCCTTTTGTAATACTTTAAGCAATAAAAAAAAAATACAAAAGAAAAAAAAATGGGAGAAATCACTGTGAGGCAGGGTTGCAGGAGGACATCATTAACGTGACCTGTATTGCCAACTTAAAATTTTGCAAATATCCATAAAGTTGACCAATCTTGTCAATTTCAAAATTTAAAATTCAATCTAAAGTGCTTTGTAAAATTATTTTTGTCATATTGAAGTATAGTTCTTTATGCATGTGCCTTTTAACCATTAGATTATGAGACAGCTCATGAGGGAGCACTAAGACCTGCTTACTTTTGTACCAGAGAGCTCAATAATACCTGGGAAATAGTAGTTGTTCAGTAAGTGGTAGCATGACTCATAGGCTGTGTGTGCACAAATATAGGTCAATTGAATTAAAAAATTAGATATCATCTAAGCCACCTCCTTGGGCAACTGGGAATGCCTATATTATGCCTTAAGGCATGTTGAATTCTGGTTCAAGAGTAGGAGTTATTTTGACAAACCTAATGTGCTTTGATAAAGGGAGAATTATAGCTATTTCTTTTTCCCTCTCATCATCAAACAACCTATGAGATTGGATGCTAATAAATATGGTCATGCTGGAACCGGTTTGGCTCAGTGGATAGAGCATCGGCCTGCGGACTGAAAGGTCCCAGGTTCGATTCCGGTCAAGGGCATGTACCTGGGTTGCGGGCACATCCTCAGTAGGGGCTGTGCAGGAGGCAGCTGATCGATGTTTCTCTCTCATCGATGTTTCTAACTCTCTTGCTCTCTCCCTTCCTCTCTGTAAAAAATCAATAAAATATATTTTTTTAAAAATTAAATAAATAAATAAATATGGTCATTAGATGTCAGATGGGCACTAGCTTATTGTGGTGATCACTTCATAAGGTTTATAAATGTCTAATCACTATATTGTACACCTGAAATTAATATAATAATACATGTCAACAGTAGCTGAAAATGAATTAAAAATTAAAAATTATATAAAACTAAGTAAATGTCATCCAACACCATAGGAGAGGAGAACCATTTGGTTTACAAATGATTCTTGTTGTTTAATTGAATGTTTCAAAAATGAACAGAGGTGGTGTCAGGTGAAGAATACTCGGTCCTGCTGGTGAATTATTTATCTTGACCATGTTGTGGACTGATTTGTGTCAGTGGACACAAATTCATATGTTGTATCCCTAACTTTCAGCACCTCAGAATGCGACTGTATTTGAAGATAGGGCCTTTAAGGAGATGATTAAATTATGACAGGCCCTGATCCAATCTGACTGGTATCCTTATAAGAAGAGAAAATGTGGGCACATCGCATGAATCTAGGCTGTGTGTGCACATAGGAAAGGCCACACGAGGACAGAGCAAGAATGTACCACCTGCAAGCCAAGGAAAGAGGCCTCAAAAGAAACCAAACCTGCTGACAGCTTAATCTTGGATTTCCAGGCTCCAGAATTGTGAGAAAATAAAGCCACCCAGTTTAAGCCACCCATTCTGTGGGGTTTTATCATGGCAGCCTGCCGGGAGCTGGTCCATCCTTGCTGTTTCTAAGGACCTGGCATATATGGCATACTGTTCTTAAAATGTTTGCTCATCTTCTTGGCACTATGTGTTTTAACCACGGTCTCCTCTCTGAGAAAGGTTGTTTCCCCAGGTAGGGATTTTCCCCTGAAGTTAGGGAGGGAATAAAACCCCTCAACTAAGTGCCAGGCGGGTAATTAATCACTTTAAGTACGAACAATCATGCTTAAGCTACATAATCTTTACTCCCTGGAATGGAGATAAGAAACGCCCTAACCTTTGTAATAGAGATTGATAGGATTGAATCAACTGGTATAAATACAGATGTAACAAGACAGCAAGACACAGGACTTAGAAGACAGAACCAAGAGAGACAGAACCTAGGCACAGAACCTACACAGAACGTTCTCTAGAGACAGAAGGACTTCTCTGGAGAGAACATGGCAAAAGATCCTGGACTGAACCTGACTACAGAAATTGGCAAGAGAACCTGACTAGAACCTGGTGACTGAACCTGGCTGGAGAACCTGGACAGAACCTGACTGGAGAACCTAGCGAGGGAACATGGCTACAGAATCTGGCTGGAGAACCTGGAGAACCTAGCAAGAGAACATGGACACAGAACCTGGCTGGAGATCCTAACCAGAACTTCGCTGGAGATCCAGACCAGAACTTCGCTGGAGATCCAGACCAGAACTTCGCTGGAGATCCGGGCTAGAGATCCTGGCTAGGCTGCTGATCAACTGAACGCTGTCTCCGTGTCATTCCTTCTTCGCCGACTCCGTCCACACCTTTGGGGACCCCTGGACCTGCTGGGGTTGGACCCCAGCAGCAGCCCTCACAGGGATCCAAGGGTTAGAATGTGAGAAATAAAGGGGAGGTGATAATGGTAAGGGACATGGACCTTTCCTTGTTTAGAGGAAGTATTATGAAAGTCACAGTGGGCCATGAAAGAATCTGTTTGAATTTTACTTTATCTCTCAATTCTGACCCAAGAACCAGTCTTGGAAGAGGCTGAGTGAGGTCTACCTCACAGGCATCATGAGCTGGGTGGCTCCAAACAGTCACTGCGGTGACATCATTATTTAAATATTCTGTTTCCATGAAGTTTCTGCATGTCATTCTAGGCCTCCACTTCCAACTGTAGCAATTAGCAGAACTCCTTTCACATGGAATTTTGTTTATGGCCAGCCTTGTTTGAATTAAACTATTTGACCATATCTACCAACTAGAGTGGATAATGAGTGTGAAAAGCTAAATGTGAGTTCTTTCTTATATTGTATAATGGTGTCTCTGTTTTCTTTGTTTTCCTTCAGTTCTTAAATTCTGTGGGAAACCCATGGGAAGCAAGAGCTTCTATCTAGGGTATTTAACTTCAAAGCATGTCATCTCTTTTGTTCTTCCACTCATCTGTTCCACTGTGTTTTTATCATATACTCAAAGGCTAGATTAATAGCAGAGCAGAATTCTGCTATGAAATTTGAGTGATGTGAATTCTTTATCAAAATTTTAAGAATAAAAACTTTGACGATGATATAGCCCATAATTGCTACTTGTATGCATTTGACATTGTCAATTTACATTAACTATCATAAAATGTTTAATTAATACAGCAAAAGGGGCGGGTGTTATATGGGAAAAAAGAAATGACTGCTCTTTTGTTACCCATTTGAGGGAACAGCTAAATTTGTTTCGATTCTTTATTTAAGAAAAAACCTTTAATGGGCTTTTCAGAGTGTGAAAAGAATTATCAGGAAGGATGCTTCAGAAGAGAGATAATGCTGAATTACTCTACAAAATGAAATTAGAGGAATTTGATGAATTATGGAGAGGGAGAGAAGAGGGGTCCGATGTGACAAGGATGATGGGTCGGGGTGACATCTGGAGCCGGGACTAAGGAACTCAGCCAGGAAAGGGTCCCCAGGTGTGGGATAGGATGGCAGGGGATTTTGCTATTTTCTAACTCTGCCAATCACACTCCCCAAAACCTTAATAAAAGACTACTCTACATACTAGAGCCTTGTTTCTGGGAAATTAAAACTCTGAAGCTTTCCAAATTAGAGTGAGTATGAGAAGGCAAAAAAGAATCGCCACAGGTGATGAAATACAAGTGAGACGCAGCGGGACCAACACAGCTAAGCCAACAGATGGCAGAGACGATAGCCACCAGGAACCCACACCATGTCCGGGGGTCACTGGGCTCCCACCACTGTGTGGGGTTGGGGAGGTTTGGGGTTAAGCCATTAAATATATGTGCATTAATAGTAACGCCTAAAAAGCTGGAGATCTTGGGAAAAACCCAGGCCAGAGACACTTGGGCTCAAGCAGGACTGCAGTTATAGAAACGTTGAAATCCCTGGTGTGAGGGTAGGGAAAGAGGATGTTGCTGTTCAAGTACTATGTAAGGCAGAGGCTATTCATCTTTTCTGGGGATTGTGGAAAGAGGAAGGCATGCAATGCAGGAGGTAAATAAGATGAAAACAGTTCATGTGTTGGTGGTTAGTCACCTAAGAAGGTTTTAGAAAGAAGAGAGAGAGAGGGAGGGAGAGAGAGAGAGAGAGAAGGAGAAGGAGAAGGAGAAGGAGAAGGAGAAGGAGAGGAAGGGAGGAAGGGGGAGGGAGGGAAGGAGGGAAAGGAAGAAAAGAAAGGAAGGGAGGGAGGGAGGAAGGGAGGAAGGGGGAGAGGGAGAGGGAGGGGGAGGGGAGGAGAGAGAAAGGAAGGAAGGAAGGAAGGAAGGAAGGAAGGAAGGAAGGAAGGAAGGAAGGAAGGAAGGAAGAAGGAAGGAAGGAAGGAAGGAAGGAAGGAAGGAAGGAAGGAAGGAAGGAAGGAAGGAAAGAAGGAAGAAAGAAAGAAAGAAAGAAAGAAAGAAAGAAAGAAAGAAAGAAAGAAAGAAAGAAAGAAAGAAAGAAAGAAAGAAAGAAAGAAAGAAAACCTATTGTAGCCAGCAAGCTGGTTGATTAAATCTGTGGCTTCCCAGAGTCCGACATCCCTCCTAGGCTACAGCCTGACTTTCTATTTGTAGCATTTCGTATTCTTTTATGCAAAGAGATTTTCATGTGAGGGTAAGGAGTGGATGGCATGATCTACCTTCTTGGGACAGGGTTTCAGAACTCTACTGCTCTGCGGTGGTGAAGAGCAAGTGTTGCTCACTGTACCAAGTAAAACTCAGATGGAATATTTCATCCAGCCCCTGTCGGGATATTCCCTGCAGCCCCTGCCTGACCAGCCATAGGGAAGGGCATGGAAAGGAAGTGGGAGGAGAGAGAGGGAGAGAGAAAGGCCTACAATTCATTATGGAAAACCTTCTCTGTGTCAGACATCTCAAGTGAATCATGTCATGGAATCCTCTACACAACCCTTTACTATAGGGATGATTTTACATGCTATAGACCAGGAGACTGACCTCAGAAAGACTGAGCAAGTAGCTCACAGTGATGAAGTGGCACTTCCCCAAAAGCGTTCTTTATCAGAAGTGGGAACTTTCATGACGTAACCCTCCCCCTCTGCATTCCTCCCTCTATTCCTTCCTCCATTCTTCTTTCCTTTTTGTTGTCTATCTTGAGGTGAATGGTCATAACTCTTAAGTAGTTAGAGGTACATTTTGAACAAATAATGATTTATTTACATTTGTAGCCATATTTTATTCTAGAATTTTACCATGTTTGACATTATTTTTCAGCCGGCCTGGACAAGGTGGTGTGTGACTCTGACCATAGTCGTTTATTTTCCATTCAGGGTAAATTTGTAAACCTCTATAGAGGACATGGTGTCAACAATCAGCCAGGGCCAGGATGCGACCGGGAAGCAGGGAGCTCCTTCTAGTTCTGCCTCTTCTGTCTCTGGGGACGTACTTCCCTGGCAGCTCAGCTAATGTTTAACGAGTTCCCGCAGGGATCCAGGAGCCAGGCCAGGGATGGAAAGCCAAGAAGCCAGGGCTCTCTTTTGGGTTGCTCACCACATCTAGAACATGAGTCGGACTCAGGCAAGGAAAATCCCATAGGGATGTGTGCTCCAGCCTGGAGATGCAGGGAAAACTTCCGGGAGGGCTTCGACCCAAGAGGCGATTCACTTAGGGGACTGGAGTGTGAGGAGGAGGAGTAAGCAGTTCAGTAGTTGCCACATGAGGAGAGATGATGTGAGGCAGTAGTTTTTGTGTTTTGTTTTGTTTTGAATTCGGCCTCACCCAGTGAGCAGGATGCAGGTAGCTATGCTTTATCCCAATAGCTTTCTCTCAGCTCATGATTCAATAGAGTGTTGCTGGGTTTCCTCTGGGGCCCTGCATTTATTTGTTGGGGTCTGGTGGTTTGTTCTGTCAAAATGTAATGCATGGATTTTTACAGCTTGCTTTGTGCATGGGCATCTTTCCACCCAAGCAACATGTTTACAAATGCCAGCCCTTCGTTTTCTGAAAATACTGCTGAAAAGAGCAACTGTGCTGGGATGTGCCATGTGTTTGGGGAGCCAACCACCAGCACTGGCTCTTCCTGATGTTTTTGCTCAGAATTACTCTTCATTGTGCCCGATTCTCCAGCACCCTATAATCCCAAAACGGCACCCTAAAATCCCAGTGTTGGCTGTGACACACTGATATTTTGGAAGTTGAAACCCTTTCAGGCAATACCTGCCATGCTTAATATAATAATGCACTGATATGAATTTGTCACACATTCTAGAAAATCCCTTTTTATAAGCTCCCTGTATTGCTGAATTTATCAAAACTCCTTAGGGAATATATTCTAAGAGATCCTAGAGCCAATCAACAACAACTCATCTGAATATTTAAAAATTCAGCTTTCCTATGCAAATCCCTTCAAGCTACCCCCTTTTATGGGGGAGAGAGAGAAAGAGAGAGAGAGAGAGAGAGAGAGAGAGAGAACAGATACCCCATTACACCGTACTGGTTTTTAACCAATGGTGAGATAATTTCCTCTTACTAATATAACAAATATTGGAGGCTCCTTCCTCTGTGTATTTATCTTCCCAGTGTTAATCCTGAATGCAGACTAGCAAATGTATATGGAAGAGGGAATTTATAGGGAACAGTGTTGTTCCTCATGCTTAAGATCTTCCCGATTCAGGGATTTTCTGGATGGGGAAGGTCTTACTGTATGGACACTAGCTAGTGCAGTGTATGATTGAAGCTTGTCTGTGATAAACTTTAGAAAGAGACCAAACATAGAGGCAGTTTGAGAAATCTAAGGGAGCAAAGGAGCCATTCTTAAGGTTTGAGGTAAAAATAATTGGTAGGAGTGGATCCTTCTCAAAATTGGAAAATGCCATCAGGGTAAAAAAATGCACATTTCTATAGACTATTGATTTCAGCAGCTATAACCCAGGTGGTGGAGGGCAGGTATCATCCTTCAGACTTCCACCATCCTATTTTCTTCCTTGTCAGATGGTCTCAACTTATTGTGAATGCTTTCTCTGCCTACATTTTGGTGGTGGTTTTTCAGGACTGGTAGGTAGACTCATTTAATTCCTATTCATTCATTTGTTCATCAAATCATTTTGTTTGTGTTTATGCCAGGTACTGCTTTAAATGTTAGGCACTGCTTTAGATTCAGTCATTTCTTTCAGTTCCTTATTGGCCCACTTATACATTTTATAGGAATGAGTCATTTTTAAAGGGAGATTTTTTTTCCCCCAAAGGGAAAATGTTTACTTATTGAGTGTATGACCTAAAGAAAAAGACAGTTGTCTGATGCTTGTTCTTAGAGGGCAAGTTCCAGAGGTGTCTGTTGGGGATTAAAAATATCATCTGAAAACAAAAAACATCACCTCAACCACAGCACCTCCTTCCTAACACAGTGCGAGTGATTTAATAAGACACAGTCCTGCCTGGCCCACCTGAAGTCCTACCTGTGAGGTGAGGAAGGTAGCCCCTTGAAGGCCTCTTTCTTGCAAAGCTAGTGCATCAGAACGAGCGGACCCGTGTTAGAAATGTAAGATGGGTGTTCTACAAATCAAAATATTTCCTTGGACAGATTATATTATTTGTAACAAAATGGTCTGAAATCTATTGGACATTTAAGCTAGATTTTTTTTAAAATTTTATAAAAACAAAATGGGAACACAGCCACAAAACTAAAAGAGTACAAAGTAAAATCTTCTCTCCCTCTGACCTAAAGTCTCCTTCTCTCAAAATTTTCTACACATTCACAAATTTATATGTATATATAGGTGTATACATGCTTATTTATACATTTTAACCCAAACATACTTGCTAACTATTAGCTCTCTATTGCTGTGTAGCAAATTATCACAAATGTAGATGCTTAAAACAATGCACATTTGTGATCAGATAGTATCTGTGGGTCAGGAATCTGGCCATGGCTTAACTAAGTCTGCTGCTTCATCATGAGGTTTCCATCAAGGTATTGTATAGGACTGGGTCCTATTTGAAAGCTCGACTGGGGAAGAATCCATGTTTAAGTTCATTTATATAGTTGTTGCCAGAATTCAGCTTCCTTAAGGCTATTGACTGAGATCTCTCAGGTCCTAGCCAGTTGTGGGCCGGAGACTACCCTCACTTCCTCACCAAATGGACCTCCCTGTCATGGCAACTTGCTCCATCAAAACCAATAAGGAAGAGAGTCCGCTAGCAAGATAGGAGTTAGAATTCTATGAAATACAATCACAAAGTGACATTCCATCACCTTTGTCATATTCTATTGATTAGAAGCAAGCCATAGGTCCTGCCTTCACTCAAGGGGAGGAGATGATATAAGCACATGAATACCAAGAGTTGGGGAGTACTGGGGACCACGTAGGACTCTCTTCTTCACTATCTGAACGTCGGATATTAATATCATCTGTTCTCCTACATAACAGTACTGTGCAGAGGAAAATTTGCTATATGCCCAGTGATACTTTTTTTTTTATTACCTTGTTGCTTTACCTTTTCTTACCCCATCCATGATGACAAGTAACAGAACTTTAGGGCATATCAGTGGTAAAACAGAATTCTCACTCCAAAAATTTAATTAACAGCCAACATGAAATAAGGACCATTTAGTTATTGTGGGTAAAGAAAACATTATCGCCAGGAGGAATGGGTCAGAGTATCCAGAATGCAGTAGCTTATATTAACTAGCTGGGGGTGATAGACCGAATAATGAACAGCCTAGAAAGCAGGGGAGTGACTCAGTGACGGGCCGACTGCAGCACCTGCCCGGGAGACCCTGGCTTGCCTGGGATTGGCCCACCAGTTGCTGAATAATGAGTTAATTCAGGTGAGGGTTGTGGGGAAGAGGTCTGAGTGGTAGTGATGGAGGAGTCTGGGGAGCTCAGGAATGTTACTATTTACTAACCACTAAAGACATATTTTATAACTTAATAATTGGCATAGCTGTACATACTAGTATTGCCTGTGTCTGCCTCCCTTCTTTATCCACCCCTGCCCACCCCTCACTGTGAAGTGCCTGGCGCACGTTGGTGGGACCCAGCCTATATGTCAAGGCTCCACCCACACGCCCCTCAAACAGTTGCTCTTTGGTCTCCCTTGGACCTTGGAGCTCAGGAGGGGTTTGCCCAGGCCCTGGGAGTGGAGTCTGGATCCTGTGGAAGAGAATTCCAGGGCCCATGACCCAGACCATGTGGCCATGGAGCACTGGTTGAGATGCGCTATAAATGTAAAGCACACACTGGATTTTGAAGACTTACTGTGAAAAGTAAAGAACATAAAAGATCTCATTTAATATTTTTATACTGATTACATGTTGAATTGATGATATTTTGGCTATATTGGTTTAAATAAAACATTAAAATTAATTTTACCTGCTTGTTTTACTTTCTAATGTGATTACCAGCAACTTCAAAATTATATATGTAGCTTGCTTTTGTGGCTCCCCTAGCATTTCCATTGGGTGGTGCTGGTTGGTATCTTGGGGCTCCTTACCCTGTGACAAGGAAGAGCTGGAGCAGAGCCCTCTAAAACCGTGGGGTCCCAGTCAGGGGCCCATCTTGCCTGAGGGTGGTTTTGTGTTAAGGTGATATTCATAATTAATTTGTTCTCCTTCCCTCTCATAGCTAAATGACCCCAAATCTCTCTCCCCTTTGCTCACAGTGGTTTTGCCTGCGGCAAGAGGATAGCTCGCCCCGCCCCCGCCCCCCCCCCCACCACCACCACCACTGCCACAATATGACTGCTTTGAATGAGTAGTCACCAGGCACAAGAAGTAAAGCTATATATTAAGAATTATCTTTTGAGAAGCTGTTACTCTTTGGCTAAGGCAGAGTCCAGTCATCAAGCAATTCTTTGCCGGCACTCAGCCTTCTTCCTTGTTCTCCCTTAGTCTGGAAAACACATTTGTCTTTCTGAATTGATTCTTTTAGTAGAATGGTGACGTAGGATCAGGAACATGTTTTTGGACTCAAGGGGTGAACATTTTTCTGAATGTGTTAGGGGTTAACATAAACTTTGTTGAATTTCAGATACTTTCTAAGAAGATAATTTACTTATTCAGTCTCTAGAGAAAGAAACTTTAGACAGTCCCTTGTGACTTACTTAAGAAGTTCATGTTTATGGTGCCGGGGTCCAGCCCCAGTGGGTCCAGGGGTCCCCAAAGGTGTGGACGGAGTCGGCGAAGAAGGAATGACACGGAGACAGCGTTCAGTTGATCAGCAGCCTAGCCAGGATCTCAAGCCCGGATCTCCAGAGAGGTTCTGCTTCGGATCTCCAGCGAGGTTCTGTAGCCATGTTCCCTCGCTAGGTTCTCCAGCCAGGTTCTGTCCAGGCTCTCCAGTCAGGTTCAGTGTCCAGGTTCCAGTCAGGTTCTCCTGCCAATCTCTGTAGTCAGGTTCAGTCCAGGATCCCTTGCCATGTTCTCCCGCTAGGCTCTGTCTCTAGGCTCCGAGGCCAGTCCCTCTCCAGGATCCTCCAGCATGCTCTCTCCAGCAAAGTTCTTCTGTCTCTAGGCTCCGTGTAGGTTCTGTCTTCTTGATTCTGTTCTAAGTTCTGAGTGTTTCTGTCTTGTTACAACTGTATTTATACCAGTTGATTCAATCCTATCAATCTCTATTACAAAGGTTAGGGCGTTTCTTATCTCCATTCCAGGGAGAAAAGATTATGTAGTTTAAGCATGATTGTTCGTAGTTAAAGGGATTAATTACCCGCCTGGCACTTAGTTGAGGGGTTTTATTCCCTCCCTAACTTCAGGGGAAAATCCCTACCTGGGGATTCAACCTTTCTCGGAGAGGTGACCTTGGTTAAAACACAGCGCCAAGAAGGTGAGCAAACATATTAAGAACCGTATGCCATATATGCCAGGTCCCTTGAAACAGCAAGCATGGACCGGCTCCCGGCATATGGTATATTTCTTTATGACAGCTTTAACAATTTATAATGAATGTAGACTATGGCTTTAGAGTCTCAACAGAAACAATGACTTACTTAGGCTCTGGCTCCTGAATAAATTTAATTAAAGTTTGCAAGTAGGATGGATTCATGATTTAGATGTTTGAATCATCTTTAGTTTATTGCTGCTTTTCTTATTGTGGCAGAGAGTGGCTAACTATTAACAAAACTGTGTTTCTTCCTGAACACAAAGCTGGATTATATTACCCAGCCTTCCTTGTAGTTAGGTGTGGCCATGTGACTGAGACTGGCCAGTGGATGTTAGTGGAAGTGATGTCATCTTGCCCAAATAATCATGCACTCTTTCTCCTTTTCTTCTGCCTGTGGATGCAGAGTATCCAGGGGAGAGATTCAGAATCTGCATTTTAATAAGATTCCCAGGTGATTCCTGTGCACATTACCATTTGAGAAACACGGCCCTAAGATGACAGAGCCACTAGATGGAAGGAGCATGGTCCCTGCCTTGTAGCTTAAAGGAGAGCCATCCAGGGGAGCCGCCCTAGGAATAGCCACCTTATATTGGTACATGTGCTACAAGTGAAACTTTATTAGTATTACCACTGAGAGTTGGGAGTTATTTGTTACAGCAATTGGCCTTCCCTGGCTAGTATACTCATAAAGATTTTATTCATTTCTGATCTAGCGTATAGTCCAGTAAAGAATAATCTGTTGTACTATGACAGGTAAGAAAAGCCCTCAAAGATCAGCCTCTAAGGCAGCGGTTCTCAACCTGTGGATCCCGACCCCTTTGGGGGTCGAACGACCCTTTCACAGGGGTCGCCTAAGACGATCAGAAAACACATATATAATTACATATTGTTTTTGTGATTAATCACTATGCTTTAATTATGTTCAACTTGTCACAATGAAAATACATCCTGCATATCAGATATTTACATTACGATTCATAACAGTAGCAAAATTACAGTTATGAAGTAGCAATGAAAATAATTTTATGGTTAAGGGTCAGCACAACATGAGGAAATGTATTAACCCTTTGCGGTCCAATTTTAGTTTTGGAATTCAAACAGTCTGGTCCAAATTAATTGACGGGATTGAATGTTGAACTGGTTTGCGGTCGATGTTGGACCTGCTCCTAGCGCCTGGTTTGTTGAGTCAGCCTCCACGTTGGACCAAAAAGGGTTAAAGGGTTGCGGCATTAGGAAGGTTGAGAACCACTGCTCTAAGGTGTTCCTAAGAGATGAACTGATATTTAAATTGCCTATAGATCTGGAGATGCAAGGTATTCACAAGATGGATGAGTTCATTGGATGTATGTGTGTACTTGAGTAGCTGTCTGTGTTGGGTTGAGCAGAGCCAATATTTTAAAACCTTCATTAGAATTCCCTATACTTATACATTTTAATTAAGAAACCTAGGTAATTTTTGCTTATTTGCTTATATTATACATAGAACTAAATTATTAAAGCCTGTGTTTGTATAGGCCTCATCATTTTCCTTAATTAGACACATATATGCACACACACTTGCATGTATATGTATATATAAACACATGTGTGTATACATACCCCTAAGCACACACAAATGCATGTGTGCATGATACACACTCCTATGCACACACATACACACATGCTGAAGAGGAAGAGGAGCTGAGAGGTTTTGTCTGTGCATACATTCATACACATGCGCATGAGCACACATATTCCTTCAGCTTGTCTTCTTTTTTTTCAACCAGTCATAGAGAGGAATGACAACTTCCATTTCTTGCAAAAATTCAAGCAGAAGAACATAATATACTAGAGGCCCAGTGCGTGAAATTTGTGCACCCAAGGGGGTCCCTCAGCCCAGCCTGTGCCCTCTTGCAGTCCGGGAGCCTTGGGGGATGTCCAACTGAAGGCTTAGGCCCGCTCCCTGTGTCATTCGGACATCCTTAGCGCTGCCACAGAGGCAGGAGAGGCTCCCGCCACCTCCACTGCGCTCACCAGCTGTGAGCCCAGCTTCTGGCTGAGCAGTGCTCCACCTGTGCGAGCACACTGACCACCAGGGGCAGCTCCTGCATTGAGCATCTGCCCCCTGGTGGTCAGTGCACATCAAAGTGACCAGTCGTTCTGTCGTTTGGTCGATTTGCATATTACCCTTTTATTATGTAGGATAAGAACCACCAGCCTAGTGGGAGAGAAAAGAAGGTTCTTGGAAGCTTTTTGCAGTCGGTCTGCACTAGCAATTGACCGGTGTTTCTCAACATGGGGGTCCATCCAGGTGTTGGAGAGATTAGGTAACACTGGGATAGATTTTAGCTTTCCTTCACTTCTCACCTAAACTATAGTATCTTAGGGGTGATATGTGAAGAGATTTTTAAAGGGGAGATGCCTCTTTCTGAAGCAGGAGGCGAAGGAAACCTGTGTTCTCTGATTTTTACTAGAAGGCTTCATAGCCTGATGGCACATCTTAACTTCATTGTCATTATCTTTGGTGGCAGAGGAGAGGCAACAGTAAATAACCACAAAACATGAGTTCCATTAGCCTGAACTTCCATCTTGAAATCTGAATTATTGACAAGTGCTTTATGTGCATTTTCTTATTTAATCCTTACAACAATCTCTGAGATGGGCACTATTTTTATACCATTTTTCAGAGGAAGAAGCACAGAAAATTTAAGTAACCTGCCCAACATCTCTTATGATTCTAACCCAGGGCCTCTGGCTCCAGAAACTGGGCTCTCAGTCGCATTCCTCTCCTATGACCAGCTTTCCAGTGCCTCATGACCATTCCCTGAGGCCTTGCATTTTGTGGTTCTGGGTCTGGCTAACTCAAATTTGGAAGTTTCACAAAGTTTCAGACTGCTCAGGGATGTGAAAATGGCTCATTGGCAAAGTGGGGCTTCCAAGGAAATCAATTTCATTCCCTTCCTAATGGGCTGTGCTGTTTGCAAAAATCAAGAACTGTGATGATTGAAGATGCGTTTGAACTCTCTTAGATTTCCATAGAACCTCACTCAGCAGTCCTTTGAGATGATGTCATAGTTCTTCTGTGTAAGCTAGTACTGCCTTCCGGGGGAGGAAGCCAGCACGTTTTACAAATGCTAGCTTGTCCTTACCACGCCCTTGAGGTCTAGCGAGTGGTATTGAGTTACCTTTGGGGGACTATAAAAATTAGGCTGCTGTTCTTAACATTTATTTTTATACCAGAACTCACACATACATATTATGTATTATATATTGTGAAATATATAAACATATAGATGCAAACATTTCAAGAAGCTTACTCTTGGTATAAGTGATATACTTGGTGTATTGCATGCTGTTCCATTCCTTTTCACTGGGAAGAATGCTGCTGTGAGCCACAGAACTGAATTCATTACATATGTACACAACACAGCCTACGGTCTGAGAAACACGGCACCGAGGGGCTCCCCAGCCTTCATGGGTGGAACTCAGGCTCTGCCCTGCTGACTCTCTTCTGTTGTTTTGCAACTACCACCAGTTGTGACTTTAAAAGTGCTTCTAGATACATGAAGAGTTAGCCGTTTGGCATTAGATCCAGCCCTGTGTCCTAGAATCCTTTTCTGTGGATAGTGAGTGCCAACTGTGTGCCAGGCACCGGCGATCCGGCGGTAACTCACTTGAGGACCTGGCCATCTAGTTGGGGAGCCAGAGAGAAAACAAGTGCGTCATCTATCAGGTGGTAAATGCTTCTGAAGCGAAATAAAGTAGGCTGAGCTTTGGTGACATTTTGGCAGAGGGCTGCTTCCCAGCTCTCAGCTTCTCTGAGGATTTTCTTGCTCTTAAGCAGCAGGTCTTACCCAGGGTGATTTGGGCCTCCTAGGGGACATTTGGCGATATCTGCTGTCACAGCTCGGGGAGAGGACGTTATTGGTGTCTAGTGGGTAGGGATTGGGCAAGCTGCTAACATCCTACATTGTGCAGGACAGCCCCCTACAGCAAAGGATGACCAAGCCCAGAAGGTCCACACTGCCAAGGTGGAAAAGCCTTGCTCTAGACCAGCAGTTCTCAACCTGTGGGTTGTGACCCCTTTGGCGGTCGAATGACCCTTTCACAGGGGTCACCTAAGACCATCCTGCATATCAAATATTTACATTACGATTCATAACAGTAGCAACATTACAGTTATGAAGTAGCAACGAAAATAATTTTATGGTTGGGTCCCAACATGAGGAACTGTATTTGAAGGGCCAGAAGGTTGAGAACCACTGCTCTAGAGCCATGCTCAGAAGTGCAGTAGGCTTCCCTAAGTGGGCACAGAAATGCGCATGCCTCTCTCCTGGGACTCCCCTTTTCTGGCCCAGGAGAGCCTATGCCATAACCCGCCTCAGTGACAGACTGTTTTCTGTATAGCCAAGTGTTGTTGGCACCAGGATGCTGCCCTCATGCTTAGACTTGCTAAGGATGCTCACCAATAAAATGTGCACATAGGGGGAGAGAGCCGACATGACATGACACATTTTTTCAGTTCCTCTGCATTAACCTCGTGCCTGGAATAGATGATGGACATTTTAACAGGAGCTGGTTATCTGGGTTTGAGGCCAGTCTTGTGAATTTTATTTAAAATATTCCATGATCCCAAGGTTCTTGGAATCAAAATAATCTATTGGCACTCTCCGGTCCCCTCTGCTCAAAGTAATAGCTAAATAGAAACATCATTTTTGTTATGGCTATGGCTCCAAAAAGAACAAGCATTCATTCATGCATGCATTCATTTATTCATTCAATAAAACTTTGTTACGTGCATATTGTGGTTTAGGCATGGGTCTGGGCTGGTCCTGTAGGAAATATAAAGAAGAAATAAGACACATTCCTCTTTTGCAAAAGTTTGAGTGGCATAGAGAAGACTAGATCCCTGCTTCACAAACCGCAGAACACCCCAGCAGACATGGTTAAGGATGAAACGAGACACTGCACAAATGTCAAATGAGCGCTCAGTTGGTGATGTCGGATCCCAGGTTCTTGGAGGGGACTGTGCTGAGGGATCACTGTGTGTCCAGTGAGTGCCTGGTGGGTGGTACATGCTTCATATGTGTCAACTGAACTGCTCTAGTCGTGCCCAGGCAGGAGGTGGCGGGGAGGGCAGAGGGAGATGCTTTCTTGAATGATCCACTGAGGAGACTGGCCTAGGAAGATGGGCTGTGCTGGTCCCCATACTCTCTTGATTTGGTCACAAATGAACTCTTAGCCCATGGGAGCCCATGGGGTTTGGGTGAATGTGTTTGTGTCCTGATGTCATGATATCACTAAGAGGTGCCCTTCTTCACTGCCCAGGTTATAGCCAGGCTCCTACTCCTCCCTATCTTAGGACTAATAGGATCCTGTGGCGGGAGCTCTCAGCTGAAAACAAAGACCATAAATTCCAAGTGGCAAATCTCAAGTGAAGCCCAAAGTCACTGTGCAGATTCTTACAATCTACACCTTGGTTAGAACGAAGTAGAATTTGTTTGGTGTCCCGTAATGGCAAAATAAATCAGTTGTTTTCAAGCAGTCTGGTTGGTAGTGGGGAAGCATGCATTTTGGAGAACCATGTTTGAGGAACCCAGGAAGGTGATGTATAGTCCCTTCTCCCACCCCAAGGGGAGAGAGGATACAAGGCACAATTCCAACGCATGGTGGGAGTCTCTAAAAGAAGAGGCGGATGGCTTTCTGCTCCTTAACTTGGGTTTTCTGAGGTAGGACCTGCAGTCCTTCTCTTGAACCATCAGGGCACAAGGCAAAGACCACAGAAACAGAGCTACCAAAGGGGTGAAGACTCCAGTTGGCACACAGGGCAGCTGAGAACATGGCCATGAACCAGCTGTGCTGTGTTCTGTTTCCACTGACATGCCTTTATCTGCATATCACACTCTTCTCTCTTTGCTGCCAAGAGAGAGCAAAGAGCAAGCCTGAAGCCTTCTGGGAATTGTGACACTAGGAAGTGGGGCAGGAGGCTGGGAAAGAGCCAGCTTAGGGCTGTGAACAGTGGTGAGGGAATTAAAATGTTTGAATCTGCCTGAAAATTTACCAGGAAAGAGTATTGTTTTTTTTATTGCACCAGTGGTTCTGTTTTATTTTTAAAATATATTTTTATTGAATTCAGAGAGGAAGAGAGAGGGAGAGAGAGAAACATCAGTGGTGATAGAATCAGACCAGCTGCCTCCTGCACATCCCCTACTGGGGATCAAGCCCACAACCCGGGCATGTGCCCTGACAGGGAATTAAAACCGCAAACTCCTGGTTCATAAGTCAACACTCAACCACTGAGCCATGCCGGCTGGGCTCAAGAAAGAGTATTTTGAAATATAAATATTCACACACAACACACACCTACTAACCTTCACCTGGGCCAGGAGGAAGAGCATCCACCACCCTAGTTTGATCCCTCAGGCTTCCTCTGAGATTCTTCCAACACCTGCGCTTCTGTCCTGCACAAGCTGTCCTCTCCTGCTGCCCACAAGAACCTTTCCAACCTCCCTGCTTTCAGACACCCTGTTTACTACCTTTCTCCTGAGCAGAAAAATACAACAAACCAAGTGTAAAGCACAGACCTCGCTCTCCATTCTTGACTTGGGCCAAGTCACACACAAAATCAGGGACTCCCAGAAGCCACTCCTGTTACTTCTCCCCTAGCCTGACAGCTGAGGACTGGAGAAGACAGCTCAACCCAGCCTTTCTGCTACCTGCCAGGCCTAGGAAATGACCCTCCTGCCAAGATGGGAGGGAGCTGGAGAAATAATATGGGTCCCCAAGGGGTTACTATTCCATGGCCTACTGGATGGAGTCCCACTTGTGACCCCTCAGGATGCTGCCTCCACTCAAAGAGCCCCACCTCCTGCAGGAGAGAAACCCCTTTCTCCTAGGACTTCCCGAGTCCTGAGAATCGGCATATGTTACCTGAGGCCATTCATCCTGACCTCCTTCTTGAGAGGTTCTAGACCTCACTCAGTTCTAGTTCTTTCTTTTAAGAGCTACATCAAAGTATCTTTACACCTTATATTTATGGTTTGTTGAAGTTTAGCTATTTTAATAAAGAATTATATTTACAATAAAGTAAGAGCCATATCAGTCCATCTTTCAGTTCTTGGCTCCTAGTTTGATATCTAGTTATACAAACTCTTCATATGGAGAAAAAGAGAAAGCTGGAAGTAGATTTTGAAGAGCTCTACTCAAGGCTGAGAGGTGCTCATGGGGAAAGATCTTCATAATTTCTGTAATAGTTGGGCAGTGTTCTTATAGATCAAGAAAGTTTTGATCTGATCTGGTCAGATCAAATTCCTCTCATAGGTTTGTTAATACCAGTAAATCTAATCTCTAAACATTTATATTCCACATTTGGTCATGTGGATTTCTGCTCATTGTTCTGACCTGGTAAAAGCTAAGAGAAACTCTGTCATAAAAATAATCAGAAAATTATATAACAGGAATCTAGCCCAAAACTATTTCTTGCAAAAATAAGATGCTACTTTGAGAAATGAAAAAAAAAAAAATACAAATAGACCTAGCAGTGGAACAGATTATTCCAAAAATTGCAAGCAAAGATATCTTATCCTATTATGCAAGTTCATCTCTTTTATTACTCTTCTAGGGCTGAAATATATGCTAAATCTGCATCTGAATGTTGGTCCCAGATGTGGTGGGCCTTCTGGGATCCCTCAAATCCAGCTGCGTTGGTTAAGGAGGACTGTCAGGATAGATTTCATGTTCAACAATTTCCACTCAGCCACCCTGGGCTGGCAAGCACTGCTCAGTCTATAACAGTGCCTGGCATGTGGTAGGTTCAGTGTTGGTTGAAATAGTAGATATTCCCAGCAGGTACAGGCAGCAGCATTGGCGATTAGCAGTAACACAGCCTTATGACAGGGACAGGAGAGGCAAGCTGTCTCTGAGCCCGGCTATGTATAGAACACCTCTAGTCACAAAGGAAGCAGGGCATACCCAGCCAAATCTTTGTACTGACTGCTGCCAGCACCAATTTTGTATGACCTAGCTGTCCTCCTCCCCACTGTGCTGTTAACTCCATTTGAAGAGGCTCTACTTTTAGGTTATTTGTGAATGGAATCGTTTAGTATAACTGTGATTCTCAAAGCTTGCTCCCTGAGTCAGTAGGAGGCCATCACCTAGGAATCAAACATTGGTGGAGGGCAGCAACCAGTGTTTTAATGAGCCCACCAGATGATTCGAATGCACAGTAACATCCATGAACCACTGCAATGTGAGGGTCGATACCAATCCAGCATCCCTGTCAGAATACAATTTAAACAGATTTGTTCTGATGGGTCAGGTGCTCTCTGTGCTGGTGCTCCCACAGATCATCTCTACTGGTAATGACTTGGATTTTCAGAATCAGCCGTGAGAAACGAGTGGAAGGTTAAGACGGAAGTTGGGCTTGCACTGGCAAGAGAATCATAAGCCAAGTTAGTTTCTTCCCCATTATTTATATGTTGACTAAAACTGCCAAGAACTGATGTAAGCAGCTAAACTTCAGTGCATTACATCTCTGCTTTCATCTGAGCTGCCATGTTGGCTATAGTGCTTACGTAACATGTGTCCCCCAATAGACGAAACTTTCGCAACCAGAAATCATGAGTTGGACTAGACAAAGGCACCCTCCAAATAGCAGCTGCTGTTGGGACTGAATGTAAAAGATGCTCAAGCAATCTCTGTTTAATTTAATACAACAGCTGCACTTGTTGAGAGGATCCATTTATGACACTTTATAAAAGACAAATGGTGGCAACTTTGTTCTTAGCCTTTATCATACATAGCCTTTCTTCTCTTTTTAAAAGGTCTGCCTCGGGTCATTATGGACTAAGATGGCTCTCAAGGGGGTTTCTGTCTCAGAAATGACCCCCCCCCAAAAAAAGAAATGCCCCCAAAACTATTCTCCCGAGGCATGTTTGGGTTCATCACCAATTTTAAAAATTGAAAATTCATTCTGTGTATTTTAAATTGCCAAGATAGCATAATTCTCTACCCCTAATTGTACTCAGGTGCTCTCTTAATTTTGGGAAGTCTGGTCAGAGGATGGAAGCGTGACATTGTAAAGCATTCCTTCAGTGTCTCTACAATCATGCTCTAATTATTAAATAGCTCTGCTTTATTTGTCCCTCTTTAATAATAACTCACATCTTAGAAAGCCATTGTTGGATCTTTCTGGTTAATTCATTGTGGGAATGGGAATTTCCATCCTTGGCCTTCATGACTAGGTGAGTAGCAGATGAAATAATTTGCTTTGCTGGATGGCTATGACGCCACTGGGCCAACTCAGGCTCTGTTACCTGATGTTTTGATCTGGACGCTTGTAATTGCTGTGCAGCTGCTGTTCAAAGCCAGAGCCTTTCTGACCATAAGGTGCTGACAGGACGCTCATTTTTGCCATCATTCACAGTCCTGCAAAAGAGAAAATTGCTTTTTACTTAAATGTGTCTGCCTTTGAAGAATGAAAAGCTGAATTGACACTGCTGGGATCTGAGCCTCCAGGTGTCGGATTGGGGAAACCTACATATGCCGTAGAACCTGGCTTAGCAGGACTAAACTGATTCCTTCAGCACAGTGTACTGTATCCCCACCTGCGCTGAATGGAGTGAAGACCTTTCCACCAGATTTGGAAGAGGAATGTTGTCTTGAAAATACCTTGACAACATGGTAAAATAATCAGGTTCTTGCTAACCTTGAATATAAGCAAGCTGTTTCTCTGATAGTTCTACCAACAATATGAGGTTCTTTATTTTCTTTTTTAAAATATATTTTCATTGATTTCAGAGAGTAAGGGAGAGGGAGAGAGAGATAGAAACATCAGTGATGAGAGAGAATCATTGGTCAGCTGCCTCCTGCATGCCCCCTACTGGGGATTGAGCCCACAATCCAGGCATGTGCCCTCACCAGGAATTGAACCGTGACCTGCTGGTTCTGAGTCACACCAGCCAGGCAAGGTTCTTTATTTTCTAACCATTGGCATTTGAATGCCCTCTGTGTGCCTAATACAAGTGGTAAAAGTAGCTCACATTACCATTAATTTGAGTTCCCAGCAATTTGTCTGTATTATACAAATATAGTGATTGTCAGTAATAAATGTGTGCGTACTCACAGATTATACTAAGTGAGCATTTTACCACAAATAAAGAAAGGAAAATTACTGAGAGTTGTTGCTTCCTGCTCCTCCTTTTGCATTATGGTTCAGTTCAGCTTTTCCTGACAATTGAGAATGGAAAGTGTGCTGTCCTTAATGATATCAGGTTTGAGGGTTTTTTTCTAAATTTTTTTTTTTCTTCAGAAAATGTATAGAAATGCTAGGTTGGTTCTGGGGTGCGGGCCAGCCCCACTGTGCTTTTTAATTCACCGAGAAAGAGATGGTGGGTGGGGTTTTCTGGGACACTGTCGACAGGAACATCCATCCATTGAACGCTTGGTGCAGATGGGAGCAAATGAAAATATGGATGATGTTTTCAAAGAAGTGAAAATAAATCAAGGAAGCACACACACCGTGGATAAGGCCAGCGGCCATGTTCTCGTGTCTAAGAGGGAAAATCCATCCTGGGGAAATCTGCCAACGCCTGTTTAGGGTAAAGGTTAGAATGAGCAAGGGTTAGAAGAACTTGACAACATGTATTTAAAGCACTTTCATACATCACCTAGTGTTGTTACCGTCGATGATTTTTTTTTTTTCATTCTGTCTCTGTTCAGGTCGCATGAAAGAAAAATGTAGTCTCATCCACTTCCTGTGGCCCACCTTGAGCTAGTACTTTCTTCAAACACATTTTAAAAAATATATTTTTATTGAATTTTTTACAGAGAGGAAGGGAGAGGGATAGAGAGTTAGAAACATCGATGAGAGAGAAACATTGATCAGCTGCCTCCTGCACACCCCCCATTGGGGACGTACCCGCAACCAAGGTACATGCCCTTGACCGGAATCAAACCTGGGACCCTTCAGTCCGCAGGCCGACGCTCTATCCACTGAGCCAAACTGGTTAGGGCCAAACACATTTTTTTTTAATCCCCACCCAAGGATATGCTGCTTTTATCGATTTTTAGAGAGCGAGGCAGAGAGAAACATTGATCAGTTGCCTCCCGTACCTGCCTAGACTAGAGATCAAACCCGCAGCCAGGAATTAAACCCACAACCATTTTTGGTGTATGGGATGATGCTCCAACCAACTGAGCCACCCGGCGAGGGTTTCAATCACATTTGTATTATGGTAAGTTCTCCTTAAGATTTGAGGGCAACCATGTAGGTCAAAGGTAATGCTTTTGTGGCTGTGATTTTGCAAATACATTCTTCCTGGCCTTCACATATGCTATGAATTACAGGTTCAAAAATTCTCTTCTATTTGATCTGCTAGGGTAGCCTTACTTTATGTCACCTTAAAATAAGGTCAAGCTAAGTACTATAAGATATTAAGTATTCAGTGACAGTTCTCCATTTCTGCAGGGATGAAGAAAGCCTGGCTTCAGTAATTGCATTGTCATGTTCAACGTGGCCTAATCGTCTCTTCAAAGCTCTCTTCTATCTTTTACATTCACAACATACATCTCTCCTTCATGTGGATCCAAGACCAAGTGTAGCCTCTTGTATAATGTGTGTGATTAATGGACTCTGGGTCTGGCCTGTTGCTTGTATTGTAGGCCTATAAATAATCTTAATAATACATAGTTACAGGTACATTTTTGTATCTGTCTGGTTCTCAGTGGTTTTATATCAGCCATTCGCTAAGAACAATTATGAATCTTGAACGTCAAGGCAGGACACACAGTTCCGATTTGGAACATAAATAGGACATCAGTTTACAATGAGATGGGGGTAGGGGACGGTGTAGGTAAAGTACATAAACAATACACTAAACCTGGAAGCAGGAGCGGGTGTGTAGCAAATGGAGAAACAGATTGCAGAGAAGTTTGAAAGCAAAGAAAAGAAAGGAAGAAATATCAAAACAAGTGTGCTCACATCTTCACTTAGATGAGGGATTTTCCCCCTTCTATGAATCTGAGCTGCCTCTATGTGACTGTGTGCGCCCTGGGGACCCAGGGGCATGGTAGGCATTTGGCATAAAGGCCCTTCATCTTGGAAGATATATTTAATTGTGTTGGGTCAGCTCTGGGTAAATATTCTCAATGATCAATATACAAAAACCTAACCATATATGGCAGCAATTTTCAACATTTTTCATCTCATGGCACACATAAACTAATTACTAAAATTCTGCAGCACACCAAAAATTATGTTTGCCGATCTGACTAAAAAAAAAAAAAATAGGTATAATTTTGATTCATTCACACTGGACAGCTATTGTTGTGTTGGCTGTTGTCATTTTTTTTTTTATTGACAGTCTGTTTGTACAAATGTAAAATTGCCTTAAACATATTTATATGTATATTCCTATTGAGTGTTTCTGTTAATGACATGCTTCATTTTTGGCATGTCTAAGCCTATTAAAATGCCCTCATAGAAAACGCTGGATAACACTAATGATTATATCCAGGGCCTCTCGATAACACATTTATTGCAATCAGTATCAATATTTAATACCACCAATGGCAATACTACAAATGAACAGCAGGATGTTTGAACACCCTATTCATGTGTTTAACACTAACAGAATGTGTTTAACATCTATAGTGTGAACTATTTGGAGTGGACTGTGAAGTAGATATAAATGTTCCACACGAAAGCAATTTCCGTAATTATAAGTAATAAAAATGAGCATTTGTTCACAATTTTCTGAGATGTCGATCACTTTCCAAACATCGCGTTGTCGATGCTCCACAGTCTTTCTGAGTATAGTTATTTTCTCTTTTATAGAAATGAAAGAAAGTGTTTCTAAGAGAGGATTGGCCTTTAGGCAGTTGGTGAGGGTGTCGGTGGTTTGAATCCAGTGCTTTTGACTCCAAAGCCTGGACTGGGGAGATTAGTCAAGGCTTCCGCCCTTCCTCTGTCACAGATCAAGGCAGACATCACTACCAGACCCCATTTCTCTCTCGCCGAACCAGAGACCAAGACTCCTTCTCAGTGCGGACAAAAGATCTGTCTGCTCTCCTGCCCTGTGTTCTTCCTGAGTGTATTTTGCTGGGCATTAGTACAGATGACATACAGCCAGAGTTTGCATAATAACTGCCGAGTACGTCAGCGTCCTCATATGAGCCTACAAACTGTCCTTGGTTGAAGGAGGTAGATTTCTGTAAGTGGCTTTGATGTGTTAATCTGCTCCAGGAATTTGGGTCTGCCCGCTTTGGGAGGGGAGAGGTTTTCTGCTCAATCTCTACCCTTTTATTTCTTACTTCACAAGGACTTGACTCTAATTGGCCAACTTGGAGTGTGCTGGGGTGACCTATTTCTGTCTGGGATAACAAAAACATTCCAGATGACTGATGCCTTTTATTGGGGACAGTTTGACCTGACTCTAACCCTCCCTCTCTGCTTGCCAAGGAAGATGATCGCAGGCTGGCCTTAGCTTCAACTTTTTTTTTTCTTCCATCCACATTATTTTCCTATTTTCTTGCAAAAACAGCAGACTTGTCCAAGTGCCTAGCTACAATGGCAAGGAACACTGTTTAAATAGATGCTGAATACATGTGTCCCAGCTTCAGTGAGTCAGTGGAAGGGGTTGTGGGACCTGAATTGCAGAAATGCATGGGAAGAATGTCTGTCTCTGGGCAACTGAACTCCTTTTGAGCCCTTGAGAGGCCTGTGCTCAGGAGGAAAGGCTGATGTAGTGATCACGCACGTTCAGGTGGAAGGGTCAGTTTTGCCCTGAATGGACAATGTCCAAAAAATGGCTACTTGATTCTTCTGCTTTGTAACCACAACAAAGGCCTCCAGAAAGAGAAAGTGAACAGGAAAGCCCTCAGAAGCTCTAAGAGTTTGGAAAATGCCGAAGCCGGTTTGGCTCAGTGGATAGAGCGTCGGCTTGCGGACTGAAAGGTCCCAGGTTCGATTCCGGTCAAGGGCATGTACCTGGGCTGCGGGCACATCCCCAGTGGGGGATGTGCAGGAGGCAGCTGATCGATGTTTCTCTCTCATCGATGTTTCTGACTCTCTCTCTCCCTGCCTCTCTGTAAAAAATCAATAAAATATATTTTTTAAAAAAGAGTTTGGAAAATGTAAAGCCATTGTTATCAGTTTATGGTTTTTCTGCCTAAGAAAATGTCCTAGCTTATTCAAATATATGTATTGATTTTTAAAAAAAATATGCAGTTGACACTAAGAATCTTGATCCTCGCCCTAGCCTGTTTGGCTCAGTGGGTAGAGCGTTGGCCTGCGGACTTAAGGGTCCCAGGTTCGATTCTGGTCAAGGGCACATGCCCGGGTTGCGGGCTGGATCCCCAGTAGGGGGCGTGCAGGAGGCAGCCAATCAATTATTCTCTCTCATCATTGATGTTTCTATCTCTCTCCCTCTTCCTTCCTCTCTGAAATAAATAAAAATATATATATATATATATATTTTTAAAAAGAATCTTGATCCTCAGTAAATGAGCACTGCCTTGCAGAGTCCTGCTGTGTAGGGCCTGAGTCTGCTGGGAAACGACACTGCTGTGCACAATTACGGGTGCAAAACACGGCTTCCAGGAACGTGACATTTTCCGGAGATGCCTCTGTCATGTGACCACGGTGTGCTGTGTTGACCCTGTCACTCTAAAAAGCCAGGGCACACAGGTGGTCTGTCAGTACTTGCGGTTATTAGTTCTGCCAGAAAAATGTGACTTGGCTCCTTAGATTAGATTTCTTCAAAGTTGACAGTGGACTTGAGTGCCTGCACAGACACCGAGATGAGCAGCTTTTTGCTGCCTTAGCAGTGGGCAGAGATGCAAAGAACAGGCCTAAAATTTCAGTCAAAGGTAAGTTCAACATTAGGAAGGACTTCCTGACTTTAAACACTCACTACTGTTCCCTCAGAGAAAAAAAGTCGTGCAAACTCTCTTCTCTCTTCTCTTCCTTTCCCCTCCCTTCTTTCCTATTTCCCTTTCCTTTTTTTTTAGAAATTCCTCAGCTGTAAAATGGAGAAAATAATAAGACAGGGTGAGGCAAAAGTATGTTTACCGATGTGAATACGGATAACCGTTTTTGTCCTGTATTATTATTTATTAATTATTGTATTATTTTCCATATGAACAACTGTAAATCTACTTTTGCCCCACCCTGTACACTTGATCCTCATTTTTGCAGATTTCATATTTGTAGATTCACTGCTCACTCAATTTTACATGTAGCCCCAGTATCAATCCTCATGGTGCTTCCTTTTACCGGCGTGCCGGGGCGGGGACACAGTTGAGTCCCTCCGCGCTCAGCGTGCATGTTCCCAGGGAGGCTGAGCAAGACCCTCTGTGTGCCTGTTGCAGCTCTCATGCTGTGAATAAGTGTCCTCTTCTCTATTTGTTGCCACATTTTTTGCATTTTTGTGCTTTTTGTTGGGGATTTCACTGTTCGAAGCAGCCCTCAAGCATGGTTTGGTTCTATGAGTCGAGTGGGGGAAGAGAGAGATGACATCTTAGAACTTGGGGCATGGCAGACAGTGGGAGATAGCTTCTGCTCCTGGCATCATAGTGACTGGGGCAAAGGGAGAGGCCCCCTAGTAACTGCCCCGCAGCAGTTGGTCAGCCCCTCTGACACTTCCAGGGCAGTGGAAAGCCCCCAGGGTGCGCCTCAGACCCTGATTCCTCACAGGCTGTATTGGGCCAGAGCCTGGGCACCTGGGTGGGGCTCCTGGATGAGATGTGTCTTGTGTACATGTGTGGGAAGAGCCCAGAGAGTTCTAGAATTATGTGGAGGAGAATTTAGGGGATGTGGCGTGGGGTCTGAGAATATGAGATCTGTAGTTTATTACTGTTGATGTTATCCCATCAAACTGTGAATTACACTGTTAACGTGCAGAAATGCCCGGCTGTGACTCTTTCTAGCTATTCAGTCCTTACCTTAGTCCTTTTGAAATCTCTGTAAAATCTTGAGATCAAAAATATAGGTTGTCCCATAGAGTGAACTTGCCAAACCACGACTAGGTATCAGGTAATAATAGGTTTGCCTCCATCAATATTATTCCAAGTGAATTTCACAGTATGTTTTAAAGGAGGAAGGGGCGGGGAACTAATCATGTGACTCCTTTGCTTGAAACCCGTCTTGGCTCCCCAAGGGAGCTAAAATTAGCAGGGCTGAGGCTAGGGCACAAAATGTAAAGAAGTGTCAAAAAGTCAGTAGTCAATCTAAAAAATGTTTAATGCACTGTTTTCTTAAGATATAGTAGGCAGACTATGGTTCACATCTGTGTTTGTCAAGGAGTCTTTCTTGACCCACACTCTGTGTTTCTGAGAGGCCACCCACCATACACCTCATTGTACCTGTCCTCCTCCTGTGGCAGGCTCCATTCCCATGACTTTTGTAGCCACTTTCCTTTCTGAAGCCCACAGGGCTCCTTCCTCCCAGGCCCTGGCTGGTTGTTCCCTTTCTGATACCTCCCTGGACTCACTTAATCGTCCCTTCTCAAGGTCAAGCTCCTCCTCTAAGTCCTCACAGAAGTGCGTGCCCTTCCTTGAGAGCATTTGCCAAGTAGGTAGGCATTGGGTCATTTTGTTTATTAAGCTCTAACTCTTCCAGTTGATTGTAAGTTCCATCAGAGCAGGACTGAGTTTGTTTATAACTCTCATAGCACCGTGGCTCAATTACCCACGATTAATGGGTGTGTTATCTAATGTGCTTCCAGTGCAACCTCATGATAGTGAATCTGGAGACTATATTTTTAAAATTCTTATTAGAATTATTGGGGTGACATTGGTAAATGACATTCTATAAGGTTCAGGTATGCAACCGGATAATGCAATATCTGTTCTACTCCATTGTGCACTCACCACCCCAAGTCTGGATCTGGAGACTTTAAATGGTTATTTTCCTGGTTGTGGATGTAGCAACACCACCTCGTCCACCCTTTTGGAGTTCTTTCCCATCTTCACAGTGGCTCTGGCAAGTAGATTAATTAGGTTGTGTCCTAATCTCTGTTCATAGCCGTCTCAAACAAATCCTTCAGAGGAGGGAGTAAGGTGAGAAGAAAAAGGAGGCTATCGCTGTACAGGTGAGGACAGTGCATCTCAGAGAGGCTAACTGAGCTGGCAGCACAGCAAGAACTCTTCCTGGTTTGGATGACTCTAAGCTTTGCTGTCTTTCTACCCCCACTGTCTTTCTACCCCAACCAGGCTGGCTGTATCAGGACAAGGTACTGGAGGAGATTCCCCTTTCACTTTCCAGCAAAAAGACAACGAGATTCGGAACCTTTTCTTAGCATTAATACCTTGCCAATATCTAGACCTCCTTTTCCTATTAATCCTTTAAAACCTACAGTTTGCCTGTCTTTGCTCTTAGAGGCTGTGTTTGGTATAAGTGCCACAGTGAATAAAAGGCAATAAAATAAATAAATACCTGGTAATAAAAGGCATCTCATGACAGTATATCATTTTCTTTCTCTCATTCATTCTCTCAGGTTTACTTTACCCTCTGCATTGTGGGAGACTCAGCTGGACCTGGTTCCTATTGCCTTCGAGTTAAATTGGCTTGAATATGAGGCATTGTCTCGTTAGTCTTGTTCACTTGATAGACCTTCGCAGGAGTTAAGCACAGACTGAAGTATTTATTAGTGTAAGGACCCAACACTTGGTCTCAGATTCCATGTGGCCACCGTGGCAATCCTTGGCTGCTGTTTGCACTTCTGCCTGAACTCTGATGTGGTAAAAGATCAGGCCTTGGAAATACTCCATTATAACAATCCCTCTAACACAAGTCCACACCCTTTCCCCATAGACAGTGCACCAGGACTGAGCCTTTTGTGTTGGCCCATTTGATGTGGCTAACTTAACAATAAATGCTTGCCCTGGCCTGTTTGACTCAGTTGGTTGGGCATTGTCCTGTTAGAGACAATAGGTTGCTGGTTAGATTCCCAGTCAGGACATGTGCCTGGGTTGTGGGTTCAATCCCCAGTAGGGGGCGTGCAGAAGGCAGCTGATCTATGTTTCCATCACAACAATGTTTCTCTCTCTCCCTCTCCTTCTCTCTCTCTCTCTCTAAAAATCAATTTTAAAAATATCTTTTTTAAAAAAGAATAAATGCTTTTCCTCCGAGGCAGTGCAGCAGGTACAAATCCTGGGCGACTGAATGCTGCACATAAGGTTGTGTTCTTAATTTCACTAGCAGTGAGGATTCAGGTAAGATTTTTAAGCAGGAGAGTGACATACTATATGTAACTGTTTGACATATATATTTTGGGGAACAAAAGTGAGGTTGGGGTTGGGGGCTGAGAGGTGATAGGCTGGGTGACCTAGTAGGAAGAGTGTTTTGGTAGTAGAGACATGGGGTGGGAGGGATGGCATGAACCAGAGGAGAAATTGTGAGAAAACAAAAGGGAGGACAGACGGGAGAAACCTTGAACTTTTGATAAGTGATGGTTGGGGTGGGGATGTTGAGAGGAAATAATGAAGACAACTCTTGGGTTTGTCTCTTTGTAACTGGGGCAGGAGGTGGGGTGGAGGGACAGAACCCACTGTGGACTTTTGCTGAGAGATCAAGGGAAGAGGCTGACAGATTAACCAGTTTATGGATTAATTATTAAGACACAGCAGGAGCCGGGGAGCTCCCCTCCTCACTAATTAGTCAGCTGGTAATTAGGCAGTGGCTGATTAATACTATTGCCTGCCCCCCGTGGGGTGGGAGGAGAGGAGCTGAGCCACCCCCAGAGTTACTGGGGTGCATGAAGAAAGGGGAACCCGGAGCCTCTGCCATTATATGACGTCCTCTCCACTCCTCCCAGAAACCTGCGGGTTTTCTCTTCCCATAGATATTCAAATGATCTTCCAAATGGAGAAAAAGCAGGAAGAGGAGAAAATGTGTGTACCACGGAATTATCATTCTCAGTAGTGATGTTTTGCAAAAACGCCATGGCAATGTTTCTCTTCAAATACTTGGGCTTTGATTTTCATTTATTTGTCGAGTGCACGTCAAAGTTTGATTTTCTGTTTTGGAACCACAACATGGGTTCTGCCTCTCCCATCTTGGGCTTCTTTCCTCTAAGAAGTGCTTTGCTAACATGAAATGAAAGTTTCCCCAGGCCAAAGTAGCAGCTTAAAAGTAAGTGTTGGGGGGAAACTCCAACCTGAATTTGGTCAATGCTTTTGAAATCTAAATTCTCTAAGTCACTTTAATTCATGGGGTACATTCTGACCTCCTGTTGGAGCCATATGAGAACTCAAGAAAGGGTTTAAGTGGAAGGAATGTTTAGAATCCCCCTTTCTAGCCCTCTAGCCCAAACATTCTCTGATATTTTATTCAAATACCTGTGTCAGAGTGTCTGTCTGAGACTTCACTGAAGTATCTGTCTCGGCGGGAGTCCTGCATCTCCAAGGTTCCCCATCCTTCCCTAGACACACAAGCAAAACACATTGCAAATGCAAGAAGAAAGGGCTCAGCAGAACTGTGGAAACTAAGAGTACAAGGGGGCGGCATCTGGGCTGGAGAAAGACTTTGTTTAATAGTATTTTAAAAATTAAAATTAAGTGCTAACATTTTTAAAATCAGTAATTTTTGTTTCTGGTTCTCTTGAAAAATAAAAACTGAAGACCAAAATCAGGGCCACAATTTCCACTTGGCAGCCATCAATTGGAGATGGGTTAGTGTCCTTCAGAACTCGTGGCATGTGTGGGCCCCGGAGGGCCCTACCCCAGCAAGTCCTTCTCTCTGAATAGCACGAGGTCCTCAGGACTCACTGGTGAGTGATGTTCTCCTGCAGCCTTCCTTGATCCCCCAGGTCAGGGTCAGCTGCCCACTAATGCTCCTGACATAGTCATAGCAACTTTTATAACTTATATGTACATGTATAATATTATGTGCAAGAATTATCTATATATATAAAACCCTAATATGCAAATAGACCAAACGGTGGAACAACTGAACAACCGAACAATCGAACAACCAGTAGCTACGATGTGCGCTGACCACCAGAGGTGCGCGCGGAACACAGTGGGCGTCGGCAGCAGGCGGCAGAGCCTGGAACATGGTGGGCATCAGCCATGGTAGGATGGTGGAGCATGTGAGCGGGGCACTAGACTAAGGCAGGACACCGGTCGCTGTCATTGAGATGAAAATTCTTTGCTACTGTGTGCCATGGTCCCACCCAGCACTCACACCTGCTGCTGGCGCCGGCCCTGCTCACACCCACTGCCAGCGCCTGGCACCAGCCCCAATTGCTCAGCGCCATCAGTGGGTGCAAGTGGTGGCTGCCAGCCTCAACCGCCCATCAGGGCTTCTCCACCTCCCCCTGCTCCTGAGGGGCAATTGGGGCAGCAGCTGCTGCTCATACTTGCTGATGGCGCCAGCCCTGCTTGCATGGTGTGGAGTGATTGGGGCCGGCCGTCAGTGCATGGGAGCAGCAGTGGTGGGAGCAGGGCTGCTAGCAGACAGGGGACTGGGGTCCACGGCGGGTGGGGCCAGGCAGGGGTGTGGAGGATGGGCCGAGACCTGTCCCTGTACCCACCTTAGCTTTGCGGCCCCCAGTTCCTTTCAAGGTGCATGAATTCATGCACTGGGCCCCTAGTATGTTATATATTATATGTACATAATATAAACACTAGAGGCCTGATGCACAAATTTGTGCGTGGGTGGGGTCCCTAGGCCTGGCCTGCGATCAGGGCCAATCAGGCCCAGGCCAATCGGAGCATGCTGGCTGGGGGAAAGAATGGGGCACAGGAGGTTGGCCGCTGGCCCAGAAGAGGGAGCCAGCCCTCGGCCCCTCTGGGAAAGGGGCCGCATCCACAGCCACCCAGAGCCGGCATTCAAATAAATTAATTTACAAAATAAGGACAGTAGACTAAATGACTTCTAGGGTCTGTTTTAGTTGTAATATTCTCTTGCTTTGATGTTTCTCTTCAACTGAGCATGTATTCAGGGGCTCCTCCTATGAGTAACACATTTTGCTGGTCTCCGTGTACAACGGAATAAGAACAGTACACTTTGGTTCATCTCCCTCTCTTTTAGCTCATAGCAATAGAGAATGTAAGAAATGGAAGGGACCTTGGCGTTCGACCCCTGAATTTGCAGATGGGGAAACTGAGGCTAAGAGAAGATCAGTGACTTTCTCGTTGTGCATTTGTAACTCAGGCTAGAACCCGGGCTTCCAGAGGAGCGTCCTCCTGCCCGGGTCTCTGGTCTGAAGGAGCCAGTGGTCAAGGTGGAGGGAAGAATAAAGTAAAGGCCAGTGTCGCCTGGATGGTGAAAATAAATCCTAGAGAGGTTTGGAGGAGGACAGAAGTCACTGCAGAAGCATAGCGAGGTTTAAGTTGAATCCAGTGTCCATAGCAATAGTTCTCAAACTGGGGTGCTCAGGTACATTTTGGGGGGGAGGGGGTTGTGGGGGTGGGCTTTGCATTCCTTTTGAAAACAGTGAATATGCACCAATTCTGATCATCTGCTGCTGAGTTGCAGGGATTTTGTTTGTTTGTCTGAGTGGCATGACACTGTCCTGGCCAGTGGCGGGTAGAAAGAAGGAGAATTGATTTGTAAATGATGTGTGTGCACTAATAGGGCCCTGTGGCAGCATAATGATGTTTTGCCATAGTCTAGAGCAGTGATGGCGAACCTATGACACGTGTGTCAGAGGTGACATGCGAACTCATTTTTTTGGTTGATTTTTCTTTGTTAAATGGCATTTAAGTATATAAAATAAATATCAAAAATATAAGTCTTTGTTTTACTATGGTTGCAAATATCAAAAAATTTCTATATGTGACACGGCACCAGAGTTAAGTTAGGGTTTTTCAAAATTCTGACACGCCGAACTCAAAAGGTTCGCCATCACTGGTCTAGAGCTATGGCAGGGACATGTTTACACTGCAAACGGATGTAATCACAGCGGAGCACGATCATCTACTGTATTGTTTGAATGAGTTGACTATTGCTAGTTTTGTATTTACTTTTTACATTTATTTTGGTTTCACAATTGTATAAGAACTATAAGCAGAAGCACTTTGCATGGGCTTGTGTTAGTCTTATGCATATTTAAGCAACATTGCAATAAAAGTAATCTAAAACAATGCTGAAGGTTCAGGGGATTTTATCTTTGAAAGGAGTATATGCATTATTCAAGATGGTTGTATATATGACTCCCTTTCACATTTTCACTTAAGCTATGAGAAACTATTGGCACGAGAGAGAATTCCGGGGGCATAGGCTCTATGGTTGTCAGAGTAAATTTCTTAGAAGGAACTTGTTGTGGGAGACGTATGTTCTTCCTTCAGAAGGTGGCTATTCCCACAGGCAATTCTAGAATCTAAGAGGTAATTCTCATTTTTTCATTTAATGGTGTTGATCACTCCTGCCTCTTGAGACGGTTTCTTTGTTTAAATTGTTTTAATTCTTCAACGATAATTGACATTCGGTATTTTATTAGTTTCAGGTATACAGCATCGTGATTAGACATTTATATAACTTATGCAGTGATCACCCTGAGAAATCTAGTACCATCTGGCACCATACACAGTTCTTAAAATATTATTGACTGTATTTCCTATGCTGTAGTTTACATATCTGTGACTATTTATAAGTGCCAACTTGTACTTCTTAATGCCTTTACCTTTTCACCCAGCCCCCCAAACCCCCTTTTGCCTGGTAATGATCAGTTTGATCTTTTCATCTATGACTTTGGCTCTGTTATGTTTGTTCATTTATTTTGTTTTTAGCTTCCACATATAAGTGAAATCATATGGCATCTGTCTTTCTCTGTCTGACTTATTTCACTTAGCATAATGCCCTCTAGGTCTATCCATATTGTCATAAATGATGAGATTTCATTCTTTTTTTATATATAACCAAGTAATATTTCATTGTATATATGTACCACATCTTCTTTATCCAATTGTTATTGTTAGACACTCAGGGATGCATATGTCTTTTTGAATTAGTGTTTTGGATTTCTTCTAAGAGGTAATTCTGACTATTGTTTTGCTAACTCTAGAACCAAATCCTTTGTAAAATGTTATGAAGTACAAGGTCTGAGAGGTGAAACGGTGTACCTTCTGTTTAACATGGTGTAAACTACAGGTCTGCAAACTGTGTAGCTCTTGGCCTACAAACTTTTTATAACGTTTTATGGAAACTTAGCCACACCCATTTGTTTACAGGTTGCCTGTGGCTGTCATAGAGACATAATGGTCCTCAAAGCCTGAAGTCTTCACTGTCTCAGGCCCCTGGTATGTGCCTTCTAAAAACAGTCATTTCTGCACTGTGCTTTCAGCTGATGCGCATTTCAGTTATTTGATTCTCTAAAGTGATTTAATTAATTGGTTCTTTTTTTACAATTAGGAAATTCTAAATGGCTGTTGCTTTGTGTAAGATTCTTTGATTTCTCTAATGAGAGAATCTAGCCTATTCTCAACATTGATTGCTGCTTTCTTAAAATAGTTAGGAAATTGGAGGCTGGTGAGACACCGCTTTAATCACTGACACGTACCTGGTGGAGCTGGCCCGAGGCTGAGCTGTGAATCAGATGCTTGTTTCCAGTTGCCAGCCCTCTCTTCTGAGTCTCTGCCTTCCCATGCCTTGCTCTCACTGTCTTTGGGAGGCTGTGCCCTTTCACTCTTTCTTGCCTCAGCCACATCAACAAAGGCTCTGATACCTCACTTTTATCTCCATTTAAATGCATGTAGTTTGTTCACTTCTAAATTTCCTGCCAAAGTAATGGCACTTGAAGCTTTTCATCTCTACTGTGAAATAAGAAGCTTTGGCCCCTCTTAAAGATTTGACCACTTTATGCCCAGCCAGCATGACTGAGTGGTTGAGTGTTGACCCATGAACCAGGAGGTCATGGTTGATTTCCCAGTCAGGGCACATGTCTGCCTTGTGGGCTCGGTCCCCAGTAGGGGGCGTGCAGGAGGCAATCAATGATTCTCTCTCATTGATGTTTCCATCTCTCTCTCCCTTTCTCTCTGAAATCAATAAAAATATACTTTAAAAAAAGGTTTGACCAACTTAGAGGTGTTGGGGGAGATGAGGAAGGTAGAAGAAGCTCAAGGTGGGAAGCTGGGGACAGGGATTTCCCTGGAAATTGAGCAAATGCCCCTGTATGGTTCAGGGATTCTAATCCTGTAAAGATTAGGGCCTATGCCTCCCTCATCTCAATAGCCCTAAATCTTCAAGGGTATATAAGACTTTAAAAACATTTTTTCTCAGTATGGTTGACTTACCTAAGACTAACATTAAAAAGCAGAACACTTGGGTGCTGTTTGGGACCCTTGACTAGAGATGATTCCATACTTAGAGATGCCAAGGGGAGTTGTCAAAGGACTAGGGGATATGGTATGACTAAGGGATAGTTCCTACAAGAATATGTTTACTGCTGGGTATACCTTGCTGAAGGGAGGAAGGAAGGAAAGAAATTGTTGTTGGGAGCAACCGAAAGGACACTAGAGCTTTATTACCAACTTGGGCCATTCCTGACCATGCTGGCACTGCTCACCCTTCACCTCTAGGATTAGGTTGGCCCCAGTGGGCACCCCTGGCAGATCAATGACTTAAGAACTGGTACGTTGGTACATTTTAACATTGGTTTAAAATCTAGACAGACTCAGGTTTAAGTTAAAGTCAAACATTGACCTCTTCCATGGTAAGTATTAACAAGGTTAGCTAGCTGAGAAATGTTTAGCACTCATGCACTTCAAGTTTATCTTGTTTTGAAGTGTGTCTATTTATACAAATTAGGGACTACTGAATACCTTTATGAAGCAAGTCATCTTCACCAACAAACCACTGGTGAGAATACCCAAACCACTGGTAAGAAAGAGCCCAGGAATCGGCCCCACTGTACCATTGAAAGAAGAGGCAAATTTGTTAGCTGAGCTACAAAACCTCTTTCTTCGGAAGAGAGGTGTCTAAACAGAAAATGAGCACAAATAGTGTATTTTAGGAACGTTTTCCTTGCCCTCCAAACTCTCCAGTGGGTCTGCATGGAGCCCATCCTGCAAGGAGGCTTCTCTTTGGCTCCGAGAAGCTCAGTTCTTACCCATTCTACACACACACACACATACACAGACACTTTTTTTTTCCCCAGAGACTTTGGGAAGAACTTACACAACCAATCTATGCCCTGTGTTTCACAGGACTTTTTAAAGCCATTGATTTTCCTGTTTCTGTAGCTGAACTCAATCAGCAAGGCCTCTTCCTCTCCCAGGAGAGGAAGCAGGACCTGGGCCCAGGTGCCCCTGCAGTGCGTTGCCTCCAGCTTCCCTGCAGTCTGGAAAAGCCATTTCTCCCCAGGGAGTGGAGCTGCAGACTCCTGGAAGGAAGGAAGGGAGGGAGGGAGAAGCAGCCATGTGCTAACAGAGGTAGTGGATAGAAGTATGTAAGGCTGCAATTGCCCATTTCTGCTTAAATGGCAAATCGGTCCCATGATACGAAGTCATTATGTAGAATGGATCCTGGTTAGAAAAAGTAGACTGTTAGTACATCACTCCATATATTGTCTCTAGTCTGGTGTGTACCAGGTACATAGGCACAAATACATATTTGAGTGATAAATAATGACTGAGTTAAGACCTCAGACTCTGGAGACAGGCAAAATTGGGTCTAAATCACAGCTTTTCCAGTTAATAGTGGTTAGTTATGTATTGCTACACAACATATTACCTTACATTTAGCAGCTTAAATTATTATCTCAGCGTTGCTGAGGGTAAGCAACCTGGGCATGGCTTCACTGGGTACCTCTGGCCCAGGTCCGTTCCCAAGGCTACCTTCATTTTAAGGCTTGGCTAGGGAGGACCCATTGTCAGCCTCCTCCTGTGGCGGTTGACAGGCCTCAGATCCTTGATGGCTTCTGGCCAGAGACATCAGTTCCTAGCCACCGGGGCCTTTCCAAAGGGCAACTCACAGCACGATAGCTGGCTCCCCCCAGAGAGAGGCATCTTAGAAAGCCCCAGATGGAAGCTGCAGTGTTTCTTTTTGCTTTGTGTTTTTTGTTTTTGGAATTTTTTTGTTGTAAAAAAATATATAATATAAAATTTGCTCTTTTATCTATTTTTTAGTGTACAGTTGAATGGCACCCAGTGCTTACATAGTGTTGGGCAACCACCAACACTATTTCCAAAACTTTATAATCACCCAAATAGAAACTCAAAGCGACAGTGTCTTTTACAACCTAATCTCAGAAGTGACCATCACTTCTGTTCTATTCCTTGGAAGTGAGTCACTAAATCCAGCCCACACTCATGGAAGGGGATTACAGGGTGAGAATACGAGGAAGGTGGGCATCTGTGGGAGCATCCTTAACGCCATGGAAGCTATGTGACCGTGGACAGATTTCTTAACCTCGGTAAGCCTCAGTGTCATCTTTGTAAAACAGGGATGGTATCTACCTCGTAGAACTATGCTCATGTTCAAGGGGGACATCACCAAGCTTTCTGTTCATCAACATGAGATTAAATTCATGGCCTTGAGCCACAAAGTTCAATCACCTTGGATTCCAGGTTATGTCTTCCTGCCCAGCCTCTTGGATTTTCCATGATGGTTCAGTAACTGTTACATCTTTAGACCCCTGACAGCATGAGTAGAGATAGGACAGAAGCAGAGGCAGAACCATGGAGATCTAGAATATGGGTCATAGATATTCATAGTGTAATCTTTATGCAAATGACAGCTTCCTCTAGAGAACCAACCTGCCCTGGACAAAGCTTAGCTCATATGTTCTCATTGAACCACCTCTGGGAACTGGCCAGCCCCCTCCCTCAGTTGCTCAAATTTACCACCAAGAAGCTATCACTGTTTTCATTATGGTTCCCTCTCTTTCTTCATGCAAATTCCCAAACATCTCTTTAATGTATCTCTTCTCTTCCCTGTGAGCTGTCCTGTGCAGTGAATAAGAAACAGTTCCTCTGGAGCTCCCTGCATGGGATTATGCAGTGAGCAAGCAGGCTGCTTTTAAAGCTTTTAAAAAGAATTTCCAAAATGACAATATGTATTTCTGTTCTTGTCCCTCTCAGAGATCATTCCAAAACAGATCAGGGTTTCATTCCAAACACCAGCTTCCAGGTGCATTCTGGGATCACCATACATTCCAGCTTTACCTTTACACATCTTCTGTAACCTTAGAGAAGACCACCAATTTAGATCCATAACTAACCAGCTGAAAATTAATTCAGGTGAGTGTCCATTTAAATGAAAGAAGTGAATTGATATTCTGTACAAAGGTTCCCAGTGGTAAACATTTTAGAAAGACTATCAAAACTTTTGAAATAACAATAGTCTACTAATACTCAAAACCAAAAATAATTACTGAACAATGTTTTCCAAAATGTGTTCTGTGAAATAAATTGCTATTTGTTTTCCCACTGACCAAAATTAAGTTGGTAATCTCTAGTTTAATGAGAGTTTGGCGAGACAGTCATAAACTGTTTGCTGCTGGGAATACAAATGGATCTTGTCTCTTAGGAGTCAATTTGGCTATTTCTGTCAGCATTTAAAATGTATGTACCCTTTGGGCCAGAAATTATTTTAAAAATTGATTTTAAATCATTTTTGCACATATACAAAAGGGTTTATATACAAGAACTTTCACTGCAGTACTTCTTGCAATAAGAAAAAATTAGAAGCCATGCAAATGTTCAGCAGTAGTAGACCAGGTAAATCAACTATAATGTGCCTCTATTTTGGAATACTGTGCAGCAGTGTTAAAATAATGACGTGAATTTATATGCCTACATAGGGAAAGATGGACATAGTATTTTGTTACCTGGGCATGACATGAATGAAGACTGTAGTACAGCCTAGCTCTCTCTTGTGTAATTATTCTTCATAAAGCAATTTACAGAAGTATATTGACCAAGTAAATACAGTCATTAATCATTCAGGTATTTGTATAATGGTATGCAAAAATTATAGAAACTGATTATTGTGTCCATTTTGAGGGCTCACCTCCAAGACTTCTAAGGCATGAATCACTGGGTAATGCTTTGGGGGCATAGCAATGCTAATTATGTTAAATATCCTTGAGTAGCTGTCTAGTCTTATATTTATACTAGAGGCCCAATGCACAAAATTTGTGCAAGGGGCTCTGCCCTCACAATCCCAGCTGCCTTGGCCGGCCCTCGCAGCCCTGGCTTCATCCAAAGGTCATCTGGATGGTTGTTCTGCTGTTTGATCTAATTAGCATATTAGCTCTTTATTATATAGGATTGTTAATTCAACCTATTCAAAGACTCACTTCCGCCAAACGGACCTTGTTGATTGATTGTGTTGACCGCCAACAATTTCATCAAAAAAGAGGCTAATGAAGAACCTGGAGACAGATTGTGTTATGATTTATATTGGGCCATGAAGGTCCTGCCTCTTGTCAGTGGGAGCTGGAAATAGATGCTGTGGGTAGCTGGATATGGTTGAGATTCTTTTTAATTGGCAGGCATGTTACATTTGGAAATCCTCCAGTGGAACATAAATTAATAATGACATCTCTCTCCTTTATACTTAATCAATGTTTCCCCATATGTGTTTGTCACTGTTCTTAATTTTGGAAGAGACAAGAAAAACCTCAGATGAGTACATGTGCTATAGGAGTGATGCTCTAGTCCTTTCACTGGACACACACCCACAAAATAGCTCCTTTTGAGGGCTCATGCAAGAGTAAAAGAATTCAAATTCCCTGATGGTTGGGTAGCCAAGTTCTGACGGGTTTTAGTTGGTTTCCTGTACATCAGGCAAGGAACAGGAGCATCTTCTTGACTCATTTACATCACTTTCTGAGTGGACCAGAATATCCCAAGTCAGGACCACACATAAGTACTGGACCATGTGTCCCTTTTGAAAGCCCCACCGATCAGGTCTGTAAACTAATTGTATTTTATTACCTAAGTAAAGGAGTAAAGTGGGAAGGGGTGGAGAGGAGACCAAAGCTGGTGAGACCAGCATTCCCCTGGATTATTTTATAGTTTCTTATGTTAATCCTAGGGGGCTTATTTATTAGGCCTGTGGTTGACTAGGTTTTTCTTGGAGGGTAAATAGTCTTACCAGCATCTTTTTGCTGCTCCTCCAATTCTTTTTTTTCTATTATCTTTTTATTGATTTCAGAGAGGAAGGGAGAGGGAGAGACAGAAACATCAATGATGAGAGGGAACCATTTATTAGCTGCCTCCTGCACACCCCCTACTGGGGATTGAGCCCACAACCTGGGCGTGTGCCCTGATTGGGAATCGAACCATGACCTCCTGGTTCATAGGTCAGTCACTGAGTCACGCTGGGCGGGCTGCTCCTCCAATTCTTAACACTACTCCTGCATATTCCCTGTTGGAAGCTATGAAATGGGCAGGATAAAAAAAAAAGGAAAAATGATAACAGTGAAGATGAAGGATAATGAACAAGACAAACACATTGCTGGTGGGAATATACTCAATCCTTGTTATTTGTGGATTCCGTATTTACAAATTCTATGAGTACCTCTTTGATGTTACTCTGGAAGCTTCTGAAATGGGTTCAGAGAGGCCCTGAAGCCATAATGTACCGAGGTTAGGTCACAAAGTCCTCTTTCCCATCTGGGTTGCACTCTGTTATGTGCTCCAGCCAAGCAAGCCAGAGGGTCCCATGAAGCACGCCCAGTAGCAGCACTATCTAATGGGGAAGCAAGCCCTTCTTCCCAAAGACATTTGTATCACCCTCAAATTCTCATTAACAGCATCTTGAGAGACAGTGTGTAAGGGCAGACCTTTAGATTATTATCAAAACCATCGTGTATTGGCAGCTGCATGGCCTAAAGTTCAGATAGCAAACAGTTCTAGGTGAGTGTTTATTCTTAAATATCAGCAATTTGGGGTTCAAATGGAAATTTTTCTTAACTACGCATATTGTTGAATTTCACCCAAGCCCTACGCTTTTGCCCAACAATAACAATTAAAAAAATATCTCTATCCAGGCCAGTGTTACTATGTGGTTAGAGCATCTTCACATACACTGAAGGGTTATGGGTTTGATTCCTAGTCAGGACACATAGCAGGTTGTATTCTCACAGGAAGATTTGATCCCCAGTCTGGGCATGGGGCACATGCGTGAGGCAACCACCTGAAGTTCCTCGGATCGATGTTTCTCACATTGATGTTTCCCTCTCTCCCTCTCCTTTCTCTCTAGAATCAGTTACTGCAGTCACCTCCCCCATATGACTTACATAAAACTCATGGATGGCCCCTTTGTTTACTAATGACAAGGCCAGACATAGGCCTTCCAAAACCCCATTCCTTGTCTCATAAATGAGGAATGTGCCCCACTGACCAATCTGGACGAAATGACTGCTACTTTGACTTGACCAAACTTTAGTTATATCTTCAGGCCTCCACTTACCCCTGTGGTTAAACAAGTATTAGAATCCAGAACAATCCATCCTCAAGGGCCCTTCCTGAGACTCTGCTGGCTGCAGGAGAAACCTTTCCTGCTCAACTCTCCGATCATGCCACATGCTCCCCCCTCCCCGGCTCCTCCTAGCCGTGTTTATTCCTCCCGCTAAAAGATATGCCCTCTTTGAGATGCTTATAGATCTTATGGTCAGAGCAGTCTGCCCAGTGTACTAATATCCCTCCTATTTTGAAAAAGTCTTTTTAAAATAAAATCTTTTCTTATCTAGTTCTGAATTTGTTTTTGTTTGACACTGCTCTCCCTATTTTATTAGTTCATACTGAGTATATCGAATATGACTGTAAGTCGTGGAATTGTGCCAGCGAGGTAGCTGCGGGTGGTGAAGCGGCTCCTGGGTGGGATATTAGCTGGCCTGGCACTAACTATGAGCAACTTATCTCTGGGATTGCACATCGTTTTGAGATGCAATGAGCTCCTTTGGGTCGGATATAATGGGAACCTTTCACTCGGCCAGAAAATAAAACACATTGTTTAAAAAACAATCCTAGAGTTCACACTTCGCATCTAATTATCTCTATCTCCACCTACCTTGCTTTTTTTCTCTTTGTTTTCCTCTTTCTATGCTTCTCATGTGAATACACTTTTTTACTTTGGGCAACGAGGTCACAATTTTTTTATAATTAGATAGACTGAAAACATATTTGTTTTTGGAGGAAAGAAACATTTACTTCCTAAATGTAGGAAAGAGAAACCAAACTTTGATTCTGTGGGAAAGGTAACCAAGTCCGTGCTTCAGCAAAGGAAAATTAGGCGCACTGGGGATGGGGGTCTCATTCGGTAGTGATGGCTTCTCCTAGTAAGGACCTCAGAAGGAGACGGATAAAGCCTTTTAGTTCATGGGGCTGACAGCAGACCCTTATCCCTAACAGCTTGCAGTAAGGAAAATCAAGATGTCCCCTGAGGGGTAAATGAGTGAAACCCACACCCAATGGGTGCCATTTGCCATCTGTGGTGGGAATGCAACAGATTTTCCATCAGTGCGGGGTGAAGGAGTTTGAGAACACCCAAAACGCCAATCAGGGTGATGTGGGAGCAATTTCATAGAAGTAGAGCTGGATGATGGTTACACTTAGCTTTAACAACCTCATTAGCTGCATCCTCACAGGACGGCTGTGTAGACAGAGGGGTGATGTCAGCTCAGAGCCGGGTTTCTGGGAGTGGCGAGAGGACCACTAGCCTGGGAATCTTCGGAGGTGTCAGAAAGTGCAGATTGGGCCATCACTGCAAACAAACACTGAAAAATAGGGGCTGCGGGCAAAGAATCTGCATTTTGTTTATTTACATTCGATTGAATTTTCTTCTTTATAGTCTCTTTAATTTTTTTAAAACTGAAAATATCTATGCATTATAAATAGGAGTGCAAGTATGATGAAAAGAAAAGTAAATCCTACCTGCTGCCTCTGTTTTCTACCCCGAGATAGTAATACTAGTAGCCTGGCGAGCATCCTTCTACCTCATTCTCCACATACAAACATCTATACAGTTATTAAAAGGTTTTCTTTCTTTTTGCTTCTGTTGTTTGTTTTTCATAAGCTGAGTTGTATCACACACATTATTTTTAAATTAAATTTTTTCAAGTCATAATAGAAAACCCTCCAGGCTTAAAAAAAATGCATGTATATACACATACATGCACACACATGTATGTGTCAGGTTACTTGGAAATGCAGCTCAAAATAGATGGTAAACTCCATCTAAGGCTAAATACTGGCCAATAGCTAACAAGAACGATGACAAAAAGTTGAAAAAAACTTTGAAGAAATGTGTGTGTGTAAATTTATAAATTCTTATAAATTGTGTACTTTTCCATGGTATGAGTATGGATATATTAAGATACTAGAGGCCCGGTGCACGGATTTGTGCACTGGGGGGGGGGGCTATGGGGATTGACCCGCTGTGGGAGCACCGCTCATCCCAGTCAGCCAAGTGGTGCTCCTACTGTGGAAGTGCACTGACCACGGGGGGGCAGCTCCTGCATTGAGCATCTGCCCCCTGGTGGTCAGTGTGCATCATAGCGACTGGTCGACTGGTTGTTCTGGTCATTCTGCTATTCAGAAGGTGGGCTATTATATATACAGATTCCAGCATTTCCCCCTCAATGAACATTCAGGTAGTTTCCTACTATTGTTGTTGTAAGTTTTATTTTGTTGGCCTTACAAAGAATGCTTCTATTTGAGTGTATAGATTTGCAGAAATGGTATTTCTGGGTCAAAGTAGGCAAATTTATAAATATGAAATCCACAAATAACAAGGATTGACTATGTTCCCACCAGCAATGTGTTTGTCTTGCTCATTATCCTTCATCTTCACTGTTATCATTTTTCTTTTCTTTTCTTTTTTTTCATTGTGGTCATTTTTAAAACATTTGTGAAATTTTTGTGAAAAGTATTTCCTTGTTACTACTAGTGAGGATGAGCATATTTTCTTGTATTTATTGTACAAATGAGTATAGGCTTTTACCATTTAACTGTTTATATACTTTGTCCTTTTTCCTACTAAGTGGCTTATTTTTTCTCATCAACTTGTAGAAACTTTATATTAGGATATTCAATTATGTATATATGTTATGCAATTATAGGGTGTCCCAAAAAATGTATACACATTTCAACAGCTGATGGCTCAATTTTGAGAATGAAATGTATTTTAATAAGCACTGCCTTTATAATTATTCAAAGTATGTGTCCACATTTTTAAGACACCCTATATTTTCCCATTCTATTACTTGTTTTATTTTTGGTTTGAATATCTTTGCTGTATTTTTTTCCTGAGTTAATATCTTTTTTAAAAAAGTTTATCTTTATTGTTGAAAGTATTGCAGATGTCCCCTTTGTTTGTTTGTTTTTTATTTTCCCATTGACCGCCTCCACCTTGCACCCGCCCCTCCCAGGCCTTCATCAATCTATTGTCTGTGTCCATGGCTATGCATGTATGCATATAAATTCCCCTGTTAATCACTCCCCACCCACCACCCACTCTCATCTTCCCTCTGAAACTTGTCAGTTTGTTCCATGTTTCTATGTCTCTGGATCTATTTTGTTCACCAGTTTATTTTGTTTATTAGATTCTACATATGAGTGAGATCATATGGTACTTATCTTTCTCTGACTGGCTTATTTTGCTTAGCATAATACTCTCCAGGTCCAGCCATACTGTTGCAAATATGCTGTATTTTTAAAAATCAAGTATGTATGTCTCCCTTTTGTGATATAAGTTCTCCTATTTTGTTATATCTCCAAGATTGCATAGACTTCAAATTTTTGTTTAAATACTTTTATGATATAATTTGCACTTAAATCTTGAATCTATCTAGAATGTTCTTTTTATGTATAGTGTTAGGTGGTGGTGTTGGGGGGGGGGGCGGTCTATGTTTGTTTGTTTCCAAATGAACATTTTCCACTTGTTCTGTTGCTAATTAACTTTGAGAGCAACCAGCCCATGGAACAGAACACAGAAACCTGATAAGCCACAAGTTGGTAGCACTCATTCAAGCACTGTGCAAGGAAAGGAATACCTGAGCCCAAAGAGTAGACTCACTCGTATGCCTGTATGGTAGGTGTATCTCTTAAAGCAATAAGGACCCCATGTTGCAAAATTAGATGGCCAAATTCAAATGGCATAACTGGTAACAGATTCATTCACTCACCTCGCTGGAAAGTGCAAGGTAGAATGGGTTTCCAAGTTGCCTTGATCTAGCAGTTCATTGGTATTTCAAAGATCCAGTTTCTATTTGTGCTCAATCTTCCATATCAGCTGTAGCCTATAGTTGGCTTTCCTCATGTTCATAAGTGTTCATCAACAGCAATGAGGGCTACATTCTTCCTCACTGGTGCACAGTGGTGGACCTATGTCTGCATTGATATGATTTTTTCTGTGGTGGTTGTGGTAGAGTTTTCAGGATCTCGAGCCAAGTAGCACTGCTGTCACATCATAGGCGTCAGCGTCCATCTCTGATGTGGTTGAGTATTGTTTCCCCTCAAGATTGTTCCTGCATCTGCTGCATCCATGGTTCCTAGGACTTCCCAGACATTCTGTGAGCTACCTAATATCCTTTATTGCCCTTTTTCTACTTCGCCTGGTTCAAGTAGAATCCGTTTTTGCTACTAAGAATGGTAATTGGTGCTGGAAATGTTTGCACATAACAGACTGTCAAGAAAGTGGGAACCTGAGATTAGTTATGAGCTAGTTGGGTTTGAAGGCATGGGGAGTGACACATTTTCTTAAACATTGGCTGTAGTGAATTGAAGTGTGGTTACTGAAGGCAAGGCTTTGGTGGGTTCAAGCGGCTGCTTCCATATAATATATTTTAAAATGTGGTTGCAGTGGCTGTATATCATCATGCTAGAGAGCTTAAAAAATAAAATAAACAGGCTCAAGGTTTTGAATTCGTGCCACAATGTGTGCTCAGAAAATAGGGGAATTTCTTTGACTGGCCTAACAGAATATCATCCTTTATAGCCACAGGGTCAATGAAGCTAAGCATCAAACATAAGCTCTGATCCTGTAGCTTGTCAAATTACAATATAAAATTAATTCACAGACTTGCTAGGTTCCTTAAGTGAAAGTTTAGGACCTTGAGAGAGGAAGCTTAGGACTCTAGGCCCTGGCTTTTGTTTCTCAGTGGTTAGAGCACAGGTCTGTGCATGGAAGGGTCACGGGTTCAATTCAGGTCGAGGACATGTACTTGGGTTGCAGGTTCAAACCCCAGCCCTAATCGAGGCAAGTGCAGGAGGTAACCAATCAATGTGTCTCTCACATCGATCTTTCTCTCTCCTTGCCCTTCTCTTTCTCCCCCACACCCCCTCCTTTCCACTCTCTCTAAAAATCAATGGAAAAAATATCCTCGGGTGAGAATTAAAAAAAAAAAGATAATGGGACTCTAAAAATTGAAGTGGAGACATTTGGGAGGATGCAGATGACTCATAGCTCACTCATACCTAAAGCCCCTATAAAGGCCTTGCCTAGCTCCTAACAGGATGCCAATTCCTCATTACCTGCTCCCTCGTTGCTTCCATTTATCTGAAGTCAGGTTCCAGTATGTCCCAAGGCATTCTATATAATAAAGAGCTAATATGCAAATTGTTGTCACACCCTCACGCTGTCACAACATAACGGCTCAGATACTCAACACTGGGGAGAGAGGAATGGGGACCAGCCAGGCACAAATGTGCTCATGAGAGAGGAATGGGGACCAGCCAGGCACAAATGAGCTTGGAAGAGAGGAATGGGGACCAGCCAGGCACAAATGTGCTCATGAGAGAGGAATGGAGACTAGCCAGGCTGCTGCACAGGAGAGGGACAAGCCACCTGCCCCGTGGTCCTGGGTGCTTGTGGCTGCAGCCCAGGTGAAGCCGCCCATCCACGTTCCCCTGCAGCTGCGGCCGGCCTGGGTCCTGGGTGCCTGCAGCTGGCCAGAGGGAGGGAAGCCCAGGTCCCAGGTGCCTGCAACCTGCTGGAGGAGGGAATCCTGGGTCCCAGGTGCGGGGCAAGGCAGAGGTGGTTAGGGGCCACCAGGCCAACAGGGGAGCAGTTAGGGGCGATTAGGCCAGTAGGGGAGCAGTTAGGGGTGATCAGGCAGGCAGGCAGAGGTGGTTAGGGGTGATCAAGCAAGCAGAGGTAGTTAGTGGCAATCAGGCAGGCAGGCAGAGGGGTTAGGGAAGATCAGGCAGGCAAGCAGGTGAGCGGTTAGGAGCCAGTGGTCCCAAATTTCGAGAGGCAGTTGGACGTCCCCCGAGGGGTCCCTGATTGGAAAGGGTGTAGGCCAGGCTAAGGGACCTCCACCCCACACAAATTTCATGCACCAGGCCTCTAGTGACTTTATAATCATATATGTTTCTTATATTACTATTACTACTATTGTACTTTTTGCATGACAAAAAAAATAGCATAGTTTTTCAATGTATAATGTTATTCATTACACACCTTACATTTCATCCTAACAGGAATATCTTTTTTCCCATGACTCAGCTAAATATATTTTCCAAACTTGCTAGCATAGGGTGTCCATGTGACATAGCCAGTGAGACACAAGTGTCAGTCTGCTGATTATTTCTTCAAACATTTTGCTTTCCAAAGTGTTTCTGTTCTTTCTTGTACCTTCTCCTTCTTACTACCTGGACATGGTCATCTTGTGCTCACGAGACAAAGGCCAGGAGAAATGACCTTTAGATTTGACTTTTTAAGCCCCTGAACAGATTATAGCGAATACCTACTATCTTTCTTATTACTTAATCAGGAGGGGGGCAGGTATAAATAGAATCTATTTAATCACTGTTTAGTTGAATTTACTCTTACATTCAACCAAGCATAGTCATGAATGGGTAATGTGGTAGACAGAAAGCGTCTATTTCCCCCTTACAAAATAAAATCCCTTCACGTCGCTGATTGGACCAATTTAGATCTCATACCAATCTTGTACCCATTACTTTGGCAAGAGAAATGCTGTGTGGTAATTGGCTGAGGCCAATCTCATCAAACCTACTTGCTTGCAGCTCTGTGGGGGAGATATGCTGACAAGAATAAGAAAGGGAGGTTTGGCTGTGAACTAGGCAGGTGCCATGTCCACTCCACACCTATTGTGGATGTGCCATTAGCATTTATTACTGATTACTCTTATTCCGCTATCGTGATCACTGAGCAATCTGCTGTTTAGATTTTTTATCCCTATGTAATTTATAGCAGAGCGATAGACACTACTGATGTGAGCCTTGTGGTCTGACCGCCAGTTTAGTTAACACATTTCATCCACGATTTCATGAATCAGCATCTCTGAGCTTAGTTGATGTGAGTCCTCCATTCCCATCTCCAAGACATTGATCTGGTTTGTCTGATAAACAGTGTCTTGAGTCTGGGAGGCTGAGGGCCAGATCGTGGACCAGGGAACTTTCCAGGTAAATGGTACCTTGGAAGCCATCCTGGTGTCCAGCTGACTCACCTCTGGGAATCGCTCTCTGCTGTACTTTTTAGCATCTACTTGAACCCTTTACACTTACATAGATGCCGTGAGTGTTCTGTTTTCTTTATGAAATATTTCAGCAGTAACATTTGCCTCATCTCCAGGAGAACCCAAGACACAGTGTAGGGTAGGAGAGACCAGTTTATATCATCATAGTGTCAACATGATTCCAGACCTTTCACCACTGTAAGTTGGAGTCAAGTTGATCAGCTGACAGATACAGCAGGATAATACCAATTACAGAAATGTAGGGTGAGTTCGAAAAAAAAAAAGATTGATTCTGTAATCCTTATGTCACCAAGTGCCCTGGCAAAATATCTGGGCTGTAGGTATCTGGCTAATAATATTTATTGAGTATAAGGAGATAAATATCTGATTAATAGATATCAGTCATAAACAATAGGATAAAGAGAGTTCTGGATTGGAAAGGTGAAACCCTACGTGCCAATTTTGTTTTCTATGGATGCACCTGTGAATAAGTCTCCTTTATTGAATGACCTTCATGCTTCCTGTGAGCCCCAAAACGGGCACTCATTAAGATTAAACCATTTCTGAGCGGCTTCATTTATCTCATTTAGTTAAAAAGGCCTTTCTTCATAGCACCGAGTCCAATTTTGTTGTGGTTTTTGAACAAATTATAACAAATTTTGTGTTTGCAGAATCCAAATTAACGAGGTTCAACTGCATGCTAATTAAAACTTCTTAGAATTCTCTGAAGACTTTCCCTTCAAGAGTTCATATTTGTTGGTGAAATTTTCTCATTAGTCTTCCCAGTGAATGTGGGAAACAAATGATCAGCCTAGCAATCCTAAAAAATATAAAATAAAAAGAGAGAGAGAGAGAGAAAGAGAGAGATCCTTCCCAGTTTGTACTGTGAAAGGCAGTGACAGAATAGCATAGAAATCTAGCCTTCTGGTTAGTTATTGCAGGTAACAGTCTCTTAAAGAGAGTCTTACAATGATTTAAAACCAAAAACTGTGATCATAGCAGTAAAGTTCAATTAGCAAAGTCATTGGTTGGGTCTTGACCATACCTCTGGTTGTCACCCATAATAGGTTGAATTTACGTGTTTATTCATTATAGTTAATAGTCCCTGTCAATTATAAGAAGAAATGTTTGTGTTCAACTTCTAATGATTAAGTGGTAGCTATTCTTAGAACACACTTTGGTTGCGGTTCAGGGAGGGTGTGACCCATTTAAAAGCCATTCATGCAGATACAACCTGGGCAGTTTGACTGGAACCGCTGAGACGGGGTGACACCACCCAGCTTCGTAATAGAAAAGGACAATTGAGAAGGCCAGGTCTTCCAGAGTCTGGAAGGAGAGTGGTGATTGCTTCAACCCATCCAGAAGGGGCTCTTGCAATGGAAAGAAGGGTTACATTAGTCCAGTTTCACTGCACCTATGGTGCAAAGACCATTTGCATCACAATCATTTGGGAAGCTTGTAAAAAATGTCAGCCCTTGGGTCCCATTCCAGAACTCTGGGGACAGGGCCCAGGAGTCTACCAGATGATTCCTGGGCTCACTCAAGTTTGAGAACCAACACAGAATACGCCTTCAAGAAGAGACGGATCAGATACAGCAAAGACACCAGAGCATTTTGTAATAAAGTATTGGAGAACTTTCAACTGGTGTTTATTACTGGGATTTCGCCCTAACCACCTGAGATGAGCTAAGGCAAGGGCTCAAATTTGTAACAGGTCATAAGAGAGTGGATTTTTTTTTCTTTGTCCTTTAGAGGTTTCTATTTTTATTTTCTTGCTCTATGTGGTCTTGTTTAGTTATGTGTATTTGAATTGCTGCATAACATAATTTTTGTGTTTCTTATTATACAAATAAGAAGCATAAATGTGTTGAAAATTTTTCTACTTTTGAAAAGCTGTGCATAAGTAACTCACAGTTTTTTCCTGGGTACCTTACAGTTTGGGGATCTGATGAGAGACATGGATTCTGATTTCCACAGATGCATGTACATAAATGTATATAATTTTACATTTCATTTCTGTGGTGATTGATAGACCTTCCCTCATCTGACCCATGGAGCCCAGATTAACAACCTCTGTTCTGAGCCTAGTAACCCATCAACTACTCTACAAACTCAGGTGGCTCCACCTCTCACACAGCCACAGCAAGAAGGAGAAGGGCATGGCTTGTGTGGAATAAATGGATGACAGCGAGCCTGAGGAATTCAGCATCCCGCATGGCCTTGACCCAGACCTTCAAACCTGGCAGATTTGTCACCAGAATACTTGCTTTCCCACAAGAATATGAGGTTTACCTATCCTGGGTGGCAAGTGCCAGATGCCCCCCTATTTCCTCATTAAGTCCTGGAAAGAACCATAATTACGGGCAGTTTTAATGAGTTTAGGACTCTCCACTAATGACACTGAGCTCCTGGTGTGGCTTAGCGTTGGTATTTATATTTTGCTGCAATAAATAAGGATGATGTTTAGCGTTTGGATTTTGTAATCTCAGAGATCTGAATCCATTATAAATTAGAGGGTTTTTTTTTAAACTGTTCACCTTAGAAAAAGAAAATCAAAATACCATGTAATACCACTACCCAAAACACCTAATATTTGTACTATAGAGTGTGTTATGCTAGAATAAATTATATACTTTTTTCCAAAAATAGGATCATATTATACTTAGTGTAATAAAATCTGATTTCTTCATTTAATAGATCTTAAATATCCATCTATATCAATAAGATATATTATTGGCAGCTGGTATTCTGTGATATTATGTACTAGTATATACTTTATTTAGCTAACTCGTTAATGGATGATTAGGCTCATTCCATAAATTGAGTTTTCTACTGTCTTTCTGTGCTTATAACCATTAACACTTGGGATTCTTGCTGTTATGATTAATCTTGAAGTCTTTGAAGAAACAAGTGCTTTGCAGAGTCCAATTTTCTTGCTTAAAATCAAATTCCTGAGTCAAGGGTGTTTGGATGTAATTTTCACTTTAGTCTGGAAAACTAAAAATAAACAACACTCCAAATCAATGACCAATGTCCACCCCCCTTTGTGAAAGTAATCAGCCTCAGTCTCTGAAATTTCAAAGGAAAAAAACGGAAAATGTCATCAAATTAATTTTTAATTAGGCATTTAGCAGCTCCTACAGCAAGTTATAAAATGGCCCGCAAAAGCAGCATTTTAAAAGAAAGGAGCATTTTAATGATATATTCTTGGTTAGCATCTTATGTCAAATGCTCAAGTTTTAGAATTTAGATGTCAGATCAAAGTGTACCAGTCTAAGGCTATGACTTCTGTTTTCTATCGAGCTAAAGCACTACACGCAACTGGATGTGTGGATCTCTGGTAGAAAAGGGACACTTTCCTATTAGCTATGGGTTCATACCATGTGTGGGGGCCCAGAACTGCCACTATTTCATGTACGACCCCTGGAGCCTCATCACTCGAAGTATGGTCCATGAGCCAGTGGTGTCAGCATCACCTGAGAGCTTGTCAGATGAGAACAGCGAGTCCCACCCCACACCTCCTGGGTCAGAACCTGCATGTCAGCAGGATCCCCCAGTGATTCTTACACACTGTAAATGTTGGGAAGCCCTGCTGGAGAGGACACCCAATAAATCAGACCAACCAAATACATACACAGCCTCCATCCATTGCTCCCCACTAGATATATAACATCACTCTCAAAGGAATTCGTTCTTGCAGTAGCGTTTGTAAAGTGATTGCAAATATAAAGATGGGCGTCTCTTAATATTAGAACACATGTGATCAGTTACACTGACAAAAAGAAAAAATTACAAATAATTAATCTTATTTATCACTTTATTTTCATCATAATATTGATGTTTCCAGATTTAGAAAAATATCTCAGTATATAATATTAGAATGAAGAGAAGAGCAGATTAAGGTGGTCACCAAACCCCTGGTATTTTGAGTGACAGTGATCTTAAAGCCTTTGAGCCCCTCTCAACACCAGCCATTCAACAAATGATTCACAAGCACCTACTGTGTGTCAAATACGTCATTAGTGAAGAGGGAAAACAATTCATGTGCCAATAATTACACCAATGGCCGTATAGACCAGATGAGCCAAAGGTGAGAGGGAGAATCCTGATGATATTACTGAGATTAGAGAGGGCACCTAATTTTGTAAGAAAGCAGAATAGTGGAAGGGATATTTGAATTGAATCTTGCACAATAAGTAGGATCCCCCAGGGAAACCAGGAAGAAATACTACATCCCAGTAACTGTAAGGATGAATATAAAAATACAAAGGTAGGTTGCCATGTTAATAAAGGTGTTCTTTATCCTTTTGATAGTAAGGAGGCATTGGAGATTCTAAGCAGAGGAGTGGCATGATAAGATTTGTATTTGAAAAAGGTAATCCTGGTATTCAGCAGAAATAGAGCAAGGTGAGGTCAAAGGTAGGGAGATCAACAGGGAAGGTTTAGCAACAATGTGAGTGATAGGAGATGAGCTTGAACTGTGGCAATAGTTGTGATAGGACTGAGTTCAGAGAGATGCTCACAATAGAATGTACAGGATTAGGGACAGAGCAAAGAGATGGGATAGGGAGAACAAGAAAGACAAGAAAGACTGAATATTCTAGCTAAAAAAACTTGATGTCTTTTGGTACCATTAAATTAGGATGGCAATTTAAGGTGTTTTCCTACTTTTTTCCTTCTACAATTGCCCAGTTTGCATCTCCCCTTTATGTGAAATCATTATAGATACATTTGTAGGAAATAACACCAAGATATCGTTGTACACTTAACCCAATGTCCCCCAATGGTATCATCTTGTAAAACAAGCCCCTCTAAAAATGGTACGATCTGGGAGCACTTCTGAGTTAAAAGCAACCATGTATTTTCATGCTTTGTGGTGATTTTTAAGTACTTCCCTAACCTCCCCCCAACCCCCTTACCCTCCTCACTCCCTCCCCAGCGATGGCTTCCTATTCCCACACTGTCCTGATTGAACAGATCTGGACCCTGGTGGGGAAAATCATGTTCTTGGTGGCCTCTAGAGGCCTAATGTCTGCCTGGTCCCTCTGGCCAGCTGGGGCTGGCCTCTGAAGGCTGGTGCCCCCACCCACATCAGCGTCACTCTTGAGTGTCTGTTTATAGGACACTGATTCTGGCCTTGGCTCTCCCCAGATGACTGACAGAGTCTCTTAGGGTCCTTGTTCCCAATTTCTGGGAAATCTGTTTCTATGGTAGTTAGGAACTTGGTGTGCAAGTGACAGATATGCAGATCAAATTAACTTAAGAAACATAAGAAGTGTATTAGCTCACTGAAGTGGGAAGTCCAGGGATAAATAAAGTTCCTATCAGAGATTCCTGGGACTCAAGTAATATCATCAGGACTCTCCCTGTCCCCTTTGGATCGTCTGGTCTATACGGCCATTGGTGTATCCGAAGTCATATCCTTACGTCTAAAGTGATGTGTGACGAATAAGACTTACCCCTGAACCACCAATGATGAACCTGACTGGGGAATAGCTCTGTTTGGCCTGATTTACATCCTATGCCAATCCCATGGGCATGTAGGATATTATAAATGATTCAATCTCAGTCCTTATCATGTGCTGGCCCTGGGATTAAATTATCAAGTTTAGTCTTGACAAATCCAAATGGAAAGGGAGAAATGATTCTTCCAGAAGAAGGAATAATGCTAGGCTGGGCCGAACAACCGATGCCCATTTTAGTTCGATTGGATTGGGCATCTTCTGTGGTAAGAGAAGGAATGTCCCGTGGTGCCCCTAGCTGTCCCCTCTGCGAATTATGGTCAGAGTTGAGAAAAAAAGACAATAGTGACTGCAAGCAGAGAGATGCTGATATGCATGAAGTTGGATTTGAAAGAGTGTTCTTTGCCATATTGTTAAACATGTATCACTAATAATTAAAGCAATAATAGCTTTAATTGTCTTTGTGAAATAGAAAACAAAGTCACCTGCTATAAGGGAGCATGACAGAGTGGGGAGTGTAAAGAACTAGTTAAGGGTTTTGAGGAATGAGAGGAGTAGTTGATTAGGGACAAGGAAGAGAACTGGGAAGAGATATTGGAAATCCAGCTAGATTGAGACTCTATCTGTCAGGGTTCTCTAGAGAGATAGGACCAATAGGATATGCTAGTATGCATATGTAATCACCCAATAGGATGTGTGTATACACATATGCATAAGAAACATAAGTGTATTAGCATATTCACACATACATACATAAAGAGAGATTTATTTCAAAGGATTTGCTTATGTAATTGTGAAGCTGGCCATTCTAAAATCTGTAGAGCAGGAATGCAGGATGGAAACCCTCAGACAGGAGCAGATGCTACAGTCTTGAGGGAAAATTTCTTCTTCTTTAAGGCCTTTCTACTGATTGGATGAGGCCCAACAACACTGAGAATAAGCTCCTTTACTTAAAGTCAACTGATTGTAGCTGTACAATCTACAAAAAATACCTTCACAGGTTAGTGCTTGATTGAATAACTGTGTACTGTAGCCAAGTTCACACATGGAACCACGGGTCACAGAGACCATAACTCTCTCGATCAATCTGCATGATACTTGGTTATTTCTTTTCCTCTTCAGTCCAGCAGGGCTAAGTACCCAGACAGTAGGGGCAGAGAAGGTGAACGGTGAAACTGACTCAAGACTGCGGGTATTTTCAAGGTGGGGCCACTGGAGGTCAAGGGTCAGGTGGTCGGGAGCTGCTGGTAAAGAATTGCTGAGCGATGTCTCTCAGGGTCAAGGCTGGACTGAGAAATTAGCTCCCCAACTGCAGAGTGGCAATAATAAGAATATCAGCCACAAAGGTTAAAATAAATAATGCATGAAAAATACTTATGTTGGGCACTGAACCAAGTACCACATTAATTTTAAATTGTTATCATTGTTGTGGTTTCATTTAACTGTCAAGGATCTGACAGTCTCCATTAAGTCCAAGAGTAGTTTTAGTGAAAGTAAGAGAATGAGGTAAGTGTGGTGTATTGGAGTTTATTTATTTGTTCATCCAAGGATCACCTAATAAGGCCATTTATGAGCCAGGCTGTGGCCGGGTAGGGCTTGAATGTTCTAGGTGCTGGAGATACATACGATGGTGAACAGAATAGGCAACGTCTGTGTGCCCTCGTGTGACTAACATTCTATTAGTGGGAGGGGATATCAGCTAATAAGCAGCCAACTTCAATAAACTAGACAGCACCTAGTCCTGTGGTAAAAGTGCTCTGAAGAAAAGTAACATAGAGTGAGGCAATAGAGAGTGAGAGGGCCAGGCAGGGTTGGGTGGTGTGGGCTGTGGAGTTATAGGGAAGCCTTTCTGATAAAGTGGCATTTAAAGCAGAATTGAAAGGAGTGAAGGGAAAGAATGTTCCAGGGATACAAAGTGGTGCATGCAAAGGCCCGGAGGCAGGAGACTGTCCCTCCCTGTGAGGAGGAGAATGGGAGGCCATGAGCTCAGGAGGAGGAGCTTCTGCCATGCTGATCCGGAAGCCAGAGACAACCTCTGCTGTGTGAAGGCAACAACCCCATGTGGCCAGAAAGTCCTACTGTAACCAGTGTGACTACTGCCCTGGGGAGCTTATACTTGAAATCTGTTTCATTTTCTATTATTTTCTACTTTAACTCTTCTTCGTATAAGATAAAAAGATAAAGTCCCCAAACCTTTTGAAATTATAAATAAATGTTTCTTCTGCTTTAAACAAAGGCAAGGGGCCAGATCAAGTTGGGTGTGGTAGGTCTTCATAACTTCCCTAGAATTCCCTCTAAGGTAGCAAGCCACTGGAGAGTTTTGAGCCCATAAGTGACATGATCTGCCACTTTGATAGGGGTCATTCTAAAGGTTATGTGTGTATGGCCAAGAGGAGAACAGGGGTAAAAAGAGAGCAGTGAGGAAGCTGTTACCAAAATCGGGGCAAGATGAATTTGTGATTTAAGAGCAATACTAGGTATTAACGGGGAAAGGCTGTGGCAAAGGGGATGCATTACTGAAGTGCTTGCTGGCAAGGATCAAGGTGGTAAGGGACCTTAGAACAGCATTTCTGGGAGCGTCTTCTACACTGACATGGAACTTGTTCAGCATGGGTCAGGATGGATAGAGGCGGGAGAAAGACTGTGATACAGGTTCTGAAGCCATTCATGAGTGAGGGGATGTGACTAAGAAGGTGGTAGAGGACCTAGAGGACAGCTGCGGAGGGCATAAAGAATGGGTTAATTGATGTCAGGTGGACCCTTGAAGCACCTACCACAGGGCCTTTGCACATACTTTCTTTTCCTGCAGTGTTCTCTTTCTAATAGCCTTATGACTCTCTCTCCTTCAGGTTGTTTAAATAGATTGTAAGGCCATTGGTCAGAAAATAGAACATATAAGGCAATAGAACAAAAGAAGATCTTGCCTCTATCTCTACATCAGCTGGAATGTGGGAAGATGAGCACCATCCACCTGAGAAGTCTAACATGGAAGTAATGGGTCGGGGTTAGAAGGTGGAGGGACTGTCTTGTGAAAAGAGCAAGAATGCCAGTGACACCTAGCCAGTTTGGCTCAGTGAATAGAGCATCGGCCTGCAGACTGTAGGATCCTGAGTTCGATTCCAGTCAAGGGCACATGCCTGGGTTGCAGGCTCAATCCCTAGTGGAGGGTGTGCAGAAGGCAGCCAATCAATGATTCTCTCTCATCATTGATGTTTCTATCTCTCTCTCCCTCTTCCTTCCTCTCTGGAGTCAATAAAAATATATTAAAAAAAAAAAAAAAGAATGCCAGGTACTTTACTGACCATGAACCGAGAGTTTCAGCAGGCACAATGGGGATAATTGTGTCTGAAGGAGGTCAGTAGAGGAGAAAAGACTCAAACAGGGAGGAAATAACGAGGGACTGGAAGGGAAAGGTGCTGGACCAGGGGCTGAGGACCCCAGATAGTGACATCAACCAACTTAGAGATCCTGACAAGACTGAGGCTGGTAGTGTGTGCAGCCTACACCCTTCCTGGGCACCAGACACAACCTGAGCAAACGTGAGGGTGTAAGTGAGCAGTGTCTGAGGTGGTACGAGGAGTGACCAGGTGCTAAAGAGCACGCTGCCTGGGGAGCTCTTAGGATGCTGAGCTATTGAATGGGCTGTGGCCGGGTAGGGCTTGAATCCAAATCAGGTGGAATTGGCGTAGGAGGACCCAGCCCAAAGGGGTCTTTATCCACAGGAGTCAATTCTTTATATTATCACACTTCAGGGTCCTGGCCTCTCGTTTTATTTTTTAAATTTATATTATCATTACAGTTGACATACATTATTATAATACTTTCAACTGTACCTAAGCCTCCCCATTTCGATGCAATATTCTTTGCCTTTGTATTTGCAGAGAAGTGAGTTCACTATTCTTGACTTGAGTCCCAATTACATGGACAGTTTACTTAGAAGAAATGTAGAGGATGAAGGTTCAAGCATTTCTTGTGGGCTGAACTAGGCAGCCTTTATTTTCCACTTGGCCTTGAGCACCCATGATTCTCTGGCTATCAAATGCTGCCTCAGTATTTACCTCCATAAGGGTAGAGTAGAGGCATGTTATGGGTGAATCAATTGTTTATGGAGTGCAAGGCTTATAGGACTTTAAAAACTATAAATGTGGAAACTGTATTTAAAATGAATTGAGATCGGCAACTTAACCTTTGAATATGAAATGTTGCTTAAACTTAGATCCACACCAGAGGGCCGGGGTTGGTCCTTTGTGTACTTACAATTAGCATAGTGCTTATAGCGCCATATTCAGTAAATGCTTTGGAGTGGGCGTGTTGGCAACGCTGGTTATATATTAACCTTTAGAGTGAGTAGAGGGACAGCATGATGCTACTTCTGTGGTTTCACAGTTAGCGCTAAGGGAGAGGGTCACAGCTTGTGTGAGACAGCCTGGAGGCTAGAGGTGGGGGCAGTACCATGATCCTCTCTGCCCATGACATGAGCATAGCAAAACTGGGCTCTGTTTCCAGGACCATAACTTTTTATTCTAGAGCAGAGCAACTCGAAGCCTTTTCTGAATGAATGTCTGTGACGCAGGGAGATGCTAACCAAAGCATTCCAGGGCAGTGGCTGTGCTTAAGGTTGGTTAAAGGGATAAAGAGGTATGGTTGTGATATGCTTGACAGCAAAGTCCACTGCCGGGTAGGGGTGAGAGCTGAATCCTTACAGTGCTGTGTGGTTTATATATTTTACAGAGCACCTACTATGCTCCGTGTTCTGATAAGCACTTAGTGCGCATTGTCTTTAACTTTCCCAATCATTGCATTTTGCACTTTAAGGAAGGCAAACAGTTAAGACAGGCTGGCCCCCTGACAGAATCCCATACAATGACGATCTCAGAGGGGTAACCATTTCCCGAGGTCTGAATCTGAGCTGTGTAGGTTCAAAATTCTGATTTGCATAATCAGAAGTGAATGGGTGTTTAGAAGACTGAAACTATCCTGACTCATAAGGGACTAATGTATAAAAACAGGAACGCCAGCCAGTTATTTTGCAGCGAGGAAGAAAACATTCCTGTGAACCAGATACACTGTTCTCTGATCAGAACATTCTCTTTGAAGGCAAGTTTACATGAGAACACACGTGATCACAAGCTTACTTCTGAGTGTGGAGCAGTGCCAGCTGGATGAGGGAGGGAATCTTACTGGCTGGGTCACAGACCTGTGAGGGTCTTGCCTCCAACACCGCCCTGCCTGCGGTGAGCTTGGATGCCACAGTGAGGAACACCGCCAGTCCCAGCTTCTCTCTGTCTCTCCTTTTAGTGCCTCCAACACTGAATCACCCAGTTGGGCTGATATATGCTTTCTTCAGATGTGTTGATACTGGGCCTTCCATCAAGTTGTAGTCTTACTTTGAGAGTAAGTTTTCTCTTGGGTGTCTTTGCATATCACTGTATCCATTATTATTACTGTTTTTGATGGCTGTAAGCTTTTCAGGGAAATCTGTTGTTCCATTTCCAAATTTCCGGGGAAGGGTAAGAAAAGGGAGGAGGCACCGTATTGTCAACCCCACCTCCCACCTGAGAGGAGATATTGTCATTCCTATTTTACAGTTGTGTAAACCAGGTCCCGTTGCTTGGGTTTTGTCTGAGTTGCTTTGCCGTCTCATGTAGTATTCTTTTAGTTGTTTATTGTCGATCTCTCCCATTCCAGTGTAAATTTTGCCAGAGTGAGGTCTTTATTTCATTGACGACCATATTCCAAGCACATGGAATGGTACGTGGCACAATGTAGGTGCAGGCAGGCAGAATAAATACACGTTGGATGGATGAATAATCAGACACTCATCCCAGATCTGTCTGGCGCTAAAGTCACTGGACCATACCCAACCTCATTTGGTGAGGTGATATAGGGGAGGGAGAGCTGAGAGTCTGAGCCCAAATGTAAACCAGGTGACTACTCAGGATATGTTCTGGGGCAGTGGTCAGCAAACTACGGTTTGGCAAACGGCGGCTCGCGAGCCACATGCAGCTCTTTGGCTCCTTGAGTGTGGCTCTTCCACAAAATACTGACTTCTGCGCATGGGCCACGAAGTTTCAATCGCACTATTTGTGCGCACCCCCATGCTGTGTTTTGTGGAAGAGCCACACTCAAGGGGCCAAAGAGCCACGTGTGGCTCGCGAGCCGCAGTTTGCTGACCATGGTTTTCGGGGGACTCCATAAAGAACCAGCCTGGCCTGGCGGGGACTGGAACTGCTGACACACAGTGACACAAGGATGTTGAAGGCCTTTCTCTGGTATGATTGAAATAAATGTTGATTCTAAGAAGGCAACCATTTGTCCTATTTTTAATATCTTTATAGGTGCTATCTGGAACCAGATGAATCATTTACAATTTCTACTTCCTTTTTCACTTTATTTCGAGTATTTCCGTCTACCATGTTGCTTCCAAAGGTGACACCACTTACCTGGTAGTCATCACCTGTATTCAGGCATTAATACCTAAGTGAAAATAAATCGACTCAGAGTTGCCTTTTTGTAACCCTAAACCCAGGATGTGATTATGTAGCCCCAATATAGTCTGCTAATTTGCTCATTGTCAATAGCTGGTTGATGGATACATGTATGTATTCTGCATACATATTTTATTCTGTGACTAACCCACCAAGTTTTAACTCGAGTCCAGTATTGCATATAGAATGCATATAGGGTACAGAGACACATAAAATTCTAGAAAATTGTCCTGTATTTATTGCATTACAAAGTGGGATTATTTTCTCTAAATCTTCTTAAAGGCCATTAAAATATCTTGTTCCAAATCAAATGGAGCTGCTTACTGCCAGGAGTTTTGTACCTTCTTCAATAATTAAAGAAAGCAAGATTTATGGACAATGCAATTTTCATGATGCAGTGAAAAATATGTGTTCTTACAGCAGCTGTGTTTATTATACACTTTCATTTTCCTAATATTTTTAAATTGCTTGGCAAAATGAAAGGGAGAGGAGAGTGATAAGGCACCTTCCCAGCACTTTCTTAGGATAATTTTCAAACAAACGGAAAATCTGAAGGAGTCACACTCATGTAGCAGCTACCTATCTTTTACAATTAATGTTTTAATGTTTTGTTATCTTTCCTTTATCTTGGTCTATCCATCTCCCTCTCCATTATTTCTTATGCATTTTAATATAAGTTGCAGAAATCAGTATATTTTACCACTGAACACTGCAGCACATATGTCATTAACTAGAGCTCAGTATTTGTTTATGGGTGTTTTCTAAAGAAAATGTTACACACACATTATAAATATCCCATTCAATTGAGTTTTGACAAATGCATACACCCGTGTAATGCCAATTGCACAAAGGTAACCAAAGTTCTCATTTTTCTCATGGTGTGGTTAGCCCCTTCTAGAACTTCATTCAGTTCTAGGGCCGTGGTCGGCAAACCGCGGCTCGTGAGCCACATGTGGCTCTTTGGCCCTTTGAGTGTGGCCCTGAAGTTTCAATCGCACTGTACGTGCGTGTCCACACGTGGTATTTTGTGGAAGAGCCCCACTCAAGGGGCCGCAGTTTGCTGACCACTGTTCTAGGGTCATAAAGTATACTAGTGGCCCAGTGCACAGATTCGTGCAGATTGAAAGGAAATTAATTAGAAGAAAGATTCATACGGTAAACATTTATTTTTAAATTATCAGTACATGTCATATGTACCGGCTGGTCAGTTGCATGCAATTGGCGTCAGAAAGAGCTTTATATGTATCATGCATGTGCGACTCAAGTTTATTTTTATTTTTTTATTTTTATTTTTTTAAAATATATTTTATTGATTTTTTACAGAGAAGAAGGGAGAGGGATAGAGAATTAGAAACATCGATGAGAGAGAAACATCAATTAGCTGCCTCCTGCACGCCCCCCACTGGGGATGTGCCCGCAACCAAGGTACATGCCCTTGACCGGAATCGAACCCGGGACCCTTGAGTCCGCAGGCTGACGCTCTATCCACTGAGCCAAACCGGTTCAGCTCAAGTTTATTTTTAAATTGCCAGTGCGTGTCATATGTACCGGTCGGACGGACGAACGGTCAGTCAATTAGCCTTTTATATACATAGATACTATTTTGTATAAGTCTTATAGTATATCCTATTTTGTATAACCTTTCACTCAGCATATTTTTAAGATTTATCTTTTTTGCACATATCAGTAATTATTACCTTTTTTACTACTGAGTAATCTTCATTTGTATGGATATACCACCAGTTATTTATTCATTCCCCTTTTGATGGTCACCAAGGCTATTCCCAGATTGGGGCTATTATGAATAGAGCTGTTATAAACATTCTTGTACACATCTTTCATAAATATATGCTTTTTGCTTATTTTTGGAACCCCTGGAACACGTAGCCTCACACACTGCCTACACAGAATAAATAATTAACATTTACTGACTTGGCACAAAATGTACACGACATCCTGGGTTTTAGAGTGCATTTACAGACACTTCCTTCCTCATCTGCTCTCATATGAGCTTCATAGCTACCTGGTAAAGGGGCAGTGGCAGCCCACAAAGCGGCAGCTGAGAAGTTAAGTCACTTGCTCATGAACTGTCGGAGTTAACTAGAACTAGGTTTCCTGACTCCTAGTCCTGTACCCTTTTGACTGCTATCGCAGGGCCAGAGTGAAGGTGTTCCACCTCACATGCTACCTTTCTTCCCCCAAGCCCTTGCTCTGCACCGTGGTTATGGCCGTTAATCGTTTCTGGTTTGTACTTTGGCAAAACAGAAAACTAATGACGATTATAACTTAAGCTCCTGGTTACAGAATTTAGGGACTTTTTTTCTCTTCTACATCACCTTGTTTACCCACTGCTCAGCCTTCCCTGTGTGAGGGAGTGGAGGGGAGTCTGTGGGGGCGGGGGGTGCTTTTGAGAAGTGACCTAAGCCAATCTGGCAGTTCTTGTCAGTGGCTGTCATTTACCTCTGATGAGAGAAGTCAGCTGTGAAGACCCTAAGTCTTCCTTTCTCTACCATCTTTCCACCAGCTGGTCTGTGACCATGAAAACCAGCCTCAGACCTGATTCTACAAAACATAGAAACATTTCTTATCAAGCAAATTCAAAAGCACTCAGACACCCTGTTCTGTAACCTTCAGACAACCTGCTCTGTAACCTTCAGGAGTCCTCCATCTGTCACATTAGAGCTCCAGTGAGCACCTCTACTGGCACTTGGGCCTGAGAGCAGCTTCCCATGCAGGACAGAGGACCAGATGGAGTTCTAGACCTCAGCCCTCTTCTGAACATGTTAGGTCATTGGGCTAGACAAGCCTGATACTCCTTTCATTCAAACCTTCAGGTTTCAAGTCAATCCACCCATCTCTCATATCCCTCTGTTCACCACTGAAAAATGATTTCTAATATCCCTTCATGCTAATCAATGAACTTTCTGGTGCCGATTCCAAGAGGGGAGCTTTTGTGAAAGCCACCTCCAGGAGCATGAACTTTGATTGATTGAGATTTTTCAAAAGCTCACTAACACCATTGTCTATAGATTCCTGCGTAGCATACTTCATGTTCACTAATCACTCTTGGAGGTGGCTTCACATGAATCTGCACACACACAAAACTCACTGTTGATGCTGAAGTATTTCAATGTAAAACACAGATTAGGTTGGGAGGCAAAAGAGTCCATGTATCCTCCGCGCCCCCCCCCCCCCCCGCCATAACCTTCCCCTTTGTATCCCTGTGACACTGGCATTTCCGCTGGAATCTTGAGTTTTCAGATTGAGGGAAACCTTTATATTAGTATACTAGAGGCCTGGTGCATGAATTCGTGCATGAGTGGGGTTCCTCCCAGCCAATTGGGGCATCTTACCCAGTCCCGATCAGGGCAGTCGGGGCCTGCCAGGCCCTGGGGGGAAGAAACCACAGGAGGTTGTCTGGCTATGGGAGGTTGGCTGTGGGAGCGCACCAACCACCAGGCCGCAGCTCCTGTGTTGAGCATCTGCCCCCTGGTGGTCAGTGCACATCATAGCTACCGGCCAGTCATAACAGTCACTTAAGCTTTTATATATGCTAGAGGCCCAGTGCATGAAAATGTATGCACTTGGGGGGGGGGGGGTCCCTCAGCCTGGCCTGTGCCCTATTGCAGTCTGGGACCCCTCGGAGGATGTCCACCTGCCAGCTTAGGCCCACTCTCCAGGGAATTGGGCCTAAGATGGCAGTCAGACATCCCGCTGGCAGCCCAGGAGCCCTTGGGGGATGTCTGACTAACAGCTTAGTCCCTCTCCCCGGGGAGAGCAGGCCCAAGCCGCAGTTGGACATCATTAGCGCTGCTGAGGAAGCGGGAGAGGCTCCCACCACCACCACTGCACTTGCAGCCGTCAGCCCAGCTTGTGGCTGAGTGGAGCTCCCTCTGTGGGAGTGCACTGACCACCAGGGGGCAGCTCCTGCATTGAGCGTCTGCCCCGCAGTGGTCAGTGAGCATCATAGCGACCAGTTGTTCCACCGTTAGGGTCAATTTGCATATTACCCTTTTATTATAGAGGGTATATTATTCTGCCTGTACACTTCATGTGGTGAGAGCTCTAGCCCTGATGCTAATCTCCCTCCTCATCCCCCACCCTCACTAACAGCAGATCAGTGAGTAGGCAAGCCAACCACGAGTTAACCAGTGGAAGGATTTACTGAAATTTTTTCCAGTGGGGGGGAGAGAGGGTGTAGGGGGAGCTATTTAAACACAGTCTAATGTTTAAATGCTGCACTGATTATGGTTCTTGGCTACCAGAAGTGACTCTCATTTGGACACAGAGTGCAGAAACTGAGCAGCAACAGAAAGCTTTCAAGAGACTCTTCAAGCTATTAAAGTGCCACTTGTTTCATAACTATGGCTGTTAATTAAGTTTACAGCCTCATTATTAGTTCCTGGCTCTGCTATTGATATTAATTATGTCAATATAAATTTAAAGCGGTAGGCCATTCCTCAGGGAAATTTTTAAAGTTGTCTATTAAAATTAGAAAAAAATAAAGATTTAAGTTTCCTTATCAATATACTAAGAGTTTGGGGATTTTATCCCCAGCACTCTCTATATTTGAAAGATTGTGTCATGTTTGGAGAGTTAAGCCTTTAATTGCATTTTTTTCCTTATTAAAGTGTTATATTTGTGGTTTACAGCAGAAATTTCTACAGCATTTAACTGGGTGCGTAAGTATGTCAGTATTTTAACCCATTCAATGATAACTTGTGGCTAATCCTAACAATTAAAATTATCCATTTATACTCTGGCCGGTTTGGCTCAGTGGATAGAGCATCGGCCTGCAGACCGAAGGGTCCTGGGTTCTATTCTGGTCAAGAGCATGTTTCTCGGTTGCAGGCGCCTCCCCAGCCAGGGCCCTGGTCAGGGCACATGCAGGAAGCAACCATTCAATGTGTTTCTCTCACATCAATATTTCTCTCTGTCTTTCCCTCTCTCTTTCATTTTCTCTAAAAATCAATGAAAAAATATCCTTGGGTGAGAATTAAAAATATATATATATATACACACATACATTTACAAGAAAAGGAAAAGAAAAGCCTGGCATGGGATTTTGTGCTCAGTGGGAACTCAAATGGCATTGGACATATATGGATGTAAACAAATCGATTTGTATATTGACAGGGAAACCCTCCACCACCACCCCCATTAACAGTACTGTTGCTGGAGGAATGGATTGGTGGAACTCCTCCATTGCTAGTGGGAGTGGGGTGGCTTTTACCATATCTTCAGAAAAGGACATTTCTAAGACTCACATGGGAGAATGAATGGTTTTTATTGGCATTGAATTATATTTCTCAGATTGTAAAGTCCCATTGTCCTTAAACCAGTCCTGGAAAATATGTAGCTGGGGCTCCAGCAGAGCCAAAAGTAGGGCCAGTGTCCATGGTGGAGCTGTGCCCAATGCAGTATCAGGCTAGACTTAGTCCATCGGTCTATTGTGTGGGTCCCACATGGCCATGAGCCACATGGGCACAGGGGAGCGCATCCCCTGCAACAGGAGTCCCAGAAGTGCAAGCAAGCAGGAGAGGAGAGGAGAGGAGAGGAAAGGAGAGGGTAAGGGAGGGGAGGGGAGGGGAGAGGAGAGGAAGCTCCCTTTGTTCAGGATTTTAAATATCAAATCTTCCCTCCTTTGCCATGGTCACGCCTATTCTGTCCACTGACTTTTTCCCAGGTTTGACTGACAGGTAAGCATCTTTCCACATCACCCAGACCTTACTGGGCATGCGTCTGTATTGCAGCTTCCTGGCAAAGCTGTATAAATGGCTCCCCTTTGCTCCTTTCCTGTTAATAATAACTAGGTTATTAGCGGTATCAGTCCTATGTGCTTTATATTTTTATTTCTGAAAAAGCTTTAAATCCTTTCCTGTTCCTTGATCCAACTCTCCAGACAATGTTTGCTAACAGGGTCAGTAGGGTTTTTGTTATTTGTTTGCTTTTGCTAATATAGTAAGAAGAAAAAAATAATTTATATTCTCCAGGTTAGAGAAAACAACTATTGGTATTTTGATGTTTTTCTTTCTGGGTTCCTTTCCAAGCATATATATCAAGCATAATTTAGATTACACAGTTTTATGACTTTATTTTACCCCTTAATATTTTCTTTATTTATTATTGAACATCTAAGTTGTTTGTAATTTTTGTACTTGTAAAAATAACTATATATTGTGTTGAGCAGCTCTTTAAGTAAATATTTGAGAACTCCTCTAATTATCTCCTTGGATGCCTAGAAATGGAATTTTTATGCCTAAAGGCATGAACGTTGTTAAGGCTCTTCGATACATATTGAAAATTTGCTTTCCATGGAATTTCCAGCCCACTGGAAACATTTCAGGGTCTGGCTCACTGTAGCCACACCACTTAGTATATTTAATAATCTAATAATGATATCCACTTGTTAACTTTATAGTTTTTTAACTCAGAAACTTGATGAATGAAATACACTAGAATATCAAATAATGACCGATTTCTTTTCAAAGCCTTACTTTGCTTTTGTTGGAAGGAAAAATTTTCTTCTTCCAACGTGGGTTCAATGGTTGGCCTCCTGCAAATGAACTAACCATAGACAGAGTAACAGGAGGAATGACAAAGCTTATTTACACATGCATGTGGGAGCTGCTCAGCAGTGAGAAACGCACTGAGAAGCCAGAAATAAAGGTTTACAGACTCACATCACAAAGGGCCAGGGATTGGGAATGAAGTGGGTGAGGGCTTCAATGGGAAAATGTGGGAGGTTCTGTTGGGCTCTTTGCTGCTATTGGAGGTGGGCAGTCTGTCTCCCTGAATTTGCAGGAAGCTCCCTCAGAGGATGGTTAATGGCAGCTGCGTTTTCTGGAGGCTCTGCCTCAGTCAGATAAGGGAAGGTCACATAGGATTTCTGTCTGCATCTTTTACAGCTCAAAGGTTTTCACTTGAAAATCATCTTTATGCCATGATGAGTGAGTCGAGATGATGCAGGTGTTCTGGCTTCTGGAGACCCAGGGGTCTGTGACCCACTGTGGGTTCTCGGCTTCCTGCAGCAAGGAATTCACCATTGAGCCAGCGTAGAGTTTACAGTGAAAGAGGGTTTAGTAGTGAAATAGTGAGACAGGGAGTGGTTCCTCCACAGAGAGAGCAGCCCCTCCCTAGTGAGACTTACTTCTTTTATTGAGGCTCATTTAATTGAGAGGTGGGGCATTCAGTGAGGGCAGGGGGAGGAAATTCCAGGTCTTTCAGATAAAGGAGTGGAGACTTCTTCAAAGAGCCCTGACAGCCACTTTGTGTCCTTATCTGGGCTTTCCATTTCTGATCAAGATGGTTCAGGGTGTGTTGTTGAGTATCTAGTGTATTACCATGAGTGTATAATGAGGCTGGGGGTTCCCCGTGAGATGAAATTAGTCGCTATGTCAGATCCAGCTGGTCTCTGCCAGTTCTAAGCCATAAATCCATTGGGGGCTGGTGTTACTATCTCCTTGACAGTCCTTGTATCCATCACAGCTGCTTTACCACATAGCCTATCTCACTCACACTTTCTACTCTTTAAAATATCACAAATAAATGTGCTCAATGATAAATACATTTTCACTTATCATTGCATTATGCTGAGGATTAGTAATAATGGTGTTTTCTGCCATTTTTAACAGGTAAAAATTTCCAGCGGGGAATAATATAGGAGGGTAGAGGGGAAAGGAAAAAGGCCCCATGAATCATTTTTATCACAGATATGAACATATTTGCTTGGAACTGACAACTCCTTTTAGAAGAAAATTAGGTAGAAATTGCCTCTAGGGTATTGGGGGTGAGTAGGAATTGCAGTTGTTGGCATGTCAAAGAATTTTGAATATACCGCTCGATACAGTATTACCTGGAGTTGATTTACTTAAGGTGTGGTCACGGGATATGCTTAGAACTTCTGAGCTACACTGTTTGGGATGAATAGTCATAAATATCAGAGATGGAAAATTAGATTAAGTTTCCTTGTTTTGATATTCACCTAGGAAATAGTTTGTTCTGCAGATATTATGCAAGCCAGTCTCCATTCCTTGAGTCTTGACTTTTGCAGCCACCCTTGATTTGAACATCCCCTGGCAGCTTTGTGGATAATGGAGTGTGAGAGACATAATTGAAAGGCATGACAAGTGAAAAAATGGGTTACATACCTCAAAGCAAAGGCTCGTTATTCGTGACAATGCAATTCATTTGGGCTCTCCATTGCATATTTGCCAACATATATTCATTGCCTTCCACCTCTTCCCAGATCCTTTTGCAAGTCCTAATGCATAAATCACTTGAGTTGGAGAATATTTCTATTTCAACCAGATAAACTCCTTGCCCTTCACAAAGATTTAGAATTAAAGCTAAATGCATTGTTTAGAGTGAACCACCTTGTTTCCTTTTATTTGGGGAGGGGAGGTATTTAAACATTTCCTCTAGGAAAAGCACCTTTTTCTCTACCTCCACAATCTTGATATCTGGTGTCACTGATTCAGCTATTCAGTCTGGGACAACGCAACTTTCAAGTTTCTAGAGCTATTAGGAAGCTATAAAGGGAATGCAATTCACTGTGTTAGAGAAATAACAGCCTGGGAGAAATGCTGCTCTCTGAAGATTTGTTAGGCTTTCCTTTGAATTTTATTCCTCAACATTTTTGTTGGCCTGAGTCAGTGAGTCTAATTATATAGAGAAGATAGAAACAGCACATATATTTAGCAAGTTGGAAAAATCCCCACAGGCTAGGAAAAGCTAACCATATGGAGCCAACCTGAAATTCTGAAGACCCCATTTATTTCCTGAGAGATATTGATGATTGATACGTATAGTCCAAGGAACACAACAGAGCTAGAGCACCAGACAAGAAAGGTCATTGATTAACACTTCCAGGAGAATCCCCAGCCTTCCATGATTTCTGTTTTTTAGTTTATTTTATTGTTGAAAGTATTACAGATGTCCTCCATATCCCCCTCCTCTGCCCCCTTCCACCCATCTCCCACCCCATCTCAGGCCTTTGCCTGTCTATTGTCTGTGTCCATGGGCTAGGACTAATTTGTACTTCTAAATCCCTTCACCTTTTCACCCAAACCCCTCCCATCTGGCAACCATCAAAATGTTCTCTGAATCTATGAGTCTGTTTCTGTTCAGCTTATTCGATTAGTTTGATTTTTAGATTCAATTGCTGATAAATGTGTATTTATTGCCATTTTATTGTTCCTATTCTTGATCTTTTTGCCTCCTCCTCTTCCTCCTCCTCCTCCTCTTCCTCCTCTTCCTCCTCTTCCTCCTCCTCCTCCTCCTCCTCCTCCTCCTCCTCCTCCTCCTCCTCCTCCTCCTCCTCCTCCTCTTCCTCCTCCCTTTCATGTAATACCAGTTTGGTGGTGGTGAACTTCTTTAGCTGTTTCTTGTCTGAGAAGCTCTTTTCTAAATGATAGCTTTGCTGGATATAGTAATCTTGGTTGTAGGTCTTTGCTACTCATCACTTTGAATATTTCTTGCCACTCCCTTTTGGCCCGTGAAATTTCTGTTGAGAAATCAGCTCACAGTCAAATGGATGCTCCCTTGTAGGTAACTAACTGCTTTTCTCTTGCTGCTTTTAAGATTCTTTGTCTTTACCCTTTGGCATTTTAATTATGATGTGTCCTGGTGTAGGCATCTTTGGGTTCATCTTGTGTGGGACTCTGTGCTTCCTGCATTTGTATGTCTATTTTTTTAACCAGGTAGGGGAAGTTTTCTATCATTATTTTTTCAAAAATTTTTTCAATTTCTTGTTCTCTCTCTTGTCCTTCCAGCAACCCTATGATGTGAATGTTGGCATGCTTGAAGTTGTCCCAGAAGCTCCTTACACTATTTTCATATTTTTTGGATTCTTTTTACTGTTCTGATTGGGTGTTTTTTGTTTCCTTGTATTAGAAATTCTTGATTTGATTCTTGGCTTCCTCTACTTTAGTGTCAATTCCCTGTAAATTATTCTTTATTTCAGTTAGTGTATCCTTCATTTCTGACTGGTCCTTTTTTATGTTAATTTTCTCACTAAGTTCCTTGAAATTCTCACCAGGTTACTTGAGCATGCTTCTAACCATTGTTTTGAACTCTGTATCTGGTATTTTTCAAAGCAATCTGCAGATGGCTGCTGTTTATGTTGGATTTAGAGGTGCCCAAGAGAGGCCAAGCTATTTCATTCTTTTTCTAGAGCTTTCTCCTGTTTTTCATTTGTGACATGTTTCTTTGTTTCTGTATTTTGGCTATTTCTCTGTGTTTATTTCTATGTATTAGATAGAACTGCTATGTCTCCCATACTAGGTAGAGTGTCCTTATGTAGTAGATGTTCAATGGCTCAGCCTCCCCATCACCTGAGGTAGGCCCTCCAGATGTGCCCCTGTGTGAGCCATGTGCACTGTCCTATTGTAGTTGACCTTGGTTGATGTGGGCATCACTGGGAAGTATCACCTCCAGGTCAATTGGTTGCGAGGATTGGTTGCAACTACAGTGGAAGAGCTGTGCAGAAGCTGACCCTATGGAGCAGGACTTGCTTCAGTGGGGCTTTGGTGATCACCAAGTCCGACCTTTGAGTGTGTTACTTGTGGAGGTGGTAGGGTTGTAATCCATTGTGGTCAAAGCTGACCACTGGATACACTGCCTCTGTAACCTCCCAGGAGGTGCAAAGTCAACCACTGCCTTTGCCCTGTTCAGGGCTACCCAGCATGAGCCACAAAGCAATCTGCAGATGGCTGCTGTTTATGTTGGACTTGGAGGTGCCCAAGAGAGGCCAAGCTATGAACCAAGGCTAGTGCTGAGCCTGGGCCACTAATTGAGAGGTATGGGGCATGCTAAGGCCAGCTGCTGATTGCTTGAGAGATTTTAGGAAGGTCCTAAGCCTGAGGCAAGAGAGACCAGTTGTATGGAAGTCACTGGAAATGGTTTGGATTAATGAGCCTATAAGTAGGGAGGGAAAGGGTCTCAGGGAATCACCAGAGCAGGGTGAAAAGTGTTAGCCAGGTTGATGGAAATTCAAATATTGTGCCTGCCAGCTCTGTGGTGGGGAGGGCTCAGCAAATGCTGGGAGCCGGTCCATCCTTGCTGTTTCAAGGGACCTGGCATATGTAGCATACGGTTCTTAATATGTTTGGCTCACCTTCTTGGCGCTGTGTTTTAACCAAGGTCACCTCTCCGAGAAAGGTTGAATCCCCAGGTAGGGATTTTCCCCTGAAGTTAGGGAGGGAATAAAACCCCTCAACTAAGTGCCAGGCGGGTAATTAATCACTTTAACTATGAACAATCATGCTTAAGCTACATAATCTTTACTCCCTGGAATGGAGCTAAGAAACGCCCTAACCTTTGTAATGGAGATTGATAGGATTGAATCAACTGGTATAAATACAGATGTAACCAGACAGAGAGAGACAGAACTTAGAACACAGAGCCAAGAAGACAGAACCTACACAGAACCTACAGACAGAAGAACTTCGCTGGAGAGAACATGGCAAGGGATCCTGGACTGAACCTGACTGCAGAGGTTGGCAAGAGAGCCTGACTAGAACCTGGCTACTGAACCTGGCTGGAGATCCGAAGCAGAACCTCTCTGGAGATCGAGACCAGAACTTGGCTGGAGATCCTGGCTAGGCTGCTGATCAACTGAACGCTGTCTCCGTGTCCTTCCTTCTTCGCCGACTTCGTCCACGCCTTTGGGGACCCCTGGACCTGCTGGGGTTGGACCCCGGCAAGCAAAGGAACAGTGGCCTCTGCCAGCACTTCTTTCTGGGAGAAAGCTACCCCTCCAGCTCTCACTCTGATTCCAGGCAAGTTAGTTCCTCCCTGAATGTCCCAGGTTCCTTTCACTGGAGCTCAGAGGGAGGGAGTCCAACTAAGGCTGTGAGGGGACCCTTTAAGAGGAAATGCCTGGTGCCAGTAGCCTCTGTGTCACTCAGTGACAATCCCCACTGGTTTTTACAGTCATAAGTTGTGGCAACTTCTCTTCTTGGAACTGGAACCCTAGGTTGCGGGGATCAGGGGGAGGGGCAGGTGTGGGGCTGGAACCCCTCACTTCTCAGGGAAGCCTCCAGAGCCAAGATAGCCCTCCATGGATGTGGGACCAGCTGATCCTGCAATTTCGCCCTAAGTCTCTGCCCCTCCTAGCAGTCTATGTGCTTTCTTTAATTCCCTAGTTGTAGGACTTTCATTCAGCTAGGTTTCAGGTGGTTCTGAATGATGGTTGTTCTGTATTTGAAGTGTAATTTTGATGTGGGAGGCAGCGAGTTCCATGTTTATCTATGCCACCATCTTGACTGGTCCTCATCCATGCTTTTGTTTATTATTTAGCTAGCTTTTCTTTTTTAATTTTGTAGACTTTCTGTTTTAGACTTTCATTACTTTCCTCCTGTCAATGCTACCTCCCTTTCTCTAAGCAACAGACCTGGCTTCCTGAGAAAACTGTTACCAAGTATAACAACTCCCACTGCTTTGAATCCAATCTATACTTTAACCTGAGCTTCCCACCTTTCCCTGTCTCCAAGGTGATTAGCTGTGCGTGATCTCTTAGTATCATCCCTTGGGCCTCCACTGGGAAGTTGCTCCAAAAACAATCACTCCACTGGTTCCTTCCCTCACACCAGAAAGCCAATTAGAGCCATAAAGTAACTGAAGAGAAAAAAGATGAGGGAGAGCTAGAGGAGGACCTAGAGCAGTGATGGCAAACCTTTTGAGCTCGGCGTGTCAGCATTTTGAAAAACCCTAACTTAACTCTGGTGCCGTGTCACATATATATTTTTTTGTTATTTGCAACCATAGTAAAACAAAGACCTATATTTTTGATATTTATTTTATATATTTAAATGCCATTTAACAAAGAAAAATCAACCAAAAAAATGAGTTCACGTGTCACCTCTGACACGCGTGTCATAGGTTCGCCATCACTGACCTAGAGCAAGCTCCAGCCTCACACTGTACTCCTCCCTCCCATGTGGTGATGAACCTAGGGGAGGCTATGAGTGCCATCAGCCCCAGGTGCAGGCAATAAGGGGTTCATTGCCTGTAGAAAAATTTAAAACAAAGTCAGCTTTTTAGCACTATGTTCCAACAATTCTAAATGATGTCAGTGATATACTACTCCTCCCCAGAAAATTCTTTTGTTGGTCTAAGTTCTAAACAGTTACTGCAGTGATTGTTAAGTCATTATAATAATAATAATAGTAATAACAATAATAATAATAATAGTAATCATCATCATCATCATAATGTAGCACACTTATAACTTATCCTTTAAGAAATATTGCATTCTATTTAGTAATACCTTTTGACTCCCTACACAGATAGATTCAGCCACACACAAGCAAGTATGTGATGGTTAATTTTATGTGTCAACTTGACTGGCCATAGGGTTCCAGATTAAACAGTATGTCTGGGTATGCCTGTGTGAGGGTGTTTCTAGATGAGATTAGTATTTGAGTCCATGAACTCAGTAAAGTAGCTTACCATCCCCAATGTAACAGGTGTCAACCCATCCATTGAGAGCCTCAATAAAGCAAAAGGCAGAGGAAGGAGGAATTTGCCCCTTTTTTCTGCCTCACTGTTTGAGCTGATGATACTGCTGTAATTAACCTAGAAAAGGAGCACAGGGAAGGCCAGATATTGGAGACATGTCATTTGGGCAGCTTTGCCAGAAAGCTGCAGCTTTATTCTCACCAGGGAGCCACCAGTCTATTCCCAGCAGGTCGCTGGGGGAAGAGCCTGGACAGGGAGGAGAATACACACATGCCCGGTAAAGTTGGGGTGATGTTGAGAAGGTACTTGTCTGCCAGTCACACCTGGGAATAGGTCATTGGCCAGAATGGTCATGGGCACTGCAAGGGTGTGAGATTTGAGATATTTAATCCCCTAAATAAAGGAGTTTGCTCTCTTGGTTCCTCTTATGCTCTTGGAACTCTTATTGCCCGGGTGTACTCTCCTGTATTTGCCCACATGGCCCACGGCCATGTGGACTGCCACACACATGGACTAATGGACTGTAACTAGCCTGATGTTAAACTGGGCCCGGCTGCAATATGGAATGAAAATTCTGGCTTGGCTTTTAGCTTTACTGAAACCCCAGCTACACTTCTTCTATGACTGGAATGGGATTTTGGAAACCCAGGGATGTAATTCCAGCCAAATAAAAATCACTCATCCTCTCATTCAAGTCTCAGAAAATTATATTTGACATACCCCATCCCCAACACCCAGTGGGGAAGAGGACACCCCACATCATCCATTAACACTGGATGTGCAGGAGGCAACCAATCAATGATTCTCTCTCATCATTGATGTTTCTCTCTCTCTGTCTCCCTTCATCTCTGAAATCAATAAAAATATTTTTAAAAGTTCATCTAGTATGACTTTGATAATAAGAGAAATTCCCAGAATATGAGAAAGAAGGGGAAAATATTCTGACTCTCAAAATCAAACTGTCTCATTTAATCTTGAAGGTGGGTTTTGACCTTATATACACAGAATCACCTACTAGCTTTAAAACAAAATACCTAAGTGTGGGCAAGTGAATTGCATATGGTAGGGGCCAGGCACCTCTCCTATGTTTTTAAAGTTTTGATGAGGTGATTCTGATGCATTATAAGGATTAAGAACAGATGACACAGTCAAATACATGAGCAGACACCAAACAAATATTATAGTTTTTAAGTGTATGGAGTCAATCATTTAACTTAGTCTTTATCCAGGGCTAGGGCCAGCTGCAGATTTGAAGTACGGCTTAACACGTAAAATATTTTATGACCTGATAGGCTGGTTGTTAGATCCTATGAGAAACTTGTTGGAGGCGAGAGAATTTTACTCAATTCCTCAATTACAGTTGACTCACTGCATGAACGATGTCACTGGAATGAAGACTCAGAACTCAACTAGAAGGAATGTGATAGACTAGATTTTTTTTTTCCCTTCAGGATGGGCTTTCCTGTGTTTCTTCAGACCAGTGATCCCAACTCATGGGCCAGAGAGCCATGATGGCTGCTCAGCAGGTGTTTCAAATAATGCAGATCCGTACAAACACCAAACGTTATCTGTAAACTAAACAGGTGATGTGATTCACTCACACCTAAGCCAGCCATTCTTTTTCAAATGCATGGGCTTGAATGACACACAAGAGAAAAAATATTTACAGGTATTTATGGAACACATGATTCCTTTTATCAGTTAGTCCGGAAATATTTAATGAGTATCAACTGTGTATAAGCTCCTGGAATGCACTATTGAACAAGACAACCCCAAGACCCAGAGACACACAATTTAACAGACAATTGCCATCTAGTGAATTTAGCGCCAAGGCCATTATATCTGTGGCATAAATTTAAGTGTCCGTAATTTTAGAAAAATTTACTTTAAAGCCAATTGTGTCTACCCCCTCCTCCCTGTTAGCCTGTACAAATATGCTCAAGTGTTAATTAGCAAATCCCAGGAGAAAAGTGCTATCATTCATAATTGTGTCAAAATTACCTTTGGGTACCATAAACAGTGTCTTGTAATTGATGAATGTCGTGGTTTTAGCCAAATGCCTTTTCGCAGTCTAGAGTTACTCAAAGTAGAGCAATAGACATGGTGAGGGGAAGGGTAGGTACTCAACATGCACGGACACAAAAAGGTTGAAAACGCTGATGCGGTTGGATTACCTTATTTTACAGAGGAGGACTCTTAAGGTTCAGAGAGAAACAATGATTTGTTGTAAATCCATAGTCTGTTAACTCTCGGTCCTGGGTTTTTTCACAGGGTCTTTTTAACATCCTGTGCCAGCTATTGGTGCTGTCACCCAGACTGCTCACATGGTAGGGATGGTCAATTGTGTCACTAATCCCTCTCTGTAGGAGTGTTACACATCCCTACACTTAGTCAGGAACTCACAGTGCCTCCTGGGGAAGGAGGTGAGTGTACATCTCTCTATCTGAGATGCCAGGCTGGGCCATGTGACTTTCATAGGCCAAAAACATGTGAGCAGAAGTGTCATGGTTTATTCATGCTCTTTTCTCTGCCATGAGAATGGCCTATTGTGATAGAGAATACTCCATCTGCCTGTGAAGAAAACCCAAATCAAAGCCATTAGCCTGCCCACAACTGACATGTACTATGAATGAAAAATAAATATCTTTTGGTAAGCCTCTGTGATTGGGAGGCTGTTTGTTACTACAGCATAACCTAGTAAAAGCTAACTAATACAGTAGGCCAGAGATCTGCACACTTTTCCTCGAGAACCAGAGACTAAATATTTTAGGCTTGTGGACTACATATAGTCTCCGTCACAGCTACTCAACTCTGTGATGAAATCAGCCATAGACAAAATGTAAACAAATGGGTATGGCTGTGTTCTAATAAAACTTTATTTACAAACACAGAGGCTGCCCTGTGGACTATAGTTTGCCAACCCCTGCAATAGGATTTTACTTCCCTACCTCCTTGGAGTGGGATGTGACCAGTGAAGTTGAGTGTAACACCTGCTTTGGGTAGTAAAATGCAACCTGTTGTAAGAAATAGTGTAAAGCCCTGGCTGGTGGCTCAGTTGGTTATAGCATTGTCCCAATGAGCCAAGGTTGCAGGTTCAATCCCTGGTCAGGGCACATACAGGAAGCAACTAATGAATGCATAGTAGAACAACAAATCAATTTCTCTCTTTCTCTCTCTCTCTCTTTCTCTCCACCCCTCACCCTCTCTCCCTCTCTCTAAATTCATAAATAAAATATTTTTAAAAAGGAAGTAGTAAAAGTGATGGCTACTCTGTCAGCCTGAGTCTTGAGAGAGAATATTAGAAAAGTTGAGCACCAGCCAACCGATAATGAATATGGAGCATAACTAAGAAATAAACCATATTGTTTTCAACCACCAAGACTTACAGAATGTTTGTTACCATAGCATAATCTAAGTTATCTTTACTGATACAGGTCTGTCCAGCATTATGTGGTTTTTTTAAAAAATATATAATATATATTGATTGATTTCAGAGAGGAAGGGAGAGGGAGAGGGAGAGAGAGAAACTTCAGTGATGAGAGAGAATCATTGGTTAGCTGCCTCCTGCACACCCCAACCTGGGCCTGTGCCCTGACTGGGAATCGACCCCTGACCTCCTAGTTCATAGGTCGACGCTCAACCACTGAGCCATGCCAGTCAGGCCAGCATTGCATTTTAAAGAACCCTTTCTCACTACCATCCCAGTGGACCTCATGTGACATCCTCATATTAATTTCTTTATAATGTGTGGGTTGTTGCTCATAATGATGGAATTTACATAGATAATGTTTTGTTTGTGGTATCAGTGTGTGAGTAGGGGGAATATTCAATTGAACCAACACAATTAAAAATATTTTACAAATAGGTCAGTTAACTTTTTGAGCTCTTGAATATTTTCCGAGGTATGAAATCATCTGAAATAATTTTGAAGTTAAATTTGTGGTGGATAAAATCTCTTAGCAGTTTGATTCACAAGGCTTTTCTTTGAAAAAGATAAATCAGAGATTGCTGCACTAACCATATGTTCCCTGGTGTGAAAAGGTTAATTATTAGAATCTCACTTGATGATGAAAATGCGAGTTCATTGAAGTCGGCACAGGCTATAACCAGAAGCAGCCTTTCTCCAACACTGTCAGGTGCTGGCCTTTTGTGTCTCGGTCTGTGTGGCCCTGTGGCTTCCTTGTCTTCTCCCCTTTCCCAGGTGGAGCCCTATCTGCTTCTTGGCAGTGCATGCCTGAGAGCTGTCATTCATTGCTTTTCTGTGCAATGTGCTGACCAGCGGCCTTAAATTATGGTCCAGTATGAGCCTGCCAGAAACCCTCTGCACCTGCCCTGTGACCTCCACTGTTATTTCTGGAAAATTCCCAATTCACAAGGGGCTCTTTGCTTCCCTTCTTTATGCCCAAGGGAGAACAAATCCCTCTGTGTCTCTAACTACAACTCCTGGATGGAGCCACAAAACACAAGGCAGAATCCTCATTGCCCGGAGAGCACCAGTCCCTGTGCAGCTTTCGCTCTCAGTGGGCCTGGGCTCACTGGTGCCACGACCGTGCTCATGCCTTTTGGACATTCCATCTAGCATCATCCCAGTTAGTCCTAGAGCTTTGCTTAGAGTGAAAGGTTATAGACTAGTGTTTTAATCATACTACTTTGGGTGAGACACAATGAAATCGGACACAGATGGGGAAAGGGAAAGAGGTTTACAGTTTTGTTACATCAACCAGGGCCACTCAGGGAAGGCACTTGGTTGGTCACCAGGCAGAGGAAGGTGGGGACACAGGGCAAGGCCACCTATTGTAGTTTCCATGGGAAGAAGAGAGTAAAGCAGAGCCAGTAGGTTTAGGACTAGAAGTAATTTCGGCAGACTCTGCGGCAAAGGGGCTGTCCCTGGTTGTCTGGTGCGTGGACACAGGGCGATTAGGGTGGGAGGGAGCACAGTGCCCAAGTGTGAGAGCCCAGTAAGGGGTGTGGACTTAATTGCTCACAAGGGGAACTGACCAGCCTTTAGCTAGGACCTCAAAACTGGGTCAAGACAGCAGCAAAACACTATAGTACAACTAGACCCCAACATGCTAGGGACCTTATTCCTGCCATAATTAGTCCATTCACTGAAGTCTTGCTAGTAAGAATGAAAGTAGTCAGGTATTAAACTGAAGCCTGTATTTGTTTAGACTGGTTCTGAATTTGTTTCCTCCTTGGTCTCCAGAGATGGACTGAGACATGAAAATCTCGGCGGGGGGCCGGGGGCGGGGGGGTAGAGGGGGGACGAAGAATGGGGCATTAACATTCTTTATCCAGTTGATACTTTTTAGTGACGGCTTCAAAGAAGCTGATTTTCTATTACTAAAAATTGCACACTTTTTTTTTTTATCCAAATAAGTATTTATTGTGTACACTATATATAAAAGAGCATTTACTTATTTGGAAAATAGTACTCCTTACTAAATTAGTTGCTCACATTCTCTAGGGATAGAACTAAGTAATAACTTATAAGGAGCATCTTATTCAAATATGTATATTTTTCCCGGCTTTTATGTCAGTAAAATGTTTCCCCTTTTGTGTAGCTTTCCTCTGCAATTTCTTTTGTGATTTTGGAAATACACAGCATCTTTTGACACATTAACTGTTGTAAAATTTAAATAGTAAACTACTTGTTCCTCAGAAACAGTATTCCCTTATGCTTTCTTCAGTTTTAGAATTTCATTTGAACATAACTAATAACTACAGGCAGCTGTCAACGTACTGGTTTGGGGCCTGGGGCAAGACCTGTAGCAATACTCTGTAAGATACACATGCACCCCAAAACATGTCATAGAGATGGGTTGACACCAGCAAGAGGAGTGCTTTAAACATTTTCATATAAAGATGCTTCCTACTTCAGTGGGAGTCTTGCCGGTGATGCTAAAAGTTGCTGTGGAAACCAGCAACTTAGCTGGCGTTATATTTTTTATTTATTCTAGTGATGTTATATTGTTTCTCACAGATCCTCACCCAGGCAATGACTAGATTGACAATATGCCTTGAAAGGGAGTTGTTTCTGAGTCATGTTCTTAGGATGTTCCTCTAAACATCCAGATCACATTAAAGCAAGCTCAATAATAAGACAATCAATGGGGAACCTTGAGAGCTAGCCAGCATGGAGGTGGGAGGAGAGGGGTCAAGCTGTCTTAACAACAGCTCTGATCCAAGAAGGGCAGCCCACCCGGGACAGTCACAAGCCTCCCTCCCAGTGTCACCCAGCCACAGAGCACTAGAGTTGCATGAAGTGTTTAGGAAAAAGAAAAAGAAAAAAAAAAATTCTACTGCTTAAAATGTTTAGAAACCACTGCTCTGGTATTGTTTATGATAAAAGAACCTAAGAAAGAGCACAATACTGAATTTGAACCACTAATTCTTAAGACCTGGGAACATCCTGTGCTCTTATACAGTTATAATTTAATTCAAATACATTGGAACCATGCTATAATTCAATTCCAAGCAAAGAACAGAGTTTTGTACACAGCAGATTCATTTCGGAGCGCTCTCTGGGGATTTAGTTACAGAAAAATCCAAAGGATTCCTTTGTGTTCTCTCTCATAAAGCCACGCCTGGCGCAGATTTTAGAGACAGCATTGCAGCGAGGGCATCTCTGGGACAGGTCACAGGAAGCAGCACTTTTCCTTCACAGGGCTCCTTAGAATTGTGCTCTGTATATAGTGTGTCCATGCATTATTATATTTGGCCAGGCTTTAGCCCGGTGCTCAAACTGGGGTTCCAGGTCAGCTCATTAATTTGTTGTTGTCGTTGTAAGCACAGTGGATGCAATGCCTTCCAAAGAGGCATGTACTTCACAACTCCAGGGGACACCATTTGTACTGTGACCCTGTTGTGTTCTAGGGATCTGTGCCCTTCACAATATAGTGGCTTTGCTGAGGCCCTCTCTGGCTCCTGTGGTCTGCAAGTCCGGGTTGTGCCTGAGTTTGAGATCCCCGCTATGTGATTGCATTATTAATAGTCAATATAGCCCTTGACTTTGAGCCAGAAGACATAGGTTAGGTCTTCACACTTCCCGATTCAAATGTTGATTAATTATCAAGTCAGTTAGCCTTGCAGAGCCTTGATTTATATTCACCTGTCAAATGGGATCAATAATGTGTATTTCACAGGAGTGGTTGTGAAGATTATTTATACCTTGCTTTCTTCCAAAGAGCATTTAAAATGCATCCGTAGGTTTGTATACGTACAATACAGCAAAATGACATAAACGAAAAGTAACCCAGCAGGCGTGGCCCAGTGGTTAAGCATCTACCTTTGAACCAGGAGATCATGGTTTGATTCCTGGTCAGGCCATATGCCCATGTTTCGGGCTCAATTCCCAGGAGGAGGTGTGCAGGAGGCAGCCAATCAATGATTCTCATTATTGATGTTTCTATCTCTCTCTCCCTCTTCCTCTCTGAAGTGAAGAAAATAGTATTTTTTTTAAGTAAATGAGAAAAAGATGGTGAAGACATCAAATGGAGCCAAGAAGTTCTATCTTCTGTCCAGAGCTGTATGCTTGCTAGGAGTGGGCCACAGATTTGCATCTGTGCTTTCTGGAAGCCAAGGAGAAAGTGAAAGCTTGATCATTTTCTTTACTTACAGTGTTCACTAGCTCAACAACACACTAGGACGAGAAACAATATTCCTCTTCCAAGTACCTTACGTGCAGGAGACTGTCCCCAAGGGAGTGCATAGAGAGGACAGTGCACAACTCAACCAACAATATCTGTCACAAGGAAAGGTCACAAATTGGCAGCTCACAGATGTGGGGGTTTTGTTCTGCTTTGGCTTGATGTCTAAAAAGTTTGATCCAATGTTTTTTAAAAAAATCAGTAGATTTTACAATAAACTAAATTTTAAATTTTCTTTTAAAAGAAATCAGATGGCCAGATAACAGTGGAACTGTGTGTCAGAGTTAGTTGGCAATGGGCAGCAGCCACTTTCTTTTTTACTGTGGCCTGTGATGTCAGGTTTGCCACACTCCCCACACCCCCTACTGTTTATTTCCTGCATTATATTACCTGCTTGGTAACTTGGGCATCTGATTTAGTGACTCTCATTCTCTTCTATTACATCCTTGTTGTAGGCTCAGCAATATGTTTGTCCATGAAAGGATTGATTGAGAGAGTGTATGGGAAAATGCTGGCACACTATTCACCACTGTACTGCAATGGAAGTGGAGAATATTGTTGTTGTTAGTACTCTGCAATCAGGTTATGGAGGGTTTAAAAAAATGGCTAGTGAATGAGTTTCAAATAGCGAATTAAAGTAACCTCAGCAAAGTCGTAAATCTCCCAAAGTACTCTGCTCCTAGCAAGCAGCTTACCCAGAATATCAATTCCATTTGCTCTTTAATAAAAATTAAAGAATATTTCATTTAAATATTTATATAGCTGTATATTTAAATCAAAAAACAATATTATGGCAAAGCATGTTTCCTGTATGCCTTTACATGTATAAGTATGACTGTGAGACTCTCTTACATGGTTGCACTAGTCATTACTATTCGAGTGGAGTCCCTGTAAGATGAGTGTTTTATTCATGGTCCACTACTGGCTTCTAAACTCATTGAATTTAGTCAGATGTGTTCAGTACTGAGTTGCTAATTTTCCAGAAGCGTAATTTGAAATGAGAATGTTGAATGGGACTTTTCCCATTATCAGAAGGAATTAATACTCCAAAGTTGAAAAGGAATGATGATTATCTAATGCTCTAAAACTAGCACTAGACATGGCTAGGCGGTATTTAACAAAAGATGTCAAATCGGTCTGGTGACAACCAGCCCCTGTCACAGCTCTAGCTTCCAGAGGAGATGGCTAGTGATTCAGAAGGAGGTGGAAGACAGTCATCTCAGTGAAGAGCCGTGGGCCTTGTGAAGAATGCTGGGGCATTTCCTCTTCCATTGCCATGGAGAGAGGAGAGGAGCCCCAAAGGAGAGGCACTCTCATCTACAGATGGATGTCATGGCAACAATGGGAGGTAAGCATCTCACGCCCCGGGTGGATGCCTGCCGAGCTGCTTTCTGTCCAACAGAGTGGAGCACAGTGAAGAATCTGGGGGTATGTGAATAGAGACAGGTGCCTGCTTCCCACACTGAGAACTTGGTAGCTGGGAATTTGCTAACTCAGCCCATGAAAGTGTTAGACAAGGAGGGAAGTGTCAGCAGTGGCAAGCTCAGCTTCCCGCATTTGACAGAATAAGGTGTGTATGTTCTCCTTGAAGCAAACAACATTGGGAAGGTAGAGTTTGGGCAGTTGTTGCTGATTCCTTCCCTCGAAGGTAGCCTTTTGGGGTGAGGTGACCCAGGTAGAGGCTCCAGACTGTGAAGTGTATGCTGAGGCAGGATGTGTGTGTGTGGTGGGAGGAGGGGAGGGGCTATCACAAAAGTCCAGTCAAGTGGTTCTTCAACCACGTTTGGGAACTGGGCATGGGAAATTCCCGGTGGGGCCTCTGAAGGACCCTAAATGCACCCCATGGAAGTACCAATATGTGATTGCTGGCCTCACACAGATGACTTTGAGAGCCAAGAGAGAATTGCGAGCAGCACAAACTGATGTAAAAAGATATGAAGCACCCTCTCCACTATGTCACTTCCCCTGCTGTTCACCCTACAGGAGCTACTTAGCAGCAGGGTGATGGGGTGCGGGGGGAAGAAGCAGTGAAAGAGGTGGGAGAGAGTGAAAGGAAAGGCCATGCCCCTCCCCCCACTACAGGTCATGCACGATGGGGCAGCAGGAGAGAAACTTTGAATTGGCTGATTGAAGTTTTGATATGAGATCACTAGACCTTTAATTAAACAAGGGAGTTGTAGCTTCCACAAATCAGACTGTTCTTATCATGAAAGTGATCGAAAACTGGGGGGTTTTCCTGAGATGCTGTCCAGCCCCAGGGAAGGGAGATCCAGCAGAAAAGATGCCAAAGGTTTGGATGGAAAAAAATGGAACCATATCCTCAAGTTCCCACTGTTCCTTAAACCAGTTACCCCTCCATGGAACACTGAGACATTATTTGATGAGATTCTAATATGAATCTTCCCATATAAGGAAGCTTCTTCTCTTAGCATTTCATATATCTTATAACCAGTTATTGGCAGGTGTTCCTTACTCAGAATTGAAGTCTTGTAGCCAAAAAGTCAAAATCACATTCTTCTAAGCTTTACCTGAAAATATTTTCTCTTACAGTTGAATTAAAGCAAATTATCTTGGTTAACCAGTGTCAAAGGTGAATCTAGAGGTAATTTTTGAATCATGATAGGTAATAGTGATAGACTATATTTGGATATTTCTCTTTAGTGACAATGATTTCAAATGAGATTATGAAATCACTATAACTTCATGGTTGGTAGGAGAGATGAAGAAATTAACCTAAAACATCTTGGATTGCGTCCTTTCTTGTGTTAGAGTCACTAGTGCCTCCCAGTATTCATAGTTTTGGAAGACAGGCTTGGATTTCCTGTTTATTTTCATCATGCATGGCTTTTCCTTCTAGGGGTATTGGTGGCAGAGAATGCAGGACTGAGGGACCCTCACAAGGGGACCTCTCAGAGAGTGTATCAGGGGGCTTGCTGCGTGATTTAAACTGGGTGACTTAAACAACAGAAACTTATTTTCTCACAGTCCTGGAGGCTGGAAGTCCAAGATCGAGGTGCCGTCAGAGTCGGTTTCTGGTGAGGGATCCCTTCCTCACTTGTCGATGGTCACCTTCTCTCTGTGTCCTCATATGACCTCTTCTCTCTGCTGGGAGGGGATGGGTGGAGGGAGAATGATCTTTCTTCCTCTTCTTATAAGGATACCAGTCCTATTGGATTAGGGCCTCACTCTATGACCTTTAGTTAGTTACTTCCCTAAAGGCTCTGTCTCCAAATACAGTCCCATCGAGGATTTGGGCTTCAACATTTGGGCCTTAACAGGGAGGAAGGAAGAAATTCGTTTAAAGTTTTCTCTTCTTGCCTTCTTGCCCTAGCCAATATGCCCAGTGGTTAGAGCATCGGCCCGTGGACTGAAGGGCTGTGGGTTCAATTCAATCAAGGGCACATACCCCGCCCTGTTCAAGGCACGTGCAAAGGCAACCAGTCAATGTGTCTCTCTCACATTGATGTTTCTCTCTCTCTGTCTCTCCCTCTCCCTTCCACTCTCTCTAAAGTCAATGAAAAAAATATCCTCAGGTGATGATTAACAACAAAAAAAGTTCTCTCTTTTTAAAGGTGACATTTCTGAAAAATAAAACCCCCAATTTAGGAGACTTCTCGAGCCAACTGCCTGTGGAATTGTGACTGAAACCCAATGCCAACTATTGGAAGCAAAGTTGGACATTTTTTGGCTCACATAGCAGATGGCTGAGGGTCAGATATGTCAGCCACAGCTGGATGCAGGGCTTCCAGGTGTCATCAGGTCTGTGTTCTAGCCCCCAGCCCTAGTTTACATTGTGTTAGCTTCCTCCTCAGGAGTCCTCTCCCTGTGGTGGCATTGATGACCTACGGGAGTTCCAGGCCAACCTGGTCCTTAACATTTGCAGCTTTAAAAAGAGACATGGTGTCCCAGTGGACCGCTCTGACTGGCCCTGCATGGAGTGGGGTACTTGCTGGCAGCCTGGACCTCAGTGATTATGGGTTAATGGCACAGGACTAGCTCTCACACAGGAAAGAGTCCAGCAGAATAATCTGTGAGACCTGCCATAGTCTTCCCCCTCTAAGTTTCTGAAATAAGACAACTTATTTGTAGTATAACCTTTACAATTTTATAATGGACTAGAGGCCTGGTGCACGGATTCGTGCACTGGTGGGGTCCCTCTGTTTGGTCTGTGGGGATTGGGCTGAAACCAGCAGTCCAAAGTCCCCCAAGGAATGTAGTAATACACGGAGTGGCAGGCGGCCAGGGAGGAGTCTGAGCCCAGGCCCGGCATCACACCATTCCCGCTCATCCCAGCCCCACTGCACCTGCTGCTGGCTGCTCAGTAAGCTTGCTGCCGCTCCGCTGCAGTCTCTGCATGCCCGTCCTAGGGCGATATTGGCGTGCCCATGACCGAGAAGTGGCTGCAGGCTCCTGCCCAGTCAGTCCCAATGCCAGTCCCAATCTGGTCCTGGTCCAGATGGGGGAGGGGTGTGCAAGGGGAGTGTCCACGGGAGAGGCTCATGCCACCACAGCTGCGCTCACCAGCCGTGAGCCTGGCATCTGGTGCCCCTCAGTCAGCTGAGCAGCGCTCCCACTGTGGGAGCGCACTGACCACCAGGAGGCAGCCCCTGCATTGAGCATCTGCCCCCTGATGGCCTGTGCACATCACAGCAACTTGTCAAACGATCACTTAGGCTTTTATATAGAGAGATAGTTCAGAAGGTTTAAACTAGTTCATCTTTTACATACTCTAAGAGTTCTATTTTAAGGTCCTTAGAATCTTTTGGAAAGCCAATGGGCGTCATGTTGACCTTTGCAAGTGTCTCTCTACAGACACTTCAGATGACACAGCCTTGTCACCGTCGGCAGATTTGGTAGTAGCGTCTTTGCCATCTGCAGGCTGTTGACAGGGTGCCCTTTGTCTCTGCCCTGCTCCTCCAGCCCCTCCCTCCCCTGCTCCCTCTGCACACGTAGGCTAGCCCCTCTCCTCTGGGAGCAGGTGCCTGATCACTCAGCTGAGAGTCCTGGGGTTGGATATATTTCTAATTTTAGAAAGGTCACCTGTACATATACTGTATACCCACACTCTCGGCAGGGTCACACCATTTCTGCAGAGTGACACGCGCATGTTCACACTAGGTGGGAATGAAGAGTGTCTGTAATAGCCTCGCATCAGGGCAGGGCAGGTCCGGAGACCACATGCACTAGGAGCGATTTGTTTTCAGGGCTCTTTATATTTAGATTCGTAAACAAGAGATCCTGGACCTCTGTGTACTTGTTCAGGACCGCTGTTTGCTTCTGTTGGACTCTCAGTTGCTCTGGCTGGCTTCCATGAACTGAAAGCAGGTAAAGCAGCCTTTCTCGGCGTTGGAAGTACATCAGCGGACTTGTGTGGGGAGATAACTGTAAAGAAGAACAGGCTGCGTACCAATGTCTTAGGCTTCGTTCACGGCAGCTGGCCTTGGTGAACCTCTGAGGGGTTCCTGGTGCGCAGAGTTAGAAAGTCACAGTACCTGAAGTTAAACGTTTTCGTTGATTCATTTCTTTCAAGTGCAACTGACTCTCCAAGGGGAGAGGAAAGCATTCTCCCCAAAAATGGATATTACCAAGTGAAATGAGGCCAATAGGAAAGTTGCTCATGACTCTATTTCAACCCTCGCGGGGTGTTCACAAAAAGATTTTCCAACTCTCTTGTCTTTGAGCACAGAAATTAGAGAACACTTACCAGGAGGGAAAGCAATTCAAGCATCCAAAAATAAATTAGCTTCCCGCTTGAAATCATGAAGTTCAAGAGAATTTTCAAGTTTACAACGCTTGGTCTCTCCCGGGGAAATGCAGAAGGCAGAATTAATTCTGGTTTTGCTAATGTTCCTGCCGCCTTGTGTCAACCATTTAGCATTGTGATGTCTTCGTTATCCCATCTGTCAGCTTGAAGAGTCTTTGATGTAGCTCAATATATTATGTTTTCAAGAACTTCTCAATACTACATTCTGGTGCTTGGCAACTGTCGTGGATGGATTTGATGCACGTCTCCCTGATACCTGCCAGGAGGGAGCTGGAGGGATGGCCTAGAGAATCTTCTGGTAAATCCAGAGGATCACATATAGGTTGCTTCAGTTTGGGAGAGTGATGTTACGGCTAGCTATCTCGTTAGAACTGTGGAAATTTACTTTCAAATGCTTCATATGAGGACGTTAGGGTTGGCCAAGTGCATGTGAAATGTCCTAATCTGGAAAACACTCAGGGATTGATAAAGTGAGTGGTGTTTAAAAATAGGGTTGGTTCAACTCTGGCTAGGTGGCTCAGTTGGTTGGAGCCATCATCCCATACATCAAAAAGTTGTAGATTTGATTCCTGGTCAGGGCACATATCCGGGGTGCAGGTTTGGTCCCCAGTCAGGGTATGTACAGGAGGCAAGGGATCAATGTCTCTCTCTCATCTCTCTCATCTCTCTCTCTCTCTCTCTCTCTCTCTCTCTCTCTCTCTCTCTCTCTCTCTCGTCTCTCCAATCAGTTAAAACAACAACAGCACACAAACAAACAAACAAAAAAAACATATCCTTGGGTAAGAGTTAAAAAATAGGGGGTTAGTTAGGGTGGTGGCACAGGACCGCATTTTTGCATAAATGAGGCATCAGAAAGCTGGCAAGCCAAGGAACTCTGCCAGCAGGGCAGGATTTTGGGTTCGAGCCCATTGACCCCATGTCTCTTTCCATGGTGTGATTCCACCTGGTTCAGCCACAGGCCTGGTGTTTCAAATGGAGCATTTTCTGCTGGGTGCTTGGTGTCCTGGAGGGCAACATGTTATGTCATGTTTCATGGTTCTATGAATCAGGCATTCTGGCAGAGCTCAGCTGGGAGATTCATTTGTTCCTTGTGGCATTGGTCAGGGTTACTTGGTGGTTCCGGTTGGCAGCTGGGTGATCTGCAGGATCCTAGATGAATTCACGTGCATGCCTGGTGCCTTGGTGGGGATGGCTGGGAGGCATGCGCAGCTGGAATGCCCACTGAAACACCTGTGCCTATAGGTGGCAGCCTCATTTCAAGAGAGGAAGTGGAAGGCTACAGGTCTCCTAAGCCTGGGCCTAGAGTCACTCCTTCCATATTCTAATGGTCGAGCAGCTACAAAGCCCTCCCAGTCTTAAAGGAAGAGAACCTAGACCCCACCTTGTAACAGGTGGTAGAGCAGAGGTGGCTGCCATCTTTAATCGACCGACACTTGCCTTCTATGTTATCCAACCTTCAATATTGTGCTGTTTTCCCCAAATTAGATTGTCTCGTACATTTTTGGCACTTAGGTCAGGATTCACAAATATTCACTGAAATTAAAAGAGTTGAAGGAAAGTTACCCCCTTCAACCACTTTCTCAAAGAGATGTCAGGACTTTGGGGAGCCATTTGTAGATTCCTCTTCTAATCTCATTGCTTAGGACTCAGCATTAAACTGCTAGTCATTTCCGGATTTCTTCCCAGGTATGGCAGGTTGGGGATATGAGGCATTTCTCTTCCTGCCCAGGGCTCACCCGTGTCAAGGCTGAGCCAGGGAGCAGCTCTCACTGTCAGGCTGAGTGAAGGCTCATTACCACCCAGGTCAGAAGGCCGGCACACTGTAGCCTGCAGGCCGCTCAGCCTACCTCCTGCTTTTACATCACCCATGAGCTGATTGGGTGCTGATGTGACAGGGGGAGGGATGCAAATCATTATGAGCATTAACACCAAATATAATTTTTGTCATTCCAATTCCATGGAGCAAATGACTTACTAAATGACAGAGAAGAAACTAATTACTAGAACTGGGAGAAGAATGAGAGACTTCTGTTGTTAGAATATTCTTAACACTTGAATCTCTTCTTTCAGCCCACTGTATATTAGTGAGTCTTATATAAGCAAAAAAAAAAAAAAATAGTAGCTTTGCCTCATAGCCAATTAATTTCTACCCTGAAGCATAGAATATGATTATTTCTGTCATTATCATCAGTTTCCAGAGCCACCGATGATTCAGTGACATTCACACGCTCACACACACTCGCATACGCACATGGGAACATTTATCAGAAGGATCAGACTTAACTTTTACGAGTGATAATTTCCCCCTAATTATTCTGCAAAGGCTTTTTAAAGTATTTACATTTTATATATTAAAATTGGCTGGCATTTAGGCTTGTCGTGTAGGCTGTTATTCTCATATCCAGGGCATTGTAGGAGACACTCCAAGTAGCCCGCTCCGGTCCTGGGTGAGCTCACCCTTGGGGAACCCCGCCGGTCCGTCCCTTGGGTGGCCCTCTCTTGTTAACATAAGAATGACAAGCTGATCCCTGAATGCGAATTGCTGCTATGATAGGGTATTGGGAGCTCTCTTTCCCTCTCCTATGCTATATTTTTAAATTCCACGGCAATTTTTAAAAAGCTCCCCGCATGGTTTGATAGGCAGTGAACTTTCTCTCACGGGCGGTTTCCACCTGAGGGAATGGAATCGCACGCCCCATGATGATTTTCTTACTTCCGCCCACTCTCCATTACAAGTCAATGAGGCAGAGACTGCGCCCGTATGCTGACACCCGCTCTGTCGCATGTGATTTTTCAGTCACTTTCCCCAGAAATAGGATTTCATTCACCAGTTACTGAAAGTTACTCGTGACTTCCCACAGACTTTGCAGCAGTGACTCATTTACCCTTGGCTTGGAGAGAGAAAGATGTTAGGTGAAGAAGGATGGGGGTGGGGAGAGGGAGAGGGGAGATGGGTGGGCAGAACGCCTGTGGCAGAATCCTTCCCAGCAGGCTCTCACACCTTCAGTGCTACGCGCTTTATACCAGGAAAGATGCCACCTTGCATGTCATCTTGCTTGACTCTTATAACTCTGTAAAGTAAATAGATATTACTGCATACAGAGAGGGGAAATGGCGGATCAGAGAGGTAAGTGACTTGCCCAGTGATGCACAGCAGGAAATTAGACCTGATCTTCCTGCCAACATGAGCTCCGTTAGCCTGTTTCACCTCATTCTGTAAGTGTCAGGGCCATCTTCCCAGGTGCTCATGTCAGATACCTTGGTGTGACTGTTTCTCCTGGGTTTCTCTGGCATTCTGCTTTTAGTCCAGCAGTGAATCCCTTCTGGCTTCACTTGTAAAATATACCCAGAATCTACCACCTCTGCCATTCCCACCCTGTCCCAAGCCACCATCTCTCCCCCTGGCCATTGTGCCACCCTTCTACCTGGTCTCCCTGCTTCTGTCCTCGCTCCTCCAAATTCAGTTCCCAAAACACAGGAACATAACCAGATCAAACTCTTGACTAGAAAGCCCATTTTATTCGGGATAAAAGCAGAAGTTCATACAGGGGGCTACAATCCGCCTCCAAACCCCATGATCCCTCTGGCCTTGTCTGCCATCACTGCCTGCTTGCTCACTCCGCCTCAGTCACACTGGTGTCCCTGCTGTCTTTTAAATATCCAGGGCCTTTGCACTTGCTATTCCCTCTGCCGGGAACAGTCTCTCCCCAGGGAACTGCATGATTTAGTCTCTAACCTTTTCTGTGTCTTCGATGAAATGATGCCTTTTCAATGACAGTCCTATGTAAAAACTTTTCCCACTCCCTCCCACCACACCCAGCATTCCTTATCTCCTGTACCTGCTTTATTTTTCTCCATAGCACTATAAATGACCTGACATGCTGCATGTCTGTCTTCTACTAGAATGTAAACTCCATGAGGGTATGACTACTGTTATTTTGGTACTGGGTCCCTAATACCTCTCAGTGTGCCTGGCACAGAGTAGATGCTCAGTAAACTCGAATGAATAAATGAATTGATGAATGAGTGAGTCAATCTTAGGACTTGACATCCACGCCTCTCTGCTCTTTCCAGATTCCCACCATGCTGCTGGTTATTTTTAGATGATTACATTGATAGGAAATAGGTTGTTTCAGGAAGTAGCTGAAGAATGCATGTGTAGTAGAGGAAATTGACCCCTGGTTTCTGAAATCCATTTGGACTTGGATATTCTGCAATTGCAAAGGCTGATTTTTATGATAAAAAATTGTTTCTGTGTCCTAGATATGAGGTGTCCTTGGGCTACGGATGTCATCTCTTTGGTCCTTGGGTTTCCTGCCTATAAACTATGCAAGCTGGTAGGCAATCATTACCCTTCAAAAATTATGTAAAACAACCCGCTGTTTACTTTGTGTTGGTTCCTTCTGAATGTGTATCAAAGGCTTAAGTTTTCTGAAAACCAGAACCAAGTTTTCTTTTTCTTGATTTATTTTCTCACAGTCCTAGATGTCCTATCCCCAGCTGCATGTCAATACGCTTTGTTGAAACAACTAAAGACAAAATTGCACTGAGTGCTGAGCTCTCCCTTAGTCTGATGTCTGTTGTTTGATAAATTAGTTCTAAGTGCACAGTCCTTGTTGCCAACGCCGGAGGTCACCACACTCATGTGCACACGTGGATGTATCCACTCTCGCTCTAATCAATAGATATTTCTGTTTGTTAACTTCACATATAGAGTAACACTACAGGCTACCAAGGAATATTAGAAATAGATTGGAGATCTTCATGCTGGAAATCTTGGGATTCTGTGAATTGGTATGAGATTCCAAGTTCAAAAGCCATCTTAAATGAGGGGATGAGTGTTAACACACCAGTTTGGCTTGATGAACATTGTGGGTCTATTGTTTGTTCCATTCAAGTAGAGGAAGGTGCATATGGAAACAGAAACTCCACTGGCCTAAATCCACAGCCTCAGAGAGGTTGAGGTGTTCGAGATATTAAAAAATGTTTAATATCTTGCTGAACCTCCAATGATTGTGGTCTTGTCCCTTGGGTTTTTAATGATAAGCAACTGAAGACCAGATCTGTTTTAAATGCCATAGTCATCACATTTGAGTAAGAATTTGCTGATTTCCCTTTAATTATGAGATTTTAAACAGTGTATATTTTTAATATTTTATAGATGACGTTATATAATAAGGCAGAATATATTTTTTCCTCCAAAGGAACACTTCCTGAATTTTATAGAGGAAAATACATGTTAAAAACAGCTTGCACTGGGTACTCCTCTCCCCTATTTTATCTCAATGAAGTGCTGCATGGCTTCAAAAATCTCTTGTAAAATTTCAGCTTATGTGCAACTTCTCTGGCAGCCAGTCATCATCTAAAACGAGGTCCATGCCCTCAGTGCTGGTTCGTGGAAAAGAATGAGCCTGGGTGACAGCCAGAACAAATGGAATCCTCTAGGGCAGGGAGAAAAATAAAGAGAGAGGAGATGAAATGGCATAATCCCGGGCACCGCCGATGGGAAAGGGTGGGAGAGAGGACAACCGGCGAAGACTATGATGTGTTGTTTGTTCCTTGTCAACGGTCCAGCTTTGCGGGTGTCACCCAAGGACACCGTCACGATTATCATGCAACCAGACGCGCACAATGACTACACAGTTTGGCTTAGTTGGTGGCAATAGTTGAGCCTTAAACAAAAGCAGTTTCAGTGGCAGACCTTGCGCCAGGCTTTATTCAAGAGAAAGGCAATAAATTAGTTTGCTGTGACAAGCTGTTTCATTGTTGCAACCAAAGTTTGGACTCCCAACGCTGCCTGTCAGCCAGGCCTTAAAATACATCTTCATTTGTTGTTGGGCAGGTGGGGACCATACGTTGTTAAAGAATTCTCTAATACATCAATAGCCATGATTCCAAACCTCGATTGCAGTCATCCCCCACCCCAGCCCTCAATGTGCCACAATCAACAATGTACAGGACACCAAAAGTTAGGTAGAAAGCCTCTCTTTGATTTATGTGCTGTATACATACTTCTTTGAGAGCTGCAAAGAGACATGGGGCATTCTCTCGAGGTATGTATTTCAGTTCTACAAACATTTATTGGCCACCTACTGTATGTCAAGCCTTATACTAGTTGATGGATGAAAAAGTTGTGGTTAGAAAATCCATGTTTTTCATTCGGGTTAACAGTGTAAGAGAAGTGGCATCAATCATGTATGTGGGAGGTTAGGGGAAGGAAAGGTTCTGCTTTGGAGGGTGTGAGAAACTTCTGTATCCATTCCCCTTGTTTCCATTGTAGATTTGACCAGGCTCCGACCTGGTCAGTAGTCAAAAGGAGCTTGTTGGAGAATGGTGCCACCCCTTGCACATAAGAGCACAGCATTTTAACATGTGATGGGTTTGTATGGAGTCATTGCAATTTTGTACCAGTTCTCTAAGGCTGCTATAACAAACTAGAGGCCCGATGCACAAATTTCATGCAAGAGTAGGCCTTCACAGCCCCAGCTTCATCCAGAAGGCCATCCGGACGGTTGTTCTGCTGTTTGGCTGTTCGGTCCATTTGCATATTATGCTTTTATTATTATAGATTACTCCAAACATGGTGGCTTAAAACAATATGAATTTATTGTCTCACGGTCCCGGAGGTCAAAAGTCTGACATGGGTCTCATTGGGTTGAGATCAAGGTGTTGACAGGGTGTGTGCCTTCTAGAAGTTCTAGGGTGGGATGGAGTGGGGGGCATTTTCTTCCCTTTTCCAGTTTCTGGATGCTGCCCTTGGCTCATGGTCGCCTTCCTTCGCCAAAGCCAGCGACAGTGCGTCAAGTCCCTCTCATGTGGCATCACTCTGACCTTTCTGCCTCCTCCCAATTTTAAGGACTCTTGTGGTTACATTGGGTCTACCTGCTAATCTAGGATTATCTTCCTAGATAAAACAGGATAATGTCCTATTTTAAGGGCAGCTGATCAGCAACCTTATATCCACATGCAATCTTAATTTTGTTTGCCATGTAACCTAACATATTCCCAGGCTCTAGGGATTAGGACTAGGATGAGGATATATTGGGGATGGGGTGGAGTATGATTCTGCCTACCACAATCATCCAGTCTCCAAAACCACTGATAGGGATATATACTCTGGACTCAGGAGAGAGGAGCATTACTTGGCCTTTGCTAAGAGTGACCTCATCTCATCACTCAATGCAACTGAGGTTACTCGTCTCACCATACCCAATGCAACTGAGATTATTCATCTCACCATACCCAATGCAACTAAGGTTACTGCTCTCACCATACCCAATGCAACTCATGTTACTCCTCTCACCATACCCAATGCAACCCATGTTACTCCTCTCACCATACCCAATGCAACTGAGGTTACTTATTTAAGGAAAAAAGGATGGGCAGCATGTTATATGGAAACACCACGTGCCTTGTTATCAGCAGGCTTCAATTTTCATTTCTCTTTTTGTAAACAAACTGCTGAATGCAGAACAGAAGTGGAGGATTCGATATTCTCAAGTCCCCTTTCACTTTCCAGCCCTTCTTGACTCTCCACTGAAAAATAGAGAAAGTCTGGTCTGTTGAAAATATATTGCCAACATTTCAGCCACGAAATGCTGGAATAGTGTCCAAATGTTGTCTGTATCCATCTCAGTGTCTGTACCCATTTTACTCCCTCCTGGGTCCTGTCCCATCACCCTGCCCCTGACTGTTATGCACAATTTCCATCCCCAGTCTTTTTGTCCTAAATTGGAGATTATGCCAAAAGAGTAATGCCAGAGAATTAGATGAATTAGAGCTAAAGTTGTGGCTCTACAGTGGAGACACGGCTTTAAGAAAATCGACTTGGAGGTGTATGAGGTCACATATAATTGAAAGTGAGCATTCTAAAGTCACTAGAGAAGACTGAGTCAGGCTTTCAAAGCTTGCATAATGGGTTAGAAACCTGAGCCTAAAAAGAAATAATACGTATGTGGGTCATTAGATAACCTCCTCCCTCACTACCTTTTTTCCTTTGATCAAAGAACTCCACATATGCACGTAACTGGATCACCTCTTCTTCTCACCTTCCCTCCCTGCCCTTAATCACAACCGAGAGGAAAGTTTCCAGCGAGGCATTAAATTGGGTCAATAGCCAACACAGCATGAGTATAGACAGCAGGTTCAGCAAGTGGTATATACTGTGCAGCCAGCATTGATAAGCTATTGAATAGTGCAAGGACCCTATTAAGATTTAAAGTAATAACAAATGAAAGGAAATATGGTTACCAGGAGCTGATCAATGTTCTTGCCTTATGGAGGAATTAGATTCACTGACTGACTTCTAATGCCTCCAGTATTATCTCTCGTGGTAACTTTTTCCCCCAGAGCCAGCCTAAAGCACACCTAGGAAATGTCTCCTTTGTAATTGCTCAAAATATAACTTTGGGTGGCTGCAGGCAGACCTGGAAACCTAAGTACAGCAGATACACGGAGTTTCATCCATTGGCAAAGGCTGGCATTAATTCAGCTTAAGAAGATGTAGAAAAGACATCCTTGACCCCGGTATGTGCAGCTAGAAGTGGAATTTGACCAGGTGTGTATATGGAAACATGCCCAGCTACAAGCGGGCAGATGTTCTCTGCTCAGGTGTATAGATGATTTAGAACCATTTATTCGCTACTGAACTGCAATGAGCCCTCACGGTGACACCGTGCTAATATGGGACTAGGGTAACCCACACAGTTGATGGCAATGTCCAGACTCTTCCTGGAGATCTGAGGGAGGGGGCCATTCCTTCATTTGTCACACCCAGTTAGGACTGTACCAGACAGTTATTTGCCCCAGGCAAACCTGCAGTAGCCAACACAATGGCTTAGGAGCAGTTCGAGCCTCAGTCCTTTCTAGGCCCAGAAACACCTTTCCCTCTGACCGAAGAATGGGGATCATGCTCTACTTGAGTCTATTAGGTCAGTCCTGATTCATCTCACCCCCTGCCAGTGCTGTTGGAAATCAGGTGTATGTCCATGAACTCTTAATCCTCTGCCCAGCAGTGCTGCATCCAAGGCGTGGGGGGGGGGGGGGGTCTGCTTTCTGCCATCAGTGACCTCATGATTAGGGCAGCTCAACCCCCACCACGGGTACCGCTCCAGGCCTCCAATACTGAGCCCAAAGGCCATAGGGATTTGTTCTCTTCAGGCCCAAAGGTTGCTCAGCAGACAAAATAATGGCCCTCAAGGATGTGCATGACCGAATGCCCAGAACCTGTGTATATAATGACTTTGCAGGTGTGAATTAAGGATCTTAAGATAGGGAGATTACCCAGATTATCTGCATGGGCCCAGTGTGAAGAGGATGACAGGAGGGTCAGAGTCAGGGAAGGGATTGCAATGGCATGATGGGAGCAGAGATCAGAGTAAAGCCACTGCTGGCTTTGAAGAATGAAGGGGCCATGAGCCAATGAATTCAGGCAGCCTCTCAAAGCTGAAAAGAGCAAGGAAATGGATTTTGTCTAGAACATCCAGAAAGAACACAGCCTGCCACCCACTTTAGACGCCTGACCTCCAAAACTGTAAGAGAATAGGTGCGTTACTTTAAGCCAATTGTTTGTGATGATTTATTACAGCAGCAGTGGGAAACTAATGCAGTTTACCTTGTTCCCTGCCTCAGGATTAACCACTTTATTCATTACTTTTAAAAAGCACAGTCATTTCCTTCAGCAGAAAACTTACCTTAAACCACCAGAGTGAAAGTTTGCCACTTGGGTTCCAGTGAATGCCACAAACCAATCCCAGGGAGGGTCAACTTGTCTGCTCCCGTGTTTTTTAAATATTACAATTAACAAAATGCTCATTTGTCTGGTGTGATGGTTATATTTTGAGGTTTAGTTACTATTTCTGCTATTCTGATTTTCTAAAACTGTTTTTAATCAGTGTTAATTTTGTGATTAATAATGTAAATGTCTAAAGAAAAGATAAATTTGTCATTTCTATAGTGCCCTAGTCTTTAATGGGAACATGAGTGTTGCTGGCCTAAATAGAAAGTGGGGGAAGAATAGAGGAGCAGTGCTGGAAGTGAAAGAACTAATTACCTCCTAGACCAGGAACAATGCACGAAAGCGAGTCTGGCCTGTAGATTTCCACTTCGTCATGAGTTTAGTAGGCAAAATTGTAAGAGGGCCCCTAAATCCTGCCCTGAATAATCTCTGGGTCTATGAATAGGATGCATCTTACTTCTTTTTAAAAATATATATATATTTTATTGATTTCAGAGAGGAAGGAGAGAGGAGAGAGAAAAACATCAGTGATGAGAGAGAATCATTGACAGGCTGCTGCCTGCATCCCCACACTGGAGATTGAGCCCACAACCCAGGCTTATGCCCTGACCTGGGAACCGAACCATGACCTCCTAGTTCATAGATTGATGCTCAACCACTGAGCCACACTGATGGGCTGGATCTTACTTCTATGATTAGATATGTTATTTAGTCCAGACTTTTGCAGGGAGGTTATTTGGGTGGGCCTGCCCTAATCACAAGAACCATTGAAAAGCAGAGAATTTTCCCTTAGCTAGAAGCAAAAGAGGAAATCAGACTTGAAGCAGGAGAAGGACTTGTCATGCCATTGTTGGATTTGTAGGATATATTAGTGAAGCTGCTATTTCACTTCTGCCCTCTAAATTCCACACAGGAAAGTCTCTGGTGGCCCATTCTAGTCAGAAAGATACAGGGCAGGAATTCTGGGAAACACAGTTGACATACTACAAAGCCACCATATTTCTCTAAAGAGAAATATGTCTTGGGTCAGGGGAGATGAGAGTCATTAACGGCATTAGATGAACAACTGATGGCCCAGGAATAGAACTATGTCCTTTGGCCCTTTACTGGTATTTGTTGATGAAAAACTGTATCCTTGGATATTGGTACAAGTAAAAGTGATGGGGTATTGGTTCAGAGTTAAAGATGTGGGAATGAGAAAAAAGGTGCAAGGATGGGGATTGTAATGGCCTATATTAAATATAGAAATATAAAATAAAGAAGGGGGGAAAGGCCAAAATAACAGAACAGAGTGTATTAATGCAGAGTAAGGCATATTTGTGTAGCAAGCTAAGAAGCGAGAGAGCACACAACATTCTTAGGGAAAGAGAAAACCAGTGGGAACTAGATACATTTACTTCATGGACTCACTGATGTTGAGTTTCTCCTACTAAAGGTACCAATTAGAGGTGTGGTTGCTGTTCATTAAAATCCTATATAATAAAGAGGTAATATGCAAATTAACCCTCATGCCCTTGCATCATCACAAGATGGCCACCCTCATGTCATCACAAGATGGCTGGCAGGGGAGGGCAGTTAGGGGTGACCAGGCCTGCAGGGGAGGGCAGCTGGGGGCGATCGGGCCAGCAGGGGAGCAGTTAGGCATCAATCAGGCTGGCAGAGGAGCAGTTAGGGGGAGATCAGGCTGGCAGGCAGAAGTGGTTAGGGGCAATCAGGCAGGCACGCAGGCATGTGGTTAGGAGCCAGCAGTCCCCGATTGTGAGAAGGATGTCTGACTGCCCATCAGACATCCCCCAAGGGGGTCCCAGATTTGAGAGGGTGCAGCCTGGGCTGAGGGACACCCCCTGGCCCCAGTGCATGAATTTTGTGCACCAGGCCTCTAAGGGTTAACATATGACTCCTGTACGAAATTATTTGAGGAAGGGGGTGTGAAGTCAGCACAGTCTCCATGCCCGCACCCCAAACACTGAAGATATTTACCTGGGTTTCAGACGAAGGTTCAAAAAAGGAAAGGATGTTATCCTTCTTGAAGGGGCTGGAGGCAGTGGGCAAATTCAGAACTGAAGGGTTGAAGCATTACAGCAAACTTCAGAATAGATGGATGTGTTTTGATATAATGGGGAGTGGAGAAAGGAAGCAACTAACACAGTTTATTTTAGAATTAAAACTCTGCAAGGCAAAAGAAAGTGGCATGAGTGACCCCTGAAGTGGGCTGTGTGTATATATAGTACACATAGTTTAAAGCTCCTGGTTCTCTCCAATTCATTCATGGGTATTAGGTTAGTCTGGGTTCCCCTGAGAAACAGCCAATAGGAGAGAGGGAGAGAGAGAAAGAGAGAGAGAGACTGGTTATAAGAAATTTGCTCATGGAAGTATGGAGACTGACAAGTCCTAAGATTTGCAGTACAAGTCAGCAGGCTGATGACATAGTTCTAGTTTAATGGCCATCAGGCTCGAGACCCAGGAAGAGCTGATTTTTCAGTTCCAGTCCGAAGGCAGGAACACACACACACACACACACCAATGTCCCAGCCCAATGGCAGTCAAGCAGGAGGAATTCTCTCTTATTCAGGGGATGGTCAGCATTTTTTCTCTATTCAGAACTTCAACTGATGGGATGAGGCCCATCCACATTAGGGAGAACAATCTGCTTTATGCAGCCTATCACTTTAACTGTTAAACTCATCCAAGAACACCCTCACAGAAACACCCAGAGCCATGTTTTACCAAACATTTGGGCACCCCATGGCTCAGTCAAGTTGACCCATAATATTAACCATCACATTATGGTGCAAAGAATGTGCCAGTTACAGTCATCAAGTCATACTGGCCAACCTGCTATAGTAATCTTGGGCTCTTCACATGTGAAGTGAAGAGGACGTATGTAGCTCCCAGAACCATTGTAACTGCTAATGTAGTAACTCAACAAACGTCGTGAGCACCAACTATATGCCAGGCACTATTCCCCACACTGTGGACACAGTAATGAAGAGAGACCATGTTCTTGCTCTCATGAAACTCACAGTGTAGTGAAAAGAGACAGATCAAAGCAAATAAATAAATAATTGAGTGTTTATAATCTCTCAATGCCAGTATCCTAGAAGTTGTACATTCACTTGCATCCTGGGAATTAGTTGTCAGTTCCCTTCTTACTGATGCTGAACTAGAGGCTGCTTGCTCGAGACCTCTCTGCTGCCAGGTATTAAAGGTGAGACTCAGCCCAGGTCTTCTGGTCCAGCACTCCTTATGCAGCTAAAGCCCTCTTCTGACTGAGAATAGAAAGCTGCAGTTCTCACAGACTCATAAACTTCAGTAGAGTACATTACCTCAAGTGGACAGATGGTTCTGACTTTATTACTAAAAAAACAATAACAATTTAGGCAAATGTTTAGTTGATGACAAGAATTATAAACATGAGCCTAATTAATGGATTTGCTGAAAGTTATTGGTTGCTATGAATACAGAGGTAGTTATTGGTGTATTAATGTGGAAAGTAAGGCATATGTAGCAAGCTAAAAAGTGAAAAGTAAAGTAAGATTCTCAAGGCAAGAGAAACCACTAATTTATTTCCTGAATTCAATGGAATTGAGTTTCTACTAGTAGAATGGCAATTGCAATCCTATCTAATAATAGACAAACATGGTAATTAACCGTACCTCTGACACGCTTCCCATTGGCTAATCAGGGCAATATGAAAATTAACTGCCAACCAAGATGGCCGCCGGCAGCCAGGCAGCTGAAGTGAACAGGAGGCTTGCTTGCTCCAGTGATGGAGGAAGCCAAGCTTCCCCACCTGCCACTGCCAGGCTCTGAGCTGCACTCTAAGAAACAATGTTGCAATTATAGAAGCTAAACAAACCCCAGAAACCTGCTTTCAGCCAGCCAGGCCTCAGAGCTGGAGCTGCAACAGTGTTTCAATTATAGAAGCTAAACAAACCCAGATACTTGCTTTCAGCAGCCGAGGTCTCAGAGCTGGAGCCGAGCCTCAGAGCTAAAGCCGGCTCTCAGTTCCAGTGACAGCCATAGAAGGTAAATAAATCCCAGAATAAAAAAAAAAGAAGAAGGAAAAAAAGGAGAGGTTGGGAACTTCAGTCACCCGCCAGCCTGAAAACAGCCCTCAGCCCCTCACCCAGACTGGCCAGGCACCCCAGTGGGGACCCCCACCCTGAAGGGGGTGTAACCAGCTGCAAACAGCCATCATCCCCTCATCCAGGTTGGCCAGGCACCCAAGCGGGACCCCCACCCTGATCCGGGACACCCTTCAGGGCAAACCAGCCGTCCCCCACCTGTGCACCAGGCCTCTATCCTATATAGTAACAGGGTAATATGCAAACTGACCCTAACAGCAGAAGGACTGGGAATGACTGGTCACTATGACACACACTGACCACCAGGGGTAGACGCTCAATGCAGGAGCTGCCCTCTGGTGGTCAGGGAACTCTCACATGGGAGGAGCTCTGCTCAGCCACAAGCCAGGCTGATGGTTGCCAGTACAGCGGTGGTGGTGGGAGCCTTTCCTGCCTCCTCAGCAGCACTAAGTATGTCCGACTGCAGTTTAGGCCTGCTCCCCGCTGGCAAGTGGACATCCCCCGAGGGCTGCCGGGCTGCCAGAGGGATGTCTGATTGCCATCTTAGGCCCAATCCCCCGGGGAGCAGGCCTAAGCCAGCAAGTGGTCACCCCCGAGGGGTCCCAGACTGCGAGAGGGCACAGGCTGGGCTGAGGGCCCCCCCCCCCCCCGGAGTGCACAAATTTTTGTGCACTGGGCCTCTAGGAAAGAAAATAAAAGGGGATGGAGAGATCAAGGGACATGGGAGGAGAGGCCTCTTCATTCAGGCTGGTCAGGCAAGGCCTGTGTGAGGGGGTGACTTTGAGACGGGGCCTCCAGATGCGGAAATCTGGAGGAAGCCCTACAATTGTAGGAGAGGGACTGCAATCGCAAAGCCCCTGAGGCAACAGAATGAGCTTGCTGTGCTTGGGAACAGGAAGAAGAGTGGCTGGAGGTTGGTGAGCAAGTGGGACATGGTAACCCCCTGTGTCTGGAATGGTAGAGAGAAGCCAAATTCTTCAGTGCTTACAGCCCACCCAGAGGGACTTGAATTTTATACAGAGTACAGGAGAGGCCACTGGGAGATTGTAAGCTGGACTGAAATCATCTTACTTGTCTTTTTTTAAAAAGTCACTGTGCTTATTATAAAGGTAGCATCGCTTATAGGACATGTCCAGACGTTTTGCTCTTTTTAAAGATTATTGTGTCCTGAATCACTCCTGTATTCCCGACTTGAAATGGACCAGATGAGGAAAAATGGGGGACTTCTGGAACGTCAGTAAGAGTAGGGAACTGCCCAGATCCTGGCTGTGTGTAGGCCTCTGAGTAGCGGCTTCCATGAGAGGTGGATGTGATGGCAGTAAAGCCCCATTTGTCACTTCTCTCCATCGAACATCCCTGACCTTCATACAACCCTTTCCACTGCTTGGTAACTGGGTAACAGTAGATTAGCATCGATTCGTTTTCAGGTCTTTATGACAGATAGTCAATGTGTTACCCTTTCCAGGTAACAGGGTTCCTTAAACCATTTGAAATGCTCAAATTGTCATAAAGCCCTTAATATGGGACTCTATCAGAGTTGGGATTACTGAGTCTATAGCATGCCACTAGGAGAGGGGTGGGAAGGCAGGATGGAACACAGAGGCAGTGATGGCCACCTGCTCTGCCCAAGCCTGTGCTAGTCAGGGTAACAGAAATATATGTGTAATTTTATACGTCAAGAATTGTCCTTCAACCCTGGCCAGTGTGCTTAATCTCTCCATCCCCTTGATCTCTTGATCTCTCCATCCCCTTTTATTTTCTTTACTAGAGGCCTGGTGCACAAAAATTTGTGCACTCTGGGCGGGGGGGGAGGGGGGGGCGTCCCTCAGCCCGGCCTGTGCCCTCTCGCAGTCTGGGACCCCTCAGGGGATGACCACCTGCTGGCTTAGGCCCGCTCCCCGGGGGATCATTCAGTTGGTTGGGCATCCTCCTGTGAACCAAGAGGTTGCTGGTTTGATTCCTGGTCAGGGCACATGCCCAGGTTGTGGGCTCCATCTCTGATGGAGATGTGCAGGGGGCAGCCGATCCATGTTTCACTCTCTCACTAATGTTTCTCTCTCTCTCTCTCTCTCTCTCTCTCTCTCTCTCTCTCTCTCTCTCTCCCTCCCTCCCTCCCTCCCTCCCTCCCTCCCTCCCTCCCGCTCTCCCTCTTCCTCTCCTTCTCCCTCAATAAATAAAAAGTCTTTTTTTTTTAAAAAGAATTGTCTTTCAAAAGGTACTAGAAAACTCAACTCTGCTGGCATCTTGGATTCTTAAAGTAACAACATAATATGAAAATCATTCCTTAATACTATTGAATGAGAGAGATCCATTGCTGGAAACAGACTTTATATTTGACCAAGTTCAGCCTCCAATACTAAGATGAGTTGCCTAGGGAGCTACCCCAGGGGCAAAAAGCAGGGAAGAAGGGCACATTGGTCTGGTTGGGATGGAAGAGGAGTAACCCCAGTGGTCTGCCGGAGTCTGCCAAGTCAAAGAGGAAAGAGGAAATCGCAATCCGGAGAGAAGTCAGTTATCATCTGGGGAGACTAGATTGTGTGTTGAGCTGAAGGGACAAGTCTAGTATATGATGGTGGATGGCAGTGAGGGTTGCTGGTGCAGCAGATTTAGAGAATGAAGTGAGGAGTGAGGTTTGGGGCACTTCAGGAGGCTGAGAGTCTAGGAAGCATGGACAGGAGTGCCTGGCAGAGGGGTGGCTCCCTGAAGACTGTGTGTGTGACACATGAGCCTAATTAATGGATTTGCTGAAAGTTAGCGGTTGCTATGAAAACAGAGATAGTTATTGGTGTATTAATGCTTTTGTCATGGGTTTCTTATCCTGCCAGAAATGCCTTGCAAAGACATTTTTTGGGGGGTATTCAGTAGGATATTTGTTTTTAACATTTTATGTATTTATTTTCAGATTACCTTCTTTTTCAATTACAGTTGGCATTCAGTGTTATTTTATATTGGTTTCAGGTATGTAGCATAGTAGTTAGACAGTTATATAATTTATAAAGTGATCCCCCTGATAATTCTAGTCCTCAACTGGCACCATACATAGTTATTACAATATTATTGACTATATTTCCTGTGCTGTTCCTTACATCCCTGTGACTATTTTGTTACTGCCAATTTGTACTCATTAATCCCTTTACTTTGTTCACCCATCCCCAAACCCTGTTCCATCTGGCAACCCTCAGTTTGTTCTCTGTATCTATAAGCCTGTTTCTGTTTTGTTTGTTTATTTTGTTCTTTAGATTCCAGATGTAAGTGAAATCATATAGGATTTGTCTTTCTCTGTCAGACTTATTTCACTTAGCATAATACCCTCTAGGTCCATCCATGTTGTCACAAATGATAAATTTCATTCTTTTTTTATGGCTGAATAATATTGCATTGTGTATACAGGGTGTCCCAAAAAATGTATACATACTTTAACAGCTGATAGCTCAATTTTGCGAATGAAATGTATTTTAATGAACACTGCTTTTATAATTATTCAAAGTGTGTGTATATATATATTTTTGGGATGCCCTCTATGTATCACTTCTTCTATTACCAAGATATGAAAGCAACCCAAGTGCCCATCCATAGATGAGTCACTTAGACGGAATTTTTAAAGGAAGTTCATTTCCCTGGTTTGTCTCATTTGGGGTACTTGAATCTTGATTCTAAGACTTTGATAAAGTCCACTTGGCCTAGGTATTTATAAATGATAAATCTAGGGGAGTCCTTAAAATAGTAATGCTATGAAGATGGCAAAGGGCTCTATTGAGCCATTCAACCCACATTTTAAAATGAGGATTATTACCAAAGTATCTATATAATAAAAGCCTAAGCGACTGTACGGCAAAATAACCAGAACGACCGGTCACTATGATGCTCACTGACCACCAGGGGGCAGATGCTCAACCCAGGAGCTGCCCCCTGGTGGTCAGTGCGCTCCCACAGGGGTAGCACCACTCAGCCAGAAGCCAGGCTCACGCGGGCCTAAGCCAGCTGTTGGACATCCCCTGCGGGCTCCTGGACTGCGAGAGGGCACAGGCCAGGCTGTGGGACCCTTCCCCCTCAGTGCACGAATTTCATGCACCAGGTCTCTAGTATCTAATAAACTAGAAAGGATTATACAGTATTTTCTGACAGCATTCTTTAAACTCTCTCTACCAAGGAATTGATTTTAACCCCCAAACAGCAGCTCTGAGAATCATTTTTAGTCTAGTGTGGGTCTTCATTTTGGTATCTCCTTCACTGTGTGTTGATTGATTTCTATCCACCTGATCTGGAGAGTGCTGGCTGAGGCAGATCTCTGAACCTGCCTGCTCTCCCTCTCTATTTTCTTTGGCTCCCATGTTCTCCTATGGGGTTAGCTCTTTTTCTTTCTTCCTTTCTTTCTTTTTTTTTTTTTCTTTTTTTTTTTTTTTGCTGTGATGTTGAAAGCTTGTAATCAGGATGAGTCCTTTGTTGCTTAGAACCCCACCTTGCGATGAATTGCCCATTTCACAGAAGCATGAATGTCATGCTGCTTCCTGGACAACACAGCTAAGTGGTACTTCCCACCCCTAACCTTGGCACAAGTTCCTCAGCAAATTATCGTTCAATCTCTCATGCCCGGTATCCTAGAAGTTGTGCATGCACTGCATCCTGGGAAGTAGTTACCAGCTCCCTTTACTGATGCTGAAGCAGAGGCCGCTTGCCCGAGACCTGTCTGTTACCAAGTGTCAAAGGTGAGGCTCAGCCCAGGTCTTCTGACCCCACGTCCAACCCTCTTTATGCAGCCAAAGCCCTCTTCCAACAGAGAAGGAAAGCCCGCAGCTCCCCCACACTTGTAAAACGTAAATGGAGCACATTACCTCCTGTGGACAGATGGTTATGACTTTAATACTAAGAAAACCTACTTAGGCAGATGTTTAGTTGATGACAAGAAGTGTAAACATGACCCTGCTTAATGGATTTGCTGAAAGTTATTGGTTGCTCCTTGTCAGAACTGTTGCTTTTATGTCACGCCTCAGATTACATACCCCCAAAAATTAAGAATGAAGAAAACTGGCATTTAAAATGTTCAGTCTTCACCATCAAACAGAACTCTTGATTCCAAAAAGAATGAGCTATACAGTTTGGTGTGGAAAATCACAAATAAGAAAAGGGGAGTGGAGAAATCGGAGGAAGATGCCTCTCTCTTCAAACAAAATGAGGAAACAAGGGAAATGACGGCAAAGAATTTGGCAGGAGCATCAGGCCACGATTGGACTGACCTCCGATTCAAGCGTTGTACCCAGCATACTGCAGACGCCCGATTCACCGTTTGGGCTCATGCTCAAGAAGGCAGCATCATTGCCATGGCACTCCTTGACCTCCCTCCCCATTCCCAACAACTCCCTAAGGCCTGCACCTGCTTCAGTCCTAGCAGGCAGCAAGGCTTCCTTCAGACCTCCTGCAGGCCCCTTACTCCCCACCCCATTCCTTCAGACAGCTTCAGGTTACAGTAATTTGGAAGCCCCCTTGAACTCAGTAAGCCCCTTATTGAGTCTCCGACTTTCAAATGTTCTCAGACCCACAGGCTCCTCCCTTCTAGTTGCCACCTTTGAGGGTTAATTTGCTGATACCTCAGTGTTGCTTCTGTTGCTGCAGAAGCAAGTGGAAAACAAGGCATGTTGTGGGAGAAAATGCTATGCTTTTATTTATAGATCTGTCCTCATAGAGGGTCTTAAAGGAAACGTTTGCCCTGCACCTATCTTACCACATCCTCACAGATGCTAGTTCCTTCAAAGCATCTACTCCCGCCCGTGAAACCTTCATGGCTGAGTTGAATTGTTCGCAGCTACCATACATGTGCGAGGGGAGAAGGGTTTGAATCTGGCATCTTTTAAATGCAGACGGTTCTTTCGTTCCACAGATTCTGAGGATCCAGCATCTCAAGGGACAACATATGGAGGAGCAGTTGTGTGAATTTTCCTCCTGTTTCTGCTCTCCCCAGATGACCGCAGCCTGTCCGCTGTCTCCCCTCCTGCCTGTGGCTCCAGCCCACACTCTAGCCATCCCGCCTGCCCTGGCCAGCCTGGGCCACATGCTTGTAATTGATCTCCCAGGTCCAATTTTTCAGCTTCTCATTCCTTCTGTCATTAATCTCAAGCCCTTGGCCAGGAATCCCTGTGTGACCTTCCGGTGCCAATCTCCACCCCCACATCCTCAGCTGCTTCTCTCTCGGCCCTGTTCCCAGACCGTCGTTTCATCCCACCTTAGGCAATTCTGTTCATTCTTAATGGCTGTGTTCAAAACCCACCTCCTTCTCTCCCTGGTAAAAGTTCATCATTCTTTTTATAATGCTTCTGAAGTCCTCCTCTTACACCAGCACTATAGCCCGTGTTTGTTCTGCTCTGTATTAACGTGGCTTGCATGTAAGTCTTTTCTCCCCACTGAATTTAACATTCTCCAGGGTTCGGTCCATGTTTCATTTATCTCTGTAACGTCGCCGTATCTAATAGAGTTCTTTGCACAAACCAAGTGTTGAAAAGTGTTGAATTGAGAGCAGCAGGCCCAGCTTTCTGATGCGCTGGAAAGATACAGCTAGAAAGGTGGGGCAGATTAGCTTCTCCAAGGATGTGAGGGCAAGGCTGACTCAAGTCTTGTTCTAAGAAAGATTTTCTTTCAGTATCCTCGTCACTTCACCATAGCAGGTTTGAAAAGAAAAGTTGGCGCTGAACTCATCAGTAGTACTTACTGAGTGCATGAAGGTATCAGGCCAAGTAGAGCATATAATATGTTCTCTTTTTCTTAACTTTAGGAACTGATCCTTTTTCAATGATTTTTATCTAAGGCTTCAAAGTACATCCTATTGTTAACCCTGATGTAGTTGTCCATGAATGTCTGACTGAAAACACACACACACACACACACACACACACACACACACACTGGTGTGTATATCAAGGTGGTTTTTAAACTCTGGTGTTAGGTAGCACATTCCAACGGAACCCACGTCTAAGGGACAGGAGCACAGTAACTTGATGGAACCAACTGCTACAGAGCAGCATAAATCAGACCGTCCCAAACCAAGGAAGCTTTGGGTGGAGATCCTCACACAGAGAGGGGTGACGCCTGCTTCTTCCGGTTCATTGGTTTTCCCTGACAGCATGGAATCAAGTTAATCCCTACCAGGGATTCAAGCCTTGCATTTAGTAAATTGATATTCAAGTCACAAGTACAGATTTGACACCTCTGTCTGACTGTTGTCTGCCCTGCTCCTCTGTCCTCTGGCACAATGACTGGGACCTGTATCTCAGATGTCAACCACTTCACTTTGCCTTATCGCATGCACAGAGGAGTGACAGCTACAGCTCCTGCTGCCAGAGAAAGCCACGAAGAATGCAGGAGGCGGAGCCTGGCTGAATAGAGAATGGAATTAAAAGTGGCCGAGGAATCCCGTATACTTAGAATTATCCATATCTGCACAAGAGGGAAAGGGTTAGTCTTGGTATTAAAACACACCTTTCTTTTCCCCGGGCTATGTTCAGTTTGCTTATATTATTTTCCCCCATCATACCGTTTCCACAGTGCCCTCTACAGGCTACTTGCAAAACTACAGTGCTCTCAGACCTTAACTCTAGGCACTTCTTTAGTAATTCCTTCTGTAGGATGAGCCGAACCCAAAGCTTTCTTGATGTAAGCAATATATTGCTGATTTGTAGCTACTTAAGAGCGTAAAAGTGAGCCGTCCCGTTCCACAAAGAAATCGTAAGAGATTTCTTTGTAAAGACCCACCAGCTCCTGAACTGGAGAGAGAGACCCGGGCTGTCCTGCAAGACATGATGCAGAAACCCTGACCTGGCCTACTGGATTGACACCATGGTAGCATTTTCTGAACATTTTCTGACAGCTCTTAGTCTCATCTGAAATGCTCTCTCATGTGCTCTTAGAGCACACTGGTTTTTCTTTGGTCATATTTTTATTGTGGTTATTCTGTATCTATCAGAATTTCATCCTATTTCAACTCCTTCTTTGCCAAAAACAAACAACAAAAACAAACCAACAAACCCACAAAAATTACTCTGGGCATGTTCGTTTCTTTTATCCCTCATAAATAAACCCTAAACAAAAGCATGCATATAATTACATCAAAGGGGTGTTTTCTTAATAGATATTCCCATCAGAACTTGCCCCTCCTCCCCCATCTATTTTGGCTCATTCTAAGCTACTACCATATAGCAAATTCAACAAGACTGTGTTTTCATCCCCAGTTATTACGCATGATCCCTCTGCATGTGGAAGATTACTGAGGCAGCACAGAGAAAGAGCAAAGCAACAGATGAGGCCTATTTTCAAAAAAACTAAGGAACTGGTGCAAAACGTCCCTCACGTTGTGATGCAGCGAGGCTCTGCACATTTCTCCTGCTGAGCTGGGGTTTTGCTTTGGTTCTCTCCTCCCCCACCCTCCCTCACAGAGAAACAGAATCGCACGTATTCTTATGGTCAGGAGACCTGATTTATCCTTCCAGAGGATAAATTGGCTCAGTCTTTTGCGTGGAATGAACTCCTATGGGATCCCAGCATTGCATTGTGTTTATGGGCAAATGTTATTAACCAAGTGGCCCAAGTGCTCATTCAGTTCCAACCCTTGAGTCATAGATTCTGTACCGAGTGGTAGGTTCATGAAATTATTTAGGCGTATGGAGCTAAAGAAAAGGAATAGCAAACATGGGCTAAGCCAAGGGTCCGTGAACTCTTTCTGTAAAAGACCAGATCAATATTTTCAGCTTGTGAGCCATACAGTCTTTGCTTGACCCAGCTAGGGCAAAAGTTGTCACAGATAATAGCAAACAAGTGGGCGTGGCTGGGTTCCAATAACCTTACCTACAGAAACAGGCCTCAGGATTTGGCCTGCATGCCCTTGTTTGTCAAGCTCTGTGCTCAGCGATTGCAGGGCCAGAGACGAGCAGGCTGGTCCCTGCATGACGGTGCCCAGTCAAGGCGGCAAGTGGGGCCAGAAATACAACCCAGGCTCTGCTTCTCCCCACTTCCTCCCACAAGGGGCACTTGTTTCATTTTGTGCAAAGATACCCGCTGCTCCCAGGCTGTGTCCAACCAGAAGGATCAGCTTTCCTAATGTATTAGGCAGAGTCCTCCAGAGAAACAGAACCAATAGAATGTGTTTAATAAACAGGAGATTTATTATAAGGAATTGGCTCACACAGTTATAGAGGCTGGCTGGTCCCAAGATCTGCAGTGTGAGTCAGCAAGCAGAGGACCCAGGAGAGCTGGCCGTGTAGTTCCCAGCCAAGTCCGAAAGCCTGAGACCCAGGAGAGCTGATGTTTCCATTCCAGTCTAAAGGCTGGTGGGCTCAAGACCGAGGAAGAGCCGACCTTTTGTTTGGAGACTGAAGGCAGGAAATATTTCCTCTTACTCATTGGGGGGGCAGGTTTTTTTGTTCTACTCAGGCTTTCAATTAATTGGATGAGACTCACCTACAGTAGAGAGGGCAATCCACTTTATTCAATCCACTGATTCAAGGGTTAATCTTATCTAGAAACACCCTCCCAGACACTCCTGGAATAGTGTTTGAGCAAATAGCTGGGCATTTCATGGCCCAGTCAAATTGGCCCACAAAATTAGCCATCACACTTAATTTGCAAAAATGTGCCACGTGTGTACCGTGGTGCTGAGTACTTTGCATTTCCTGGCGGGCTCCATTTTCAAAAGTAGGGTCCTGTGACATCTGTTTTAACATCCAGGTCACTCTTCATAGACACCATTACCGTGAGCACTGTCATCGGGACCATTGGACCACAAGGGAGGGTCTAAAGAGAAAGGAGGGACAGGAGATAAAGCACAACAGGCTGTGTGACATAGGAGGTAGCATCTGTTCCCTCTCATAAAACCACATAGGATCCCTCTTATTTGTGTCTCCTTTATGTCTGCATTTTCTCACCCACTGACACGTAAGCATGGTCTTCCCAAGCCCTGGCTCAAAGGGTCCCTGCATTTCAGACATTTGCACTCTCACCTCCAACCATCCAACTGGTCTATTGCTTGTTGCTCCAACCCCAGATTGGAGAGAGAGGAACCTGAGTCTCCTGGATTAAGATTCAGGCTAACCTTCGATCCAATGGGATTCTCATACAGAGCACTCAGCATGAGTAGTATGTAGATCCAGCTAAACACATACACACATATACGTCTTCATATTCAGTACTATCCAAAAAGAGGGTGCCGTATTTACCTGGAGACTGTGATAGAGGGAATAAAATGGGAAGGAAAAAGCCACTTGCAGCTGGAGAGCTTAGAGCCTATGAACGTTGAGCGTTTCTCTAAAGTATTGACAAAATGATATCAATCATCAAGTCGTTTCATGTCTTTTGCATTTAACCTCAGAATCTTTTGCTCTAAACAGCCTCTCTCAGTAGGGATAATGGAGCGGATGACCTTAGTGTTCATGTTTGGTTGCTTTATAATGTGCACTGGCTTCTATCTCACATGGAATGTCCTCTTGATTTTAACTTCCTATTTTTAGCTTCTCTGTATATCGTGTTATGTGTTCACTCTCCCTCTCTACCCCAGCCCCCCAGAGATCCATCCACACAAGTCTACACAGAAACATGTAATGCGGAGCTGGAGCTGTTTTCTGGGGGTGTGGGGGGAGGGGCACCTGTCATCAGCCTGCTGGCACCTCCCTACTAGCATCCTCAGAGGCCTGGGTGGGAGTAGGCACAGGGAAATGGAGGTAGGACTTGAATTTCTTGGACTCCTTAGGTTATAAGCCATCATAGGAAGAAAGTGTATCCAGGACAGGAACCTTGACTTGGCCCCTACATCCTCACCCACTGGCTGGCTCATATTTGGCTCTCAATACATGTTTGTTCAGTGAGTGAATGACCAAATGGCTGGTGAATGAGTGAGCATGCTGTGTGTCTCAGCAGATGGGTCATGAACTGACCGAATAGCTTTTCCAGTTTTTCAATGTGATTGGAGTTGGCAGGCTGTATGTTGGCACTTGGTTTAGAAAAGTTCCCTAGGCCTGGTCCTCATGCGGCATTGTGAACTTTAGCTTGGTTACTTGGCAAATATAGTTTTATTATTAATTCATGCATTTGAAAGAACACATGCATCGAAAGCAGCGGCGAGCCCTTTTAGACTATATGCTCTGTTGAAGGAAAATCGCCGGTGTTGATGGCAACAGATGGCACCCTCCAATCTCTGGTCAAGGCCTGTGGAGGGGAGAGCCCACCATCACAGGCCACCTGCATCGTCTTATCTGTGATTGGCCAGAACTGTATTATCAATATTTTAAAAAATATTTTTATCGATATCAGAGAAGAAGGAAGAAGGAGAGAGAGATAGAAACATCAATGATGAGAGAGAATCATTGATTAGCTGCCTCCTGCACACCTCCCAGAGGGGATGAGCCCACAACCTGGGCATGTGCCCTGACTGGGAATCAACCAGTGGCTCTTGGTTCATAGGTCAATCCTCAACCACTGAGCCACACCAGTCAGACGTGTTATTAATGTTTAGCTCAAAGAATGGCTTGGCAGTTGCAGACATAGTCTGGATATTGGGTCCATTGGTGTGTCCCCACCTTTATTTGCAGGCACCATCATTCCTTCCCCTCTTCCTTCACCCCCACATTGGTATAAACTGAGTTTTGTGGGCACACAACTGCCATGTCTGCTCTTTGAGAAGCCAGCTTCTCTCCTTCCGCCTCCCCATCCTCTCCTCCCGGCCTGCTCTTCACTGCGGCACGCTGGTCATCCATTATTGATGACCCTTCGGCACCTTCTTCGCCCCAGTGTTTCCGAAGCCCTTGTGCACCGCTGAGCAGAGACAGGTGCAGGCTCCGGTGGGGGGGCCAGGCTGCTGCTCACGGCGCTGGGCTGGGCTCCTCTCCCTTCCCGGCTGCCGGAGAGGACACCTGGCACCGGAGGTTGGACAGCAGTGGTGGCGGCAGCCGGTACTGGGGAGGGTTTGTTTCTCTCCTCTGTTCCCTGGGAAGCCAAAGGTTAAACTGCTCAGTTTCAGAGACCCCCTGGGCATAAAATACTGAGCTTTGTCTTTCTGGGGTGGGCTGACTCCTGGGCTCCTGACCTTTGCTCCAACAGATCAGCTGTCCATTCCTGAGAGTGGTTTTCTCTACCTTCTATCTGGTCAGGATGAAGGAGGCGAATGTGTGTTTTAGCTTATTATTGAGACAAGTATTGGAGAAAAAGAGACTGTAGCTTTCCCTTGCCCCTTCTTATCCAACCAAGTTTTGACAAGATACAATTGACTGAACCATTTCCATAGAGTGCCCCTTCTGAAGCACATTCTCTGCTCAAAGATGCCTTGGCCGCACCGCGGGGACATGCCCTCCTGTACATTTGCATGCACCATTTGCACGCCAGCTTCATCCATGCGTCCACCGTCGGCCTCCCCTGAGGCTTCCCAAGACACAGCTGCTGCTTTAGGGCATGTTAGCAAGGAGACCCTTTGGGGACTCATCCGATTGGCTCCTCCCACCATGCTCAGATTTCATACTGGAGAATGCAGAATTTGCGGGTAATTTTAGGGAAAAAAAAACAACAACAATCAAATGTCTACTTCTCAGGTTCCAGATGTTAAAACAGGCCTTTTTCTAGACAGAATAAGGAAATGGGACCCTGCTGTGTCCTAGGCACCCCGCAAACTTGCCTCAGAATTCTTCTAGTGCGTAAGGGAGAGATTTCTGGACTCACTCCAGCTAAAAAAGTGTGGGGAGAGAGGGAGACGGGCCTTTCAGTCCTAATCCCCCACAAGGGACACACACCTAAAGGTCTCTGAACCTTGCTCAGAATTGAATCCCGAAAGGAACATTCCTTTGCTTCGCTAACTATTTTAATGAAAGCAAAGGAGACCAAGAGCTTCATGTACTGTTTCCCTGCTTATTCCACATCTTCAAAGGCCTTTCATAATCTCCATTATGTGGCTGTGTGGTCATTATCACACAGCCTCAGGCTCTTACATTTTTTAAATAATTCACCAGCAAGAACCAATGTCAGAACTAAATGCTAATAAGATTTGGTCTGGGAGACTAACATGGTAAGAGTGTTAATGTTTAATGCACTCACATCAAAGTGGGATAATCCTGCCCCTGAAGGTCAAGCGAGCTTTTTTTTTATTTATTTTTTTTAATAGAAGAGAAAAGATTATTGTAGCTGTTCCATTTCTCTCACTCAAATGAGTCTAGCATAAACTTATTATAGGCAAGGCCAGGATAGACATTTCCTGGTGATCTGGCAATTTCCTTTGTATTGTTCATGTGGTTTGTCTCTTTCCTCTTCCTCTTTGTTTCTAATGATGATGACAGAAAGCATCTCTGGAATAGGCCCCATCTTCCAAGCGCTCCTCTCAGCCTCACTCCCAGCAGCCACCCTTGGGTTTTATTACAATCGTTGATCTGCACAGTTCATTTGCATATGCAAATGTGGCTTGGTTTTAGAACGGGGGTAATGGAAGTTATTGCTTCTGATTGGAAAAGGAAGGATGACCTTCAGCGATGCAATAGGACATTGCAGAGTTCTGCTCCAAGTTCCCTTGCTAAATCACAAGCTTACGAGGGTCAAGATCGATTTCTTCATTTTCTTTAGGCAGCATGCTGAAGAGGCCTAAGCAAAAAACTCCAGCCCTAAAACTTCCAGCAATCGAAGAAAGAAGCAACTAACTGCTCTTGGGTACCATGAGATACCCATAAAAGGACACCGGCTCCTAGCCGGTTTGGCTCAGTGGATAGAGCGTCGGCCTGTGGACTGAAGGGTCCCTGGTTCAATTCCCATCAAGGGCACATGCCTGGGTTGCGGGCTTGGTCCCCAGTAGGGGGCATGCAGGAGGCAGCCAATCAATGATTCCCTGTCATCACTGATGTTTCTATCTCTTGCTTCCTCTCCCTTCCTCTATGAAATCAATAATTTTTTTTTTTTAAAAAGGGGCACCAGCTCCCAAGGGCAGCCTGGAGGTACAGGGTTCAGTTAGCATGTGCTATGCAGGGCTGGCCCCTGCAGAGTTTCTTTGGGGTGGGGGGTGTATTTGGGGATTCAGTAGTAAGCTTCTGCATAAGCTGATAGACTTGCTTTGTTGGGCTGATAAATAGTTTTTTGGCACTCAGCCCTAATTTTCCCTGGCAAATATTGTTTTACAGCTTTGAGATGACTGCATCCCTTGAAAACTTTGGAATAAATTCTCATGCAGTCATATCATCACTCATCATTTTGCCAAGAAATATTAGTGAAGAACGCTAATTATATTTTTGTGGTTTTTGTTTGTTTTGCCTTTTCATCTTTCTGTGTTTTAGTGGGAGATGAATCCATCAAACATGAAAGGACTAGCTTCTGGTTTTAGCTCTGCTCACTAACTGAATGTGTTTCTTTGTGCAAAGGTCTGAACATTTCTGGGAATTAATTTTTTTTTTACTTGTCAAATGGAGCTAATAATACCTGCTCCCACTGACCTGTACATGGCAGTATGGGTAAAGTAAAAGCACAGATGTGAAAGTGTTTGCAAAATTCTAAAATGTTTAGGCAGCATTTCCTCACGTGCCAAGGGGGGTGACGAATTACACTCTTATGGCAAAAAGATGATTATGAGGGTTAAATGTCGAAGGGCTTAGAAGAGACCCTGACACATAAATAGCACTCTATCGATGGCAGCTGGAAGACCAAGCATTGGCGTTATTTCCCCTGAATCCCTTCAATAACCTCCTCCCCTATGAAGCAAAGAAACCGAACTGGCCTCAAAGACCAGTTCAATGCATGTATTCTTTGGCTCTGGAGATTTTGCTTTCCTGGAGCCTTGCATTCCTGCTTTCTGGAGACTTGCAGAATTCAGCTGTCCTACCAAGAGAATCCAGCGTCCACAACAAACGACCCTGGGGTTGGAATGGCCTTGGAGCTACAGCAACTTGGGTTTGAATTCTAGCCCGGTCCCTCCTGTGGTGGGTGCGACCTTGAACAGCCTTTCTCAGTACTCCGTGCCTCAGTTTCTTCTCGGGGGATGGTGTTATACTGTCTCCTCCAAAAGGCAACTATGCTGAAGGGCACAAATGCCAATCAGAAGAGGCTGCCTGATTCGAGGGGCCCGGTACAAAATGAACATGCAGGCTTGTTTGTTCAGACTGTATGGAGGATTTCAAGATGGCAACAGCAGGGCATGAAACCAAGCCCGGGTCCTTCCAAGCCACGGCCCAGTGCCACGGCACGGGCCACACCCCCGGAGCTGGCCCTGGCACAGTGGCAGCTGCCACCTAACATAGCAGACGCTCAGTAAAGACTGTGCTTCCCTTTCTTTTCCTCTCTCCTCTGCTCTCTTCCTTCCTCCAGCTGTACATCCCCAGGGAGAGTTGGCTTCGCTTCAACTTCCTACTGCAGTTGCTCTCACCAGCCTGTTAGGATGGTTCCCTCTGATGATTTAACTGCTTTTCCCTTTTTGCCTCTGAGATCAGGGAGCCAGGTGGTAGGGTTGAGAGAGGAGAGCTGGTCTACACAACCTCCCCATCCCTGTATCTATGTTAAGTTAGCTCTTTACAAGGCAGCCCAAGAAAATAAAGGACTCTCCTTTGGCTTTGGAGACTTTTGCTTTTGTGGAGCCTTGCATTCCTGCTTTCTGGAGATTTGTAGAATTTCTGATGCATAAAAAGGGGCTAGAGAATACTGTATATATGTGTGGGTATGGGGGAGGAGGTGAAGGAGGTAAACTGAGGCAAAGAAAAAGAACAAAGGAAAGTGAAAGTACTTAAAGAAGGGAGGAGCCTACACTTCACAAGGATATCCTTTTGCTACCTGTGTCTAAGCACAATTGACACATTAGTTGAAATAAAGCAACCGAACCTATTCTGAGAGCTTGGTTCCCTTGTGTCTAACTTTATCATTGACAAAGTATTTTGTATGCATTCTTTTACTCAGAATTCACAGTGCCTGTGTGTTTGGAATGCTACGTATCGCTTCATTTTGCCGAGGAGGAGATAAAGTAACCTTCCATGGTTACTGTGGCCGCTGGGAATGATTCGGCTCCAAGTAGCAGAAAACTTGAATGACTGTGACTGTGTTTGCGGGGGAGACGCCCTCTTAACAGGAGGCTGGGGAGCAGATTGCCCCCGCAGGGGCTGGACAGCTCACAGGGCTCCTTTCTGCTGTGCCCTTGGCCTTCCTTCAAGGTCACAAGATGGTTGCTTTGGCTTCAAGCATCATGACCACGGTCAACAAATGAAGAAGCGTGGGAAGGAGCAGAATGAGCCATACTCTCTCCTTTTCCCGTGAAGGTTAAACCTTCTCAGGCATCCTCTGGCTGGCAGACTTCTGCTTATGTCTCACTTGCCAGAACTGTCGCATGGAAGTTCTTAGCTACCTAAAAGGCTGAGAACGTGGGTGTTCGGCTGTCCAGCCTTCATACAGATGGTGACAGAGAAGGGTGCTGAGACGCCTCTTGGGTGAAGCATACAACAGCGTGGGCCCTGGTGACACAGGTAGTAAGTGGCAAGGACAGAGGCCGAACCCAAGCCCTCCGATCCCGAGCTGAGTGATTTTACAGCTCTGCAGTCTTGCTGCTCTTTGGAGAGCGTGTTCAGCACGATCCGACTCAGCCACTTCTTGCTGAGATGAGCAGACAGAAGTCACTCCACATTGTGGACATTTAAAAGCAGGGAATACACTTCCCATGCCTTGCCTTAAGGCTCCTCAGAGAATCTCCTCCAAGGTATATAACACGAGAGCTATGTGATATATAGAGAATGTATTCCTGCTGTAAGGAATCCTATAAGAAGTTTCATGGAACTTCCTGTAGTATATAGTAGCTCCCTCTTATCCACGGGGATACATCCCAAGAGGCCCAGTGGATGCCAGAAACCACAGAGTACCAACCCATATACAAGTATAAACTATGTTTTTTTTTCCTATACATACACATCTAAGGTAAAGTGCAACTTTTCAATCAGGCGCAGTAAGAGAGTAACAATCCTATCTAATAAAAGGGTAATACGCTGTCACAAAGTGGCGGCGCCCATAGCCACAATATGGCAGCACCCAGTCCTCTCAGCCCTGTCGGAGTCCCCCAGTCCCGGGGGGGCGGCCGCTGAGAGCAGGCAGTGTGAGCAGCCTGGCAGAATGCTTAGCCCTGGCAACGAGGCAAGCGTTCCGTGTCCAGCCGTGGAGGGCCTCTGGCCAGGCCGGGGCACGGATGGGCCTCTGGGCCATGGAGAGCCTCTGGGCAGTGGGTATGGAGCGGCCAGGCCCCACAGAGAGCTGCTGGCACACAGATTCGTGCGCAGGGCTACTAGTAGCTAACAATAAAATAGAACAATTGTAATATACTGTAATCAAAGTTATATGAATGTAGTCTCTCTTGCTCTTTCTCTCTCTCAAAATATAGTGTTATACTGTACTCACCCATCTTCTTGTGATGATGTGAGATGATAAAATACTTCATTAGGTCAAGAACTTGCATCTTTTCATTAAAAGGAAGCACTTTATGGCTTCTCTTTGGCCTACCCAAATCGCCAGCATCACTGCCTTTGTGTTTGGGGCCATCTAAACAAAATAAGGGAGACTTGAACAGAAGCACTGTGATACCAAGACAGTGGATTTGATAACTGAGACGACTAAGTGACTAATGGGCGGGCAGTGCATCCAGCATGGAGACGCTGAACAAAGGGATGACTCATGTCCCGGGAGGGATGGCGTGAGATTCTTATCATGCTGTTCTGAATAGCATGCAATTAAACCTGATGAATTGCTCATTTCTGGAATTTTCCATTTGATATGTTCAGATCTTGGTTGACCGAGGGTAACCAAAACCACAGAAAGGGAAACCGCGTATAAGTGAGAGGGGGCTGGGCTACTGTATTTGGAAACACATAATAGAAACTGTGTGAAATACTGCGTTTTGGGCTCTGTGCCCTGCCGGTCTTCAGCCGCCCCTCCTTCCACCCTGCTTCCAATTACAGCCGGCTTGCTTGTTGGCAGGAACGATTTACATTTGAAGATCATAGTTGGATGCCCTTTGTGACTTATTAAACTCACTTTGCTAAAGCAAGACGAGAGTCATAAACACACATGCATATCCGTGTGAGAGATGAGAAGCAAAAGCCAAGATGGAATGCCTCCTCTGTAATCACCAAATACAGTGGCCACAGCAGGGAAGCGAGCTGTGTAATTCAGTCCAGGGCAGAGAAGTAACAGAGTCAGGAAATGTAAATATGCTTCTGTTGGAGACACTTGAAAATAACATTACGGCCAGCTTTCTCCTTCTTCGCTGGGGAATGTTGTGCGAGGGATTTCTGTTGTGTTTTCTTTAAATGCTCCCAGCAATAAATTGGAAGTATAGTACCCGCTAAATATTTAGTCAGTAGTTGAAACAGTGAATAAATCATGAAATCTGTAGGTGAGCTGAGCAATAGCTTCCCTGGAGAGAACTATAATTCCGTGTTGACAAAATAAATCCCATGCCTTTTCCAGGAGAATCTTTTCCTTTTGAGCAAGGGTGTTTGATACTCCTAAGTTAATGGAGAGTTTTGGCGGGGAATGTTGCTGAACCTAGTGGCAATGTTTAAAAACTGCTGTTTATGTGCTAGGGACCGTGTTAGGCCATTATATAAGCATTCGATCATTCAACACTCTCCCAGCCTGGTGCAGTGCTTAGCTCTGCTTTTCCAGATAAATAACCAAGACCCTGAGAGCTCAGGTAAGTTGCCCAAGACCACAGCTGGGAAGGAATAACATTCTTCCACCTCTTGTGTTTCTCCCGGGAAGTGTGGGAGATCCAGCAGATTGGCTCAGTTAACCCTTGTCACAACCTCTTCTATCCACTTCCTCCACGGAGGTCAGACACCTTGAATTCCCAGCCTTTGTGTGGCTCGGCGTGGGGTTGCCAGGAGACACGGTTCTGACCACAGATACATGGCAGAATTCCCTGGGGAAGCTTCTCTTCCCCCAGATAGGGAAAGCCGGACCTGTTGCTCTAACCCTGGACTCCTTGGTAGTAGATTCCTTGTTGTACAAAAGAAATAACCTCTTACTGTTTGCAGGAAGCCACTCATGGGTGCTCTGCCTCCCTGCCCACCTCCCCACCTGCATAGCCAAATCAGAAAGCCTGCACTTCCGAAAGTGGCCATCTGGTTGCTCCTAGGGTATAAGCTGTTCATTCGGTGCAGATAACTGAGAAAGGTCACTATGATCGTATGATTCAGTGTTGCCTTTAGAACTAGACTGCAGCCTCCATTGACGTGATAGTAGAAGTTAGATAACTGATGATGCACAGTGATTACGGTGAAAGATGTGCTATTCAGGAAGACCTGGGTCTAGTGCTGGCTCTGGCACTTAGTGATTAAGTGACCTCGAGTGAGTTAGTTTAACTTGTTAAGTCTCAGAGAGGATAATAATAGTTCCATGTCATATGATTTGGGGGGCATTTAGCACTGGGTCAGGCCCATAATAAATGCTCAGTTGGTGGTATTATTGTTGGTAGCCATAATAACAGTAATAGGATTACTCAAGGCTTCAGGATTGAGGGAACTTTTACAAAGGATATAACAACCAAGGTAAAAGTGTTCTAATTTTCTCTCTCTGGGTTCATCTGTTATGGTCCCTTTTTAGCTTAATCTAATATTAATACCCTCCCAGAATTAAATCATTTTTTCCCTAAAGATCAATGATTTCTTTGGGGCCTTTTGAATGGTGACAATATGTAGGTTTTCCCCTTCTCTCTATTCCATTGTCAAAAGCCTTAACTACTTTCCCTAATCATTGTAGCCAACTGATTCCTGACACTCCTAAGGGACTCAAAATTCGAAATTTGATTTCATTTCTTTTGACTATAGTTCCCTGCGTTGTGTTGACTTGTAAAACAGCTATTCTAAATGCTAAACATTTGTTCTAAATGCTATAAGCTTGGGAGCAGTAAAAGCGTCATGGCGCACTTTAAACTTCAAGATGTCATCAGAAGGAAAGCTCTTCCCATTTCCCCTTGAAAAATCATAAAACAGAAAAACAAGGGTGAGACGCATACATTTCATTTTCAATAAAGCTAGGAGATTCTGTATCTACGAATGACAATTTATAATGTAGGGCTAGCCAAGTGCATTGGAGCAGGAGTTCAGGAAGAGCTAAGAGAAGGTGACTGTGACCAGCCTGGAGATTCTGAACAAGGGGGCAGAAAACACATCTCTAAAATTGGTCCTCCTGAGTAGACACACCCTAAGGATGAAGCCAACAAGCCTTTGGAAAATGGTAAGGGTAGTACAAACAGAAGCATCCTTGTAACCTACCAAACCTCCATCTGTAGCAGCAGATGAAGCTGAAGAAGGAAATGCACAGTTATGCTCATATAGAGGACGCTGTCTGCTGGGAAGGAGTGGCTGCAGCCTGTAAGGTATAGGAAGCAATGGCTAAAAGAACTCATAAACATACAAGCAGTTGCAAACGGATTTCATAGTAAGTCAGGGCAAATTTTTACCAACTCCCAAGTATGTCCTGCCTCCTACCCAGCACAAACTTCTGAGTGTCAATAAAAAGGAAACCAGCACAGGATACTATAACATACTACATGCTACTACAAAGATACTGCAATAGAAAAGGAGGGGGAAACCTGGAAAACAAATAGTAAATACAGAACACTCACTATTGGCAAATGATAAAATAATAGGACCACGAACTCACACAAATTAAAGAAATCACCAAAGAGCTCAAAAACAGAGATAAAAAGGTCAAGGATGATATGGTGAAATGAGAAGAAAAGAAACATAAATGATATAGCTCACGAAAGAAGTGAAGGAGGAAAATCATCACAGATAAGATGATTTTAAAGCAGCACAGAGCAATATAAACATTGCTGAAACAGAATATGGGGTCTGAAAGACAGGATTATCAAAGCCAATAAAATGGAAATAGCAGTTTAAAAGGATTAGAGGTAAAATGGTAGATTGGGTGCCAAATAAGACCCATTGATCCTTAATAAAATATCTCTGAAGAGAACTGTACAAATGGAACACAGGAAAAAACAATCCAAGTTATAGTTGCACACAACTTTCAGAAAATGAAAGGTGATTTGAATGTATAGGTTGAAAGGATATACTGTGTTCCAGGAAAATTTGCTAAGAGTCATCAACACTATGCTATATTTTAAGAGTATTAATAAACTTTGGAAATAAGAAATAGTCATTTGGTCAATCCCTCAGGAATATTAAGTAACAAGCCAAACATTTTTTAAAAGTCAGGCAAGCCTGAAGCTCTCCTATAGACACATTCAAAGACAGTAAAGATAATTCCTATGAAGCCATCAGTGAAAGAAAAAAAAAAGTGTGTGTGCTAAGACTTTTGTACACAGCCAAACTGTCATTCAAAATAAAAAGTCAATAGATAAAACTTGTCCAACATTTAAGAACCCAGAGAAGATAGTTTCCCCTGAGTCATTCTTTAAAAAGCGATTAAAGGGAAGACCAGCTGAGAGATGGGGAAACACTGGCATGAGAACTTCCAGTGAACACTGGATCCATTTAGCTTTTGGACTAAGTCTAAAATAAACATGGAAATTTTTAGTTATAGAAAAAGATACGTTATAAGCACTTAATGTATATAAATATTATAGCTAAGATAATATTAAGGATAGAGAATGCAATAGGTGGTATTTGTTGATTTCTCACTTTATAGAGGAAGATAAAAGGATCTAATTTAAACATGATAAATCAAGTAATTGATGTATAAGTATAATTAAATATGGCAAGGTAAAAAGCATAAGATTATATAGGGTCGGGTAAAAGTAGGTTTACATATGGAAAAAATACAATAACCTATACTAATAAAAGGGTAATATGCTAATTCGACCGGGAGACCTTCCAGGAGACCTTTGGACATCCTTCCAGACAAAGCCATGGTGGTGGGGCCAAGGCAGAGGTGATTAGGGGCAATCAGGCCAGCAGGGGGTGGGCGGGCAGTTGGGTGTGATCAGGCTGGCCGGGGGGGCAGTTGGGGGTAATCAGGCCAGCGGGGGGGCGGTCAGTTGGGGGTGAGCAGGCCAGCGAGGGAAGGCAGTTGGGGGCGATCAGGCCGGCAGGCAGGTGAGCGGTTAGGAGCCAGCGGTCCCAGATTGCGAGAGGGATGTCCAACTGCTGGTTTAGGCCCGATCCCACAGGAACACCCCTTCCTCCCCCCCTGCACGAATTTCATGCACCAGGCCACTAGTTAATAAATAATAATACAAGAATAAATTCTGTTTTGCATACTCACAATTGTAAGCCTACTTTTGCCCCATCCTGTATGTATATGTACATTAGTTTTACATATATAATTATATGTGTATTTTATGTATATATACTTTTAAACAAAATTCAGGTATTAGAAGGGAAAGTAGGTGCTTCCCAAAAAGAAATATTCATAATGAAAACACTTGAAAAAATGCTTCATTTCACTCAAAATGAGAGAATTGCACTTTATAACTACTGAGAGATGCCAAGTTTCCAAAAACCTACCAGATTTCAGATGGACAAGAATAAAAAAGCTTTAAGTATGTATTGTTGGCAACATAGATTTTTGATGGGACCATGAATTGTTGCAATGTGTATTAGGAAAAAATTACCAATATTTATCAAAACATCATTTGTATGTATCTTGTGACTCAGAAAGTCCACTTCTAGGAATCTATTCTCCATTGCTCTTGTGTGCCATTGTGTGTACGAAAGAATATGTATTGCCTGTTAACTCAGTGGCATTGAGCACACCTAGCTTCCAGATTCTGGGTTCTAATTATCAGTCCCCACTAAAAAGAACCAGGGGTCCTTAGCTAAATAACTGAGTTCAGGGGTAGGGCTGGGAGAGTGAACCTGGACCATCTTGTGCAAGAAGGTGTTCAAAGAATGACAGGCACAGAAGCCGACTGGAAGGAGCTCCCACTGGCCAAATCTGGGACAATCTGAGCATCAAAATAAGTAGCTATAGTAATGGATGATAACCTATTTAATAAAATCAGAATGCATGGGTCCATATTGACAGAAGTAAATAAATAAGAGAGAAGGAAAGGCTTGGTGATCAAAGTTAACATCACCCATATGGGACAAGTCTCAATCACCTGCCACCTGATAGGGTCAATGAGAACATAGTGTCACTTCCATGGTATTCCTGCCACCTATAAAGTGTTGGACAAACCCAGATTGAGGGACATTCTACAAAATAATTGGCCCATCTCTTTAAAATGTCAAAGTTGAGAGGAAAAGAAAGACCAAGACGATCCAGATGAAGGAAGGCTAACAACTGAAACACAACGGGGGGGTCTTGGATCAGATCCTGGGCCTGAAAAATTCTTACTACAGAGGGCAAGTAGGACAGAGGGTGAAATCTGAATAAAGTCTGTGGGTTGGGGAAAAATTAGTCATTGCCACATTGTTTGTCAGAATAAAAGATTATAAACTGAATGGTGATCAATATAGACTCATTACCTCAAAGATCTGGTCAACCTAAAGCAAGGAGTACTATGTCCTTTAAGGGTGTGACCTCCAAGAAAAGAAGTGCTGACCGTACCGTAGGGTCTGCTGCCATGACTGTGAACTAATGACAGTGATAACGGTTGTTATAGATACAGTGTATGCTTGTCTATGAATAAGATATCACTGAAAACATACCCATGAACCAGATAACAGTGACTGCTTCTTGACAGAGGACTTGGCTGGGGCCAGTGGTGAGAAGTAGGCTTACTTCTTACTGTATCCCCTTTCTACCTGTTAAATTTTGTATCCTATACATGTGTTACCTATTCAAAAAGTTGATTTTAAATTAATTTAGATCCCAATTCAAATCCTACATCTATTTCCAGCTTTGTGACCTTAAGCAAACTGCACCCCACTTTCCATCTCTGGGGAGCAGGGGTGATCATACCCCCCCCCCCAGGGTGTGATCAGAGCTGTGTGAGGTCCTCGTGGAGAGCAGCCTGCACGGTGCCTGGCAGTTGCATGTAGTTAGTTGCTTAGTAAAGGCCATCCACCTCTTTTGTCCAAGGATTAAGTCCGTTGCATCTAAGAATTACAACTTAATAAGCTGCATAACGGTGCTTTGCTGGGTTTGTAATTATCATAAGAGAATGACTTACACATCTGGCTTCCTTCGCCTCATTAACCCAGAGGGAGAGCCATCTACACCTCGTCAGGCACACTTATTTCCCTGTTGTAAAAGTATCACTTTTTATTTCAAGAGGCGAGTAGGTGTTAACCAGTCATTGGCACAACCAGAATAAGATTGAAAGGACTGAAGCTGCTGGCCTTGGATTGCAGATGCCTGAGTTCGGCCCCTGCCCCTGCCACTACTGACTGCCACTTAGCAGCTGTGTGTCACCAGAGAGGGTTTATTCCTCCTCTGCCCTTCCCTAGCAGCGCTTTAAAATGGGAATAGCTGCTCTGCAGAGGTGCTGTCCGGGCTCATTAAAGTCAGTCTCGACAAGCACCTAACACATACTAGGCGCTGAACACATATTTTTGGAAGAGTATTGAGCGGCTCCTGTATGCAAAGAGCAACAGATTTCCCTACCTTCACAGTCCTTACAGATGAACAGGGAGATGAAACAGTGACTCGCGAAGAGGGTACCAAGCCATTCGTGGTAGGAAGTGAGGTGAAGAGGGTTAGCAGGACTAATCAAGAGTGCCCCCCCCCACCAGTGAACCGGGGGCCACGTAGATTCACTGTGTACGGAATACCAAGGAGAAACGCTGGCATCGCCACGGCCAGCCCTACCCCCTGCAAACTGCCCGAGGGCCCGGGGCTGTTGGGAACAAGAGGAAAAATAGGGTGAGATTTAAGAAATAACAAAAAGCAGAGACATTTTAAATGTTTCTGTGACTCCAAAAAATGTGAACTATATACAACACTCACATACACTTATTTATTTTAGTTGTTGGAAAGTTTTAATAAAAATTCTTTTGCTTGCTAACATTCCCTTAGGCGCGCCCACACACACACATACACGCACATACGTGCATGCACACACCAGCGTGCCTGCTCCATGGTGCTTCCTGTCACTAATGGTAATTTTGGTGAAATCTTGGAACAATAAACCAAGTAAAACCTCCATCCGCAGCCCCGTGCCAGGTTTCTGGGACCCTCGCATTCCATGGTGCCAGGCAGCATGCCAGCACACTCGGCATTGCCCAGTCAGAGGGAATATTCACAAAAGCACAGGGCAGCTCCACGCGGGGGCTCTCCTGGGCAGGATTAAACCGGCATTTGATGTCCAGAGGTCCCTGTGCAAATTCTCTCATAATGAAGGCAAGTGTCAATTAATCAGAATCACAGTTTTGTTTTTCATTTTAGGAAAAGAGGAGGGTCCTAGAATTGCAGGCCCTGGGCTAGGTTCATAAGTGTCATTAGTGGTGAAAACCATAGAGTGGAAGCACTTTTGGTAAAGAGCATGTCAAGTGGGGCATCCAGGTGAGGGGTCTTGAGGGGCAGGAAGGAACCACCATGAGGGCAGTGGGCACCTGTAGTGCAAAGGAGGGATGGCCACACTGAGGGGAAGGGACCTGCAGGACTGTCCCCCACTGGGGTTTTAAGAATCGCCTTTCTTCTCAGCACTTTGGACTTCTCTACACACGGAAGTCAGAGGTCAGAGGTCTCGGGATCAAACCTCCAGGTGGTGTAAGGACTCCTGCGTGGTAAACTGTAAACTCCGTGCTAGTATCCCATGCGTTCGCGTCCTCCACAGCATCAGGCACAGCTGGTGCGCGCGGGGTATGTTAGTGAAGCACTGATATTGCAGGTGCAAACGTTTCTCCAGCATCGGGAGCCTTGCTACCACCTGCCACTGGGATCCTGCCCTGGACGGAGGCTTTAAAACTTCCCATCCACTCCTCCCGGTTATCAGTCTTTGTCCATGACAGTGAAAGCATCCGATGCCTGCCGCATGGGTGTATCACACAGCCAGTGGGTGTGAGTGTGGCCCCCGGAAGGAACAACACGTCTGCAAAAGAGCAGCTTTCCCAAGCCATCGCTTCTTCCCGTTGCGTGCCTCCCTGCACCCTCCACTGTGGGGGTGGATGTGACTGTGGGGGGAGCGTTTGAGAGCCTGTGTGCTCCCTGAGGCCAGCAGCACCCTGAGCACTCATGAACCGGAGGAACGGGGCCCCTGAGGGGGATGCATACCTTCTTAGCATAGGTTTCCCTTCCCAAACCAGAGAGGTGTCGGCTGGCTGGAAGAGCAAGGTTTCCGCCACGTGCCTCCCTGAGCTTGGTTCACGTGCAAGGGCAGTAACCTTTCCTATGGCTCAGCCACTAGTCAGTGGTGGGATTTAAACACCCGTGTTAGTGAAGGGATATTTCGTTTCAGATCCGCAGGGCCCACATCTCAACTTCATCTTGTGTGCTTCTCAGAATGAATTCCAAACCTCTCCCAGCAGCCCTGCGTGGGCCCTGGAGACTCCCGGCCAGACGGGGGTGTCAGGGGTTCCATCTCAGCTTTCAACTAAACATCCGCAAGGAATTTTTCCCGCGATGACATTTTAAAAGTTTTGGTTGTTTCTTCTTCCCGGACAACATGAGAGTTTCTGTCCGTTTGCACTCTTTCCAAAGGCCCATGGTCTGCCCAGGCCTTGGAGCAGGGCTTCCCGTGCCCCACAATTAATCCGTGTATCGTAGATGATGCAGACAGGACTGTTGGCCCTGCCAGCCAGGCTTTCAGCTCAGTCCATATGGAGCAGCGGTCTGCAGAGGGATGTGCTCGAGCCAGCCAACTGGCCCAGGATTCTGCTAGACCCCGCCAGGAGGCCGCCTGGCCAACAGCGAAGGTTAGAAGACTCAAGAAGGGGGTAGGGGGCCACCTGTCACCTTTGCCCGTAGCACCTGCACTGGCTGGCGGTGCTAAACCACCACTAGGCTTGAAGCCACCCTGTTGTTCCAGAGCAGTGAGCTGTTTGCCTTGAGCTGTGAACCCTTCTCTTCCGGAAGATAGCGGTGTATCAGCTTTCACTTGCAATCTGCTGGCTAAGAGGTTAAAACCGAGGGTCGAACGGGATGGCTCAATGCTGGAGACAACTGCTGGGCAGACAGCCCCCGGGGCTGCATTTCCACGCAGTGACAGGCAGGGACCCCTGCCTCGGGGCTTCAAGGCTCCTTTCAGACCAAGGCTCCAAGGTCAAGGGTGTGCAGCCCTCGTTGTGTTCTCTGTCTCTCCTGTCCACTCCTTTTCTTTCCCTGCCTCTGAGCACTTGGGAGCAGAGGGCGAGGGGCACCTCCCACTGGACTTGAGAAATGCTCGAGAGAAAGGGAAGGTGTACCAGTTATCACTGTAACAAAGGCCCGCGTTTGTTTTTCTCCGCGGGCTGCCCAGGTGAATGCTGCTTTTACAGTTAGCTTGCAATATTTTGTTCCATTTACAAAGATGAAGTTATTCTGATTATCTCGTCTCTGTTGCATTCCTCGGCAATGCAAAGAGTTAAATGATGCGTGAAATCACCTGTCGGCTCAGGCCCACGTTAGCCCGGCTGTGTTTACACACCCAGAAGCAGCCTGTGGATTATTTAACGCAGTGGACCCTTGGCTGGGCGGCCGTGGCGGCTAAACTCGGTTCAGCCTGACTTTGGAGGTGCCGCTTGCAGCCCGAGCGTCCACGTGGCTGAGGGAGCGGGGCGGACACTGTGGGCTGTTGCCGGCAGCAGGTCTCCTTGAGAACAACTTGAACTAAGCTCCTACAGGCTCCAGATGGCTCGCAAACTACAGCAGAGTTCTTCAAGGCCCTGAAGTCTTTGCCAAAAAAAGAGAGAGTTGGTGATGTTTTGATCCAGGCAGTAGGCTTCCAGGGTTATTTGGGGGACTTTAGAGAGGCCACTTAATAACACCCCGGTTCCCATCTGAGTTTGGAGCAAATGAGAGAGAGAGAGGATGAGGCAAATGAAGATTGAAATAGGACCCTTATTAAGCGACTGACCTGTGGGAGAATTGGGATGGGGGGGGGGTGGCAGCACTGGACATCTGTGGCTTGGAACCCCAGAAGGGAGGCACCCAGGAGGGTCCTCACCCAGTGCTGGGAACCATAAGCCCCAGGAGAGGATGGGGCAGGACCCCGGTTCCTCTCACCCTGGGCAGGGAGCAGCGAGGAGCTGAATTTCTGCACATTCCACACTCCCGAGAAGCAGCGCCAGGGGCCAGTGTGTGGCCATCCCACCTTTCAGCTGGGCCTCCCGTCCGTCCTGTGGAGGAAGGGAAGAGGCTGTGCAGGACGGAGAGGATCAGGCGGGAACTTTCCTCTCCCAGTGCCCACCCTGCGTGTCCCCTAAGCAGCATTCCCTGACGCCCTAGGAGAGGTGACAAGCTGTGGATTTGGAGGAAGAGCCTTAGAGATGATCAGAGCTGGAGAGGGTCTTAGGAGCTGTCAAAACCCTTTGATTCGCAGAAGGAAACTGAGGCACAGACCTGCCCAGGTTACACAGCTAGCGGAGTTCCGGGTGGCACCTGACAGTTTAAACACACGCCCTCCCCGGGGTGTGAAGAGCACCTGATGGAGGCACCGCAGGGACCTTCACACCAGACTCTCCCCGTGGGGGGTGGGGAGGAGCACTCTGCCTCCTGGTCCCTGGGGGCTGCACCCCATTGTGGATCTCAGACCCCAGGCCCACCCCACTCATCTGCAACCCCCCCTTGGGAATGGGATGTGCTTGGAGGATGCACAGTAATTTGACTACTGTTCGTAGCAAGTTATAATTTAGGGGGGAAAGCTCTTAAAATCATGAACTTGAATCAGGTAGAGGTCTCTGTTGATGCTTTCTTCCTGAGCTGCTTCAGCTCTGAACAGACAGTTGGGAATGCACCCAGCTCCTGCCTGAGCCACAAGGTAGGACAGCCGGCATGGGGAGACGAGGGAGGGTCGGAACCTAACTGGGGTGTCATCAGGAGGATGCTGTTGCCTCCCCGTCTGGTGGGGATCACTGTCACCCCTGCGTCTGCCGGTGCTCAGAGCCATGGGCAGCTCTGCGCTTCTTTCTGGCCTCTGGACACAGTCCCCACCGCCGGATTTTCCTCACCGAGAGTTTCCACTGTCAAAGCCACGTTTCTCCCAGCCGCTCACTGCGCTGCTAGACTTGTGCACGGTCCCTTCTCCAGCTGGCTTTGGGGCTCAAACTCCAAAGGGCTTTAGTCTGGACCCCGGTGGAACACCCAAGCCATGTGCTAGAAACAGCAGGAAGGGGCACTTCCCAGCGTGCTCGGTGGCCTCGGGGAGGCCAGCACCTCTGCCATCACATTCCCCCAAAAGGGCTCTCGTTCCTCCCTGCTGAGAAGCAACTGAATTCTAACCGCCTACTGGCTGAGTTTTATTTCCAGCACTGCAAGGTAACAAGTATACACAGGCACACACACACACACACACACACACACCAGATTTCTATTCCCATCAAATCTCTGCATCCCAAAATGACCTACATGTTGGCAAAGGCTTTTTAACTGTCAGAAGTTATTATCAAATGGGCGTTCTCTCTCCACTGCACATGCATTATCGCAAACAAATGCAGGTTGGATGTGCACTTTTCTCTCCATTTCCACAATCTCCTCCCCTATCCCTCACCCCCCCCCCCGCCCCCCGCCACCTCCCCGGGCTCTCCATGCCCATGGACAATGTCAAAGCCAGCATGTAATTGGTGTCCAAAAGGAAGCCCTTCAGGGACAAAAAAGGACATTTTTGAAAGAGCTTACCCCTGTTTTCAATGCTATTGTCCTGCACAAGGCTCGGTGCTGGAAATCCCCCAGCCACGCCAGAACCCCACCCTTCCCCAGGGCATTGGCCTGGGTGCTGGACCAGGTACAGCCCTATCAGCTCTGGAAGGAGCTGCCATCTACATCACTTGGACCCTACACCAACCTGGGGAAGAGGCAAGAGAGGTGGCTCAGGGGTTAAGGCCACAGGGGAGGTGGTTGGGGAGCACTTCTCCTTTCTTAGTTCTCCACCCTCCCCCATGGAACCATCATTTGACCTTGAAGGCAGGAGGGAGGAGTGATGCTCTGGATTGGCCTGAAGACATCCAGAAACCCAATAGCACCCACTGAGGTGCTAGGATTTCTGGGAAACGAGGATTGTCTGTCTTACATACTTCCTGCAAAAATGTGGAGAGGTAACTCAGATCTCAGGGTGGCTTAGGGTAAAATCCACACGCAGAAAGCCACTCTGCGGGCTCTTTGAGGTGAAGCCTTTATGGCACCCCCATTCAGCATTCCTCCACCCTCCTGTACACCCATTCTCCCCTCAGGGCCTGGCAATCTGAGAACTAAAAATCCCCCCAACCATGCCAGAACCCCCTCCCCTCGGAGACTCATGCTGAGCCCCGAACACCCAGGCCCGATTGCCCCCAAAGAAAGGTGGGGTTCAGGATGAACCTGGCTCTAGAGGGGCTAGTCTATCCCACCTCCACCCACACCCTTTCACCTGCAGCCCCTCACCTGGGCCTGCCTGCCTTAGAATTCAAGCCTCAGACTCCACCCCTCCTCTCACCCCCCACTTCCCGTGTCCCCAGCCCTCTGGGTGGTCCTGTTCTCCGGGTTCCCCGGTGAGAGTTGGCTCATCTGATGACCTAATTCATCCTAGAGAGGATGAGGCTCACAGGTTAACAAGCTTCCTTTCCAAACTGACGTAGTTGCACTCTAAGGTACTAAGTGACTCCTGGGGGCCGGGCGTGGCCTCAGGCAGTGCTTCTGGAGCTGCCCAGTGGCGGGCCCAGGATCCCTATATGGAGGGGGCCCAGGATCCCTATATGGAGGGGGCCCAGGCCCACAGTGCTCGCTCAGAAGCTGCATTTGCAGCGCAAGCACGCTCTTTCCTGGGACTTGGTTTGACTTCAGTTGATAGATATGCCAACGTCTACCCCTGCCGTTTCATGCTGTCACGAGATCTAGGTCACGTGCTCCTACGCTCACTATAGTTTGTGGAGGTTCTTCTTGGTCTGGTGTCAGAGGGGAACGTGGTCTATTCCTAATGTGGCCCCTTCCATGCGCTGTTTCATTTCATTCATCCTAAGAACAAATTAACTTTTTTGTTGTTGCTGCTGCTGCATTATACTGTAAGTCTTCAGTTGACTCAAATGCAAAATATCTTAATTTGTGCTGCTGAGTCACTTCTCTCTCAAACTGTCTGTGTGGTGTTCTACCTGTGTACGCTAAGTGTAAGAGTCAACATTTATTCCTTATTACAGGTAGTTTAGAGTCAACAGAAGGCCAACGCTAATCATGATGTTCCTCACTCGATTCTGGAAACCAGCGTTTTCCTCCCCCTTCTGGTTTTGAATGCAGTTGGTGAATCTGGAATTCATTCCCAGCCCTCATGTCAGACATAGTCCTGGCTTTTGGAAAGCCAGAGCTTTGAAGTAGTATGTGTGTGGCTTCCTGGAAATCATACAAAATGCAAGACATCAAATTAGTCCATTTGGCATGTGGAACACTGTCTAATCTGGAAATAATTAGTCACCATCTGGGGGGGGAGGGGTGGGATGCGGAGGGAAGAGAGAGAGGAGAGGAAGGGAGCATGAGAGGAAATCATTTTCATTACATGTTTAACAGAAATACTTGAAAACCAGTTTCTGTAATCTGTAAAGTCATGAGGGGTGTATTAGTTTGCTAGGGCTGCTGAGACAAAATATTACAGACCAGGTAGCCTAAACAACATACATTTATTGCCTCAAAGTTCTGGAGTCTAGTCATCTGGGATCCATGCACTGTCTGAAATCAGGTAGTTTCTCACATTTGCATCTCTCCTCCCCGCCTCCTGGTTCCATGCGACTCCTTAACCCACAAGTAGAGGAAGGAGAAGGCCTTTTTCATGTAGACACAGGTGCTCTACATATAACCTTTTCTTCTCTTCTTCCTCCTGGTGGCTGTGTGGGGTAGACAGCAACTTCCCCATTTAAACATGAAGTTAGGCTGGAAAGGTAGATGGATGCCAAATGATAGAGGACCTTAATTTCGATAGTCAGTAACTTGGCATTTCTTTTGTAGTAGTAGGGAGCCACAGCGGGCTTTTGAGAGGAGATGATTTCCATAAAGTTTTCTAAGCTCTAAAATTCACTCCAGTTGCCAGTTCAGTTATTAAGCCTGGAGTAGGGCACAGTGTTGAGGAAGAGTCAGAACGGAAGTGAGTCAGAAAGGACAAGTGATTCCAGAGTCCAGGGTGTCCTTGGGGTCAGAAGCAGGACAAGGTCTTATGTTCCTTGCTCCTCTCCAGGAGTAAAACATTGTAATATTCCAGGACCAGTTTTTCTTTGGAAACACAGATATTGACCTCTCTTCAGCAGTAAGGCGGGAAGTGATATACATGTTAAAACTAGAATATTTCTGTGGAAACTTAATATGAACGGCCTCATGTTCAAATCTGGAGCATGTTATAGTGCTCTGCCTGGTTACTTGAGCTATGCTGCACGTGGTACTCCTTCTACAATTCTCCTTGGTGGGCTCGGTTGAAGCATGTGGCAAGGTAAAATTTGAGATGGGGTGAGGGGGGGAGGATATTCGTTTTTCCATATGTAGAATGTGGTGTTAGAGTTAATTAATGAGCTACTGTGACCCATTTAAGAAGCTCCTGGAAATAACCTCTGAGCCACCCATCTAATTGGTCCCAAATAGACCAAAACCTGAGGCATATCAAATGCCACGGAAGCAATTACTTCAGGTTATAGACAGATATCGCTCCTGTCCTTATCCCTGACTTCTTCCCCCAAGCAGACTGCCACAGTTCCCGGTTGACCAGTATTTTGACTGTCAAGCTGTTCAAAAGGAGCAGAGAGTAGTGGAGTTAGAGGAAATTCACTCAGTTTTTCCCCAGGAGGAGAAAATACTAATCTGTTTTGGAAACAATGCAGAATACTGATTTTCCAAACATTTACTCATGAATAGGTCACTGTATGTATTAGTTTTCTATTGCTGCTGTAACAAATTACCACAAGTTGAATGCCTACAGACAGCATATATCTTACAATTCTGTAGGACAGAAACCTGAAATAGGCCCTCTGGGTTAAAATCAAGGGGTTGGCAGAGCTGCATACCTTTCTGAAGGCTTTAGGGGACCATCTATTTCCTTGCCTTTACTGGCTTCTAGAAGCCACCCACATTCCTTAGCTTGTGGACCCTCCCTCCTTCCTCAAAGCCAGCAAAGCCCCACCTCTCTGATGCTTTCTCTCTGGTCACATCTCTCTCTGACTACAGCTGGGAAAAGTCCTCGTCTTTCAAGGACTCGTGTGATTAGACAGCCCATCTGGATAATCCAGGATAATCACCCCATCCCAAGGTCCTTAACCTTAATCACAGCTACAAAGTCCCTTCGCCATGTAAGATAACGTGTTCACAGTAATTAGGATGTGGGCATCTTTGAGGGGGGGGGGGGACCATTATTCTGCCTTCCACACTGTGGATTAAATTTTGCAATATAGGATGTGGCCCCATCTCCCACATCTTCTTCCACTCAGCTGAAGCCTTACTTGCATGAACCAAGGCCTCCCAGGAGCTGCCCTGGCTGCTGGTGTGGTGATCCCAGGAGCCAGCTCTGGAGCAGGACTGCCTGGGTCTCATCCAAATAGTCTCATTATTCATCAGTCTCATTTGGCCTTGGACAGTTTACCTTTCCCTAAGCATCCGTGTGCTTATCTGTAAAGAGGGGGTGGCTCTCAATAAACAGCAGATGGCATACTCACGTTGGGGTAATTTGAGGAGCTTGGAATAGAGATTTTAGGTTCTCTGACATTGCTAGAGTGTTTCATTAGTTTGTGTTTATTTTCCTCGTTTGCATTGTAGCTGGTCTTCTGCAGTCAGAGATTCCTTATTCTGTGGTTTGCTCAAAGGATCTGCTCCGCTCTTGTTTCCAAGCAAACAACAGATTCTTATATAAGAGAAACAGTGCCTTCTAATGCTTGGCTACTCCAGCCAAGCTCAGGGGAGAGTAATCCCCCCTAAAGCATCATCAAGAAGCCATTTGTTCACTGACCTAGAACTTCATTCTTGCCTGCTTTTCTCCTCAATCACATGGGGAAGAATGTTTTCCATAAAAGTAATTTATGAAGCACCACATATGGTAATATTAAAACCATAAAAATAAGCCTCCGGGAGACAAATCAAATAATGCTGCTTCATCCTTCTACCCTGGCATGGCCCTGGGTAATGAATGTCATGTATGATACTTTGGGGAACTGACTTCTAGCTCAGCTGGTACATGGGTGCCTGTGGAGCAATTCCTTGAACACTGTTGCTAAAATTTATGGAATCTTGAGGCTTCTGTTTATTTAACCCATTTCCAAAGCAGAATGATCTTAAAAATGTACATACCAACGGACAGGTATCAACACCCCTAAGATCCTAATATATTAAGCATTCCATTCAATGCTGGAATCCAAGATAAAATTCTTTAGGAATATAACACTCATGGCATTCATTCATTCATGCATGCATGCATTCATTCAATAAATATTTACTGAGCACCAACTATTAAGATTAAATGGTGAGAAAAACAGTCTAGTGAAAAATGCAAGTCCAAATTAAAGTGATACAGAGGAAAGCTATAGGGTTCTATAAGATTTTATAACAGAATAATCACTGAGAAACCTATAGATAGATTTTAAGCAGATGAATTAAATGGTCATATTTTTCGTAGAGTATCACACAGGCTGCAGTGCAGAGAACAGATCTGAGAAGAATCAAGGCCAGCTCAACCATCCTTTATGAATGCTCTTTAGTGCGGGGTCTTTGTGGTAGACATTGTTGTTTGGTTAAGCTAACCCCATTTCCATTCTCCCCTTCTCATTCTTCCATGTGGTGTTGAGGCTGGAAAAGCTAAATACCCTTTTCCCCAGCTTCCTTTGCAGCTACATGTGGTCATGGACCCCGTTCTGGCCAATGAGACTAGAGCAGAGATCTGTTGGGATATTCTGGGAAGGAATATGATTTTCTGGATACTAGGAACAAGTACAGCTATACCAACACTCTCCACTTTCCACCTTTCTTCTTTTTTAACATAAAAGTGATGCCTGAGATTAGGGTAGCTATCTGGCAACCATGAGGGAAAGGCCATGATGGTAATTCACAGAGTTAAGTATGCCAGTGGCCACTCACATACAGATTGCTTATTACATGGGGAAAAAATAGACCCCCATGTTTGGAGATTGCACTTTTTTTACTTTCTATCAAAAGCATACTAGACACATACGGTGATTCAAAAGTAAGTTTAACTGAAAACAAATTAACTGGCATTTCAACCATTATCATAGCTAGTACAAGGAATTTGAAAATTTCCCTCCTGTCATTGAAATCACAGGCTTTTGAGTGGGATGATGAAAAATGGAGGGAGCCTTTGATGGTTCCCCTTCCAAGGACCTCGGAGAGTGATACTCCTTAGTATTTCACCTCCTAGCTTCTTTAGAACCCATACTTGGCCCTTCTGTCTCCAACACATCCTTAACTTCTAGCCTAGATCCCTGAGCCTTTCTGAAAAAGTTTAGTCCATGATGAAGGGGAACAGAGTCTGTCTTTTACCTACTCTTATAGGTGTTCAGTACATGTCCACTAAGCCAGTAAGTGAAGCTGAGTACACTTAAAAATTGACAATAGCAGTGTGCTGTGTTTTTAAAAATAAAAATGAGAAAAGGCCCAATCTATGGAACACATATGGGACAGAGCATGCTCAATGAAGCATGCACATTTTGGATTAAGAAATATGATTATCATTTGCCAGTTCCGATTTCTGCCTCTGGGCTGATAAGATGTGTCCAAAAACTTGTTTTCACTCATTCTCAGATACGAAAACAGAAGGGGTCTTTAATGAAATGCAGGAGCTGAACTGACAGTCATTAGTGCTAGAAACAGGCAAGTGATTGCAAAGTCAAGTTGCAACGCTTCAATAAAAAAGACCTTCATGCCTGAGGCATACTCTGCCTTCTTTACTAAAGTTGTGGTGGATTTTTTTTAAGCAACGACAACATAGCTTGCTTAGTCTTAACATTTTTAAATCTTCCACTAAGGAAATATTGGAGGAGCTAAATAAATTAGTTCATTGGATAATTAATTTTTAGAAACAAAACTGATATTGGCCCTTTGTCATTTCTGTTAGCAGAGATGAGCAGGCATGGGACTGGTCAAGAAAGATCAGTGTCAGGGCCACTTGGACGTTTGTCTCAATCTGGCTTCTGATGCCATTTGTCCAACATGATTTCTCAAAGCATCAAAACTCCGTGGTCCTTCCCAGCACCCTCCCCACACCTTGTACTTCTTAGCTCAGGGGAGCATTCTGCATGGATCCACCTGGGAGATGGGCAACATGGGGAATGGGAACCCCGAGGTCTGATTACCTGTCCTACCCTTTACTCACAGACACAAGTTTGCATTTGTCAAGTAAGACAAGTCTCTTGTGTTTTAGAACAAGGAATGTTGTTTAACAACCAGAGCTATTGCTGTAGAGATGAGGGAAGTGACATCCTGAAAGGTTAAGTAACTTGTCCATGGTCAACACAGCAAGTCAGTGAAGCTGAGACCAGCATTTCTCTCAGGCCTCAGACTTACTGTCCTGCTGTCCTTCTGTGGCTTTAGTTTGAAAAGAGAGGATTGCTTCTCCTCCTTCTCTCTTATACTTCATAGCTATTTCAATGAACTATCTCTGCCATCTCATAATATTCCTCTTTTCAGAGAAAACCCACCCTGTGGTATAATGATTTCCATTTTCTCCTGCTGTTTAGAAAAGGTTTTACCTGCATGTTAGTGTGGAGCTTGGATCTCCTTGGAGAAGGGCATCCTGGTTGTTGTGACCCATCCAGGCAGAACCAGCCAAGCCGGCCAAGTGGTTTCTCTGCATCGCTTGGCTGTCAGATAAGGGCCACCTGCTACCTGATGGGCACAGTGAAACTTAGGTCCAACAAGCTCCCCAGTGACACAGAACTTCATATTAAAGAATGCCAGGGAATTGATGTTGCTCTTCCTCAGGAACAAAGGTGTCGGAAGTTAGATAGACCTGAACAATCAAGAAAATATAAATATATATATGCCTTCCCATCTCTCTGTTCCCAACCCAGAAGATGTGATCTACCAGTACAAGATAAATCCAACTAAACCCTTGAGACAAAGAGAGAGAAGGCTGAGCTCATCGGTCATTGGGCCCAAATCAATCCTGAGATGGCTGATAAACTGATTATCTGGATCAATTTCTCTGTTTCCTGCTCTACCCCCTCAGGACTGAACTAAACTTTCCCTTCAATACAAACAGTATTAAGTGTCTGTATCTGAAAAGCATGTTGGCAGGCACTGGTTAAGGATAAAAAGATAAATCTTAGATTTGATAGGCAGAGCTTGGGCATTAATTAGAGTCAGGAAGACTTGGGTAAGGATCCTGGCTTTTGCCATTTACTAGCTTTGTGTCATTGGATAAATCACTTAAACTTTCTGAGCCTCAATTTCAACATGTAGACACAATTTTGCTGCATAGAAAACCACCCCAGACGCAGTGGCATATAACAATAAGCATTCATTTCTTCCTCATGAGCCTGCAGGACAGCTGAGGTTTGATTGATTTAGTCAGGGATGGGCCCCTTCTGCTCCACATGTCTCTCACCTTCCTTGGAATAACAACTATCTGCTGCAGAAGGGCAAGAGAAAAGGGTGACCCTAACCATGCAGATATCTTGAAATCCTCTATTCACATCATGTTCAATAGCAGCATCCCATTAGCCAGGCAAGACACATGACCAAGCCAAAAAGTCAAGAAGCAGACCCTCTGCCCTCCATGAGTCCAGGCCAGAATTTAGGTGTATATTAATATATGGAGGAATCAAGAACTGGGAACCAATGAAACATTCTTCTATTCCTCTGATGTTGTAAATTATTGCTAGAGTGTAACCCCTTTCTGGTCAGTTAAGGGGATTGTTCTTTCGATCCAGCTGTGACCTCTAATGAGTGTTATACCTCTCCATACATTGTAGGCCAGCATAAGAAGTTAGGGCTTGGGTGACCACTTTGTAGTTTACACAGGTGTTGAATTATAATGTTATATACAGTGGGGCCTTGATTTACGAGTTTAATTCGTTCCGTGACGGAGCTCGTAACTCAAATTACTCATATGTCAAATCAATTTTCACCATTACAATAAATTGAAATGCCATTAGTCTGTTCCAGACACCCAAAAAAAAAACCGCAATTGTTTTGTTAAATGTTTTTAAAGAAGAAAAATGTATTTAAAAATAACGAATATTATATAAAAACACAATACTGAACAATAGAATGTAGTGCAATGAACTTGTTTTATTAAGTTTAATGTACAGCATTTACCTTGGAGATCAAACGACTTAAAGCTGCTGATGGAGTTGGAGGAGAAAGGCTGAACTGAATAACTGAATAACTGAATCTTATTTGCTGATTTTTGCCCTTTTCGCCACGCTTTCATCACTTTCATCTACAGGAGTTTTCGATAAAAACCTGTCCAATGAGATCTGTTTCATCCTCCCTTTCAGAATATTTCTGAAATGAGTTAGGCAAGTGTCATTAAATAGCTCCATCGCACGCCCAGTAGCAATTTTTTCTGGATGTTTCTTTTGAACAAAGTCTGAAAGTTTCTCCCACATTCCCAACATTTCCTTTATCTCACTTATAGAGATAACCTCTTCCTCCTCCTCCTCTTCCTCCTCCTCCTCCTCCTCCTCCTCTTCCTCCTCCTCCTCCTCCTCCTCCTCCTCCTCCTCCTCCTCCTCCTCCTCCTCCTCCTCTTCCTCCTCCTCCTCCTCCTGTGTCATCTATTTCCTGCAAAACCTCCGTGTGCTGCTGCGTCTGTAGCTCCTTTAGCTCCTGCGTTGTCAGTTCCTTGGAGTGCTCCTCGATGAGCTCGTTGATGTCACCTTCCTTTATATCCGCACTCGCTGCCTCACCATGTCTGACAACGGAATGAATGCCGGTCCTCTTTTTAAAATTTTCGAACCAGCCCTGACTGGCTTTAAACAGCTCGCCCGATGCCTCGTCCATTGCAGTGCCTGGGGTCTGCTGCAGCAAATCAGCGTAAATAGCTTGTGCCTTCTCGCAGATTATAGCCTTCGTCATGGTATCTCCTGCGAGCTGCTTCTCCGTTAACCACACCATTAGCAGTTTCTCCATATTTTCATGGATAGATGTGCGCTGTTTAGAAATTATTTTAACGCCCTTGGCTGGAGGTGTAGCCTGTATCGACTCCTTCTGCTTCAGGATGGTGCAGATCGTAGACGTGCTACGCTCGCACGGCTTCGCCAAGTCGATTACACGCACACCTTGGTCATGTTTTGCGATAATTTATTTCTTTAATTCAATGCACATCATCCGCTTCTTCTTCTCAGCACTGTCCTTCGCACTTACTTTCTTCAGATTCATGGCTGAAAAAAGAAGTTTTGCAAAATAACTGCAAGCACAAATGCGAGCACAACACTGATGCTTCAACTAAGAGCTAACCGCTTAAAGTGAACGAGTGAGACACGTGATGCTGGGCTGATGTTGTGGCGTTCACTGTGACGTTCGCTGCGCCAACTAGCGATAGGGTATCTGAAGCTGGCTCGTAACCCAAATTTTAGCTCGCAACTCAAAGCAAAACATCGGCCGAGAGACGGCTCGTATCTCGAAAAACTCGTTAGTCGGGACACTCGTAAGTCAAGGCCCCACTGTACCTGAAATTTATCTATATTTATAAAAGCCTAAGCGACTGTCACAACCGAAACAACCAAACGGACGACTGAACAGGCTGTGTGGGGCGACCAGGCTGGCAGGGGGGTTAGTGAGGAACGACCAAATGACTGAGCAGCAGGCTGTGTGGGGCAACCAGGCCAGCAGGGGGGCAGTTGGAGGTGATCAGGCTGGCAGAGGGGGGCAGTGAGGGTAACCAGGCTGGCGGGGGGGCAGTTGGGGACAACCAGGCTGGCAGGGGGTGCAGTAAGGGGCAACCAGGCAGGGAGGGAGGGCATTGGGGGCTACCAGGACAGCAGGGGGGCAGTTGCGGGTGACCAGGCCGACAGGGGGGCCAGTTGGGGGTGACCAGGCCAGCAGAGGGGGCAGTTAGGGGCAATCAGGCAGGCAGACAGGTGAGCAGTTAGGAGCCAGTGGTCCCAGATTGTGAGAGGGATATCCAACTGCCGGTTTAGGCCCAATCCTCAGGACATCCCCCAAGGGGTCCCAGATTGGAAAGGGTGAAGGCTGGGCTGAGGGGACACCCCCCACCTGCACAAATTTCATGCACCAGGCCTCTAGTCCTATATAATAAAAGCCCAGCAACCAATGGTGGAATGACCAGAGCAACTGGTCGACCAGTTGCTATGACATGCATTGACCACCAGGGGCTGCCCTCTGGTGGTCAGTGCACTACCACAGTGGGAGTGCCACTCGGCTGACTGGGATGAGCAGCTGCTCCCATTGTGAACCCCAAGCCAATGGGCAGGAACCTGGGCTGCCATTGTTTCCTCCTTGCTCCAAGCTCCTCCTCCTCACTCCCTGCCACCTCCTCCGGATGCCTGTAGGCTGCACAGCGCTGCTGCCAGGTTTACAGAGCTGATCCTGGAGGCTGGGAGATGACCCTGGGTTCGTGGCCGCCACAGGACTGAGGCCTACTCCGCCACCTCTCAGTGCTATTGTCCCTGGGCCCAGCCTCGACTGGGTCCCCTGGAGAGGTGAATGCTCTGGCTCCACAGAAGATGCCAGACCAGGGAGCAGCCACTCAGAGAGCGGGTCCACAGCTGCTCAGCTGACCAGGATGAGCTGTGGTCCCACAACAGGCCAATCCCTGCAGACCACGCCCCCCAACAGTTCATGAATCCCGTGTACCAGGCCTCTAGTATAATAATAATAAAGATTCAATGGTGTGATAAAGCAACTAAACAGAGCAGAGGATAAGAGAATCATGGAGACTAATCTTTAAGTGCAGCTCACATCAGCAGAGAATGGAAAGCATTACCATCTAATGATGTCAGGGTTCTAACCGAATTGAAATATTGGCTTCCCTCCAATTCCCCATGATTTTCAGGCCATTCCCTAAAAAGCAGCAATGTAACTCATGTTGGGTTTCAGATAGCACAATTGATGAAAGCATAGATTACTTTGAAAATGTCCATTTTTCTAGGAATTACTCTCCTTGACTATCAGTAATACTCAAGCTATTCTAAATCGTTGGGCCGTGTGTCGAGGACAGAAGGTGGGGCACTAGTTGAAACTATGAACATGAATGTAAATGACAATCCTTTTCCTGTCATTTAACAGAATGAAGGTCTTCAGAGAATGACCCCTTTTCCTAGCATGACATATCCATCCATTGCCTAAGACAGTGGTTTCCAACCTTTCAGACCTCACAGATCACCAGTGGTCCGTGGACCACCGGTTGGCAACCACTGGCCTAAGATGTCAGAAGCTTCAGATACCCTCTCACTAGTAGTACCTCTCAGGAAAACCCAGAAATACCCAGGGGAGAATGGTCTCCATTCTGGGCTGGGTTTTTTTTGGAATCTTATCAGTTGGCAGAGCAACCTAGGTGTGTGGAAGCCTGAGCTCTGGGATCTATGGCTGGGTTCAAACTCAGATCCACAACTGGGTAGCTGGGTGACCTGGGGCCGGTTGTTTAATCTCCGTGGTGGTCATGGATGCTACTCACAGGGGTCAGTTTCCCTCTCCTCCTGGCACCCAGAAGACTCCTTTGCGGTTGGGTAGTGCCGTGTAACTAGTTCTGGCCAAGGAATTGTGAGTAAATGAGTTCTGTGTAACTTCTGGGCTTTCATATTTAATAACCAGTGTAAGATTCTCCAGAATTTTCTTTTGTCCCTCCTACACAACGACCAGCAACATCCCAGACGGTGGCTGCTTTGTCAGCCTGGGCTGACCGTGAGCAGTCTCCCTGGTGACCTGTATGTAATAGACTTGTAGCAGGAGAAAGAAAAAAAAACTTGGTTTTAGTAAGCCATCATGATTTTGAGGGTTATTTGTTACCACAACATAACCTTATCTACCCTGATTTATATACCTCATTAAATCTTCATTATTTTAATCTAAAAATAATGATAATAGTATAATCTAGTTTATGAAATAATCATGGGGATTAAATAGGGTGATATGTGTGCGATACTTAGAGTGGTACCTAGCACACAATAAATTCTGAATATATTTTACCTATTGTGTGTGCGTATATGTATATGTATATACATATATATTATTAAGATATGCCATATCCTAACTTTGTCTCTAGCAAGTTATCTACTTATTTCAAAGAAGTTATTAGTCATCTGACTGAGAAATTCCCTTACCCTCAAATTGCATTCCTAGTATGTTAGACAAGGTATGTTTAAATTTCTACACTTAAAATCTATTAAGTAATAACTCGGGAAACCCATCTTGGTGTTTCAAAGATACTTTGTGGCTCAGGGAAACAAAATGTGTGAGAAAGCTAAACATTATCCTCTCCCCTTTTCCAGCTGCTCTCCCCCCCCCCCCCCGCCACCCCCCCTTAACTCTCCAAACAAAAAGTCCTTACTACAGATTCTTCTGTACCATATTCTGAAGATTTCTGCCCAGGGTTGTAAATTCTTAGCAACAAACTGGTTTCCCAGTTTAGGCCCCTATAACCTTGAGAGTCCATCACCTCTCTCTATTCTGTTTTCACTGTATGTGCATAGTATCTGGTTTCATCAGTAAGATTTCCCCTGGCTCCAGGCCACAGCCCCTCATGGTCTTTCTCTGAGAGTGTGGTCTTCTTTCGTCCTAAAGGAGAGAATCCTGTCCTTGCTCTACCTTAGCCCTGGCTCAAGGTGGCCCCCTTCACACCACCACTCACAACCACCGAGACTTGTCCTCCAGCTTCTTCAGCCCTGCCTATACTTTCTAACAGTAGCATGTTAATATATTTAGTTAAACTATAGGAAATTGCTATTTTTAGGTTGAATATGGAAATTTCATATGGTTGGACATATATGTGAACCCATTTTGCAAAAGAGAAGTGATTTCACCACAACCATGTTGGATCCTATCGAGAATCTTATGTGTTTCTCCCTCCTTACCTTGTTAAACTGAGGGTTATTCTTACAGACCATACTTTATGCTTTTGTATGTAATCCCCTAACCTCCCACCCACAACACGTGGTCTACAGACGATCCTACTGCTGTATGTATTGACTGACATTTCCTGATACCTATTGTTGGCATGCGCCTTCCCACATTTTGACTATTTATAAAGGTGTCATTTACTATTACTCTGTGGGAGACAATAACACTTCTTTTCTTTAACCTCTTTCAGATTGAAGACATCATTACAAAGATGCAAGATGACAAGACAGGAGGTGTGCCCATCAGAACAGTCAAGAGCTTTCTCTCCAAAATCCCCAGTGTTGTCACAGGTAAACATTCTTCTTATAAGGTTTTGGAGGCAACAGGGAAAGGCTGAAGAGTTGTGTAGCCTTGATTGTGATCTGGGGGGTGTCTAAGAATTTGTGAATAGTAAAGATGGTACCTTCAACATACTTCTTACCGTTGAGGGTGGTCCTGGTTTCTAGGAAGAGGCTACTCTTTGCTGATAATTCAGAATGGTCTTACCATGCCTGACCAGCCCTTCTGTGTATAGATTAAGGATTCTGGGAAATAACAAGTGCATTAATAAACAGGCTATCCCATCAGCAATCTGGCCTACAGGATGTAGATAAGCACAAAAATGTTAAAGAACTTATTTTAGTTTCAAAAAAGCTTTAAGAAAGTCTTATGTTCAGATTCTACAAAATGCCTTTAAGTTTTTTAACTTATTGTACTCAAACTCCTAAAAGAAGTGGTTTTAAAGATGTTTTTCTGCGTTATTTTGGGGGCTGCAGTTGTGTGTTTTGTGTGCTCACTCACCAATAAAAAGGAGTGGACTATTGATACATATACCAACTTGGGTGAATCTCAAAGTAATTTTTCTGAGTGAAAGAAGCCAGTCTCAAAAGGTTAGATAATATATGATTCCATTTATATGACATTTCAAAAACTATAGTGCTGGAGAACAGATTCATGGTTACCAGGGATTGGGAATTATGGGAAGAATGTGCTACAAAGGGATAGTGCAAGGGAATTTTAGGAGGCAATGGAACTGTTCTGTATCCTGCTTGTGGTGGTGAGCTGCTAACATGAATCAGCAAAAGTAATTGAGGAGTACATACTTCCACTTGTTTGTACCTTCTTCGATCTCTTTTTTCAACGTCGTGTAGTTTTCTGAGTATAGGTCTTTTACCTTCTTGGTTAAATTTATTCCTAAGTATCTTAATTTTTTGTTGTTGCAGTGGTAAATGGGATTGTCTCGTTAGTTTCTCTTTCTGAGAGTTCATTATTGGTGTATAAAAATGCTGTTAATTTCTGGATGTTAATTTTGTATCCTGCTACTTTCCCAGATTCATTTATTAAATCTAGTAGTTTTGGGGTGAAGTTTTTAGGGGGAAGAGATTAACCAAAGAACCTATATTCGTGTATACACTGCCCATGGACACAGACATTAGGATGGTGAAGGCCTAGGGTTGGGTAGGAACCAGGTGAAGGGAAGCAATGGGTAAAAAAAAAGGGGGGGGGGAAGACATCTGTAATGCTCTCAACAATAAAGATTTTTTAATATTAAAAAAGAAATGGAAGAGTAGCTGGAGACAAGAAGAAAAATCAGGAGGATATGGTTTCTTGGAAGCCAAATTTTCAAAAAAGTGATTCAAGGAAGAGTAGAATTGATCTACTATGTAAAAAAATCAACTAAGATTAGGACTAAGAATCGACAATTGAATTTAGCAACATCAAAATTGATTGCTGACCTTGATAAGTGCACATTCCATGAAGCATTGAGGGCAAAAGCCTCATTGGAGTTGGTTCAAGTCAGAATGGGAAGAAAGCAATTTGAATAAGTGAGTGTAATTAATCTTTGAAGGAATTTTCCTTAAAAGGAAGAAATGCAGTAGTATCTAAATGGGTAAATGGGGGTCAGGACTTGCAGGATTTCAAATAATATGGAAGTGGTAATATGTTTATAATGATGAGAATGGCTCACTCAAACGGGAAAAGTGGTACAAGAGAAACAGGGAAAATTCAAGAAGTGCTATCAGCAAGTAGGTAAGAGATTGAATGTAATGCATAGATAGGTGGGAAGACTTGGCTAGGAAGATGTACAATTTATTCATAGAAAAAAGAGGGGATTCATAATACATACACAGAGGTACAAATAAGCATAGAAATGTGGTAGGAGCTCTTAGAAGTTTTCTTCTAATTGTTTCTATTTTCTTAGTAATATGGGAAGCAAAGAGGGTAAGATGCTGAAGGTCTGGGGAGAAATTAGAAGCTATAAAAGAAATCTAGGAAAGTAAAGAGATTAATTGGCTAGGGAAATAGAATTTTGAGTGTTAGGTAGCATTAAGGACTCTCTTGAGATTATTAACATTTATGAATTTAAGGAGAGGCAATTCTTTCTCCAGCCAATTTAGCTCCCCAGATGTGGGCACCTATTAGGTAGAAAGTTGGACTTAATTAGGGCTATATCAAATGTAAGAGTATGATAAATCAAGAAAGAGGAAGAGAACAACCAAAAGGATTGACCATTAAATTTTCACTGAATAATGAGATAGGTAAGGAACAGTGAAGAGTAGTAATTACAATAAATTTTAAGTCCAGTGGCAAAGGAGTTTTGGAGTTGGAGGTGAGAGTAAGAGAGCTAAAAATATAGGAGGTGGCGATTGGATAGTGGAATATCTAGGGTTGCAATATATTAGTGGTGACAACAAGTAAGGTATGACCAAGGGAATAAATGACTAAGATCGGATAAAGGACAAGATCTGTGGAAGAGAGAAAGTCAAGTTGAAAGAAGTAGCCATGATTTTGGTAGATTGAGCTATCTGGATATTGAAATCACTACTGGGAGAGTGTTAGAGAGGGTGGTTGTGGATCTGTGGTTAAAATCTTTATAGAGACAGTGGCCCAGGGATCAATAAATGACTTTCACAACAAAAAGCCTAGGTCATTTAACCTGATGTCATGGGCGTCAAAGCTGAGTGGGTTTTGTGTGTGTGTGTTTTTTTTAAAGAAGAGGGAGGGGATAAAGGCAGTCTGAAAGAAGCCATAAGAAACATAAGCCATGAGATCACTGACCTGCCTTCAAACCCCATGATGTATAAGGCATGTGAGGCAAAACAGCTGCCATCTAAGAGGGCTGCAGGGAACCATGGTCACTGGGGAAGAATAAGAAGATGAAAGGAATATTGATTGAAAAGTGGAGGATATAAAATGTTTTACTTATGATTGACCATGAGTTCCAGAGATCAAGTGAAAGTATTTCAGAAAACCGTGAATGTATGACCAGGGGAGTAAATGTCCACAGTTGCTAGGTCCCAGGCACTAGAATAGCCACAGCAGATATAAAGATGAATGGAAACCTAATCTCTACTTTCAAAAGCTATTAAGTTAGTGAGAGAAACAGACACTGGTAGAACAATAACTATATGAGCTGTGTGCTATAATAGAAGAATGAACAAAGCCCAGAGGAGAGAATTGTGAGTTTCTCTTGAGTTTATCTAGAACATTTCTCTAAGAATGTATATCAGTATCTTGCATAACCAACCACCACAAACCATAATGAATCTTTATTTCTCATGATCATGATTCCATGAATTGGCAATCCAGGCAGTTCTTCTCCCTATCTCACCAATAAGGCCCTACTCATCTGATAGTTCAGTTGATGCCACAGCAATGCTTAGTCTTAGCTGGGACTTCAATTCTCCTCCATATTGCCTTGTACCCCCAAAAGGGTAAACTGGGCTTCTTCACAGCCTGATAGTCTCAGAGTGCCAAGAGGGAGAAGATGAAAACTATAAGGCTTCTTAAAGCCGAGGCTCCAGAACTCATACAATGTCAAGTCCACCACAATCTATTCTTTAAAGCAAATCCCAAGACCAGCCCTGACTGAAGAGGGGAGAGAAACCAACTCCACCTCCTGGGGTAGGAGTAGCAATGTCAGGTTGACCTGGGGAGACATGACTCATTGGAGGCCATTATTATAATTATCTACCACATTAATAATTTTAGAACTAGGCCTTAAACATGAGTAGAAAACTGGGGAAAGTAATTAAAGGTGGAGAAAAAAGATTTTTTTTTTCATAGGCCCAAATGCATGAAAAGTATACCAGGTTACAGTCAAAATGGTTTTGTTTATGGAGTTGGAATTTAAAACACATTTATGGAGTGTTGAGACTAGTTAGGGAATCTTTAGATGAGGGAGTCTAAGCAAGTAATAAGGAGGGCTCTTTCAACAACAATCACAGCATCAACTGAAACCATAATTCTAGAGCTACACCTCATTTAGTCTTAACAAAAATCCTATAAAATAGGAACTGTTATCGCCATTTTGTAATTGAAGAAACTGCAAATTCAAGAGCCTAAATTACTTTTTCAAGGTCACACAAGTAGTCAAAATTATACCTTTCATCTTTTTGTCAGATTGGCAAAAGGTATAATATATATTTTGGTGTGCCACAGAATTTTAGTAATTAGTTTACCTGCACCATGAAATGAAAATGGTTGAAAATCACTACGGTAGACATATCCTGGGACTAATGCCTGCCAATTCCAGGAAACCAGCCAGGTTGCATGGCCTTTCCCATCTGTAATAGACAGTTATTCAAGGATAATTCTCCATCACCTGAATGTCATGAGGAATTTTCCAGGGACTTTGAAGATTAATTTCTTCCAGGCTACCCTCAGAAACATAAATTCCTAGCCTATAAGAGCCATAAGATACATCTAGTCTCACTTATTCTTGCAGAAACATGATATAATGTACTCAAAAAACCACACAGCTTGTTAGGGACAAAACCAAAGAGAGAATATGGATTCCTCACTACCATTGCAATGCTGTTAATTCCATTAACTCATGCAGAAGACTATAGACTCCTGAATTGGAACAGTTCCTTACAGGTGTCTGATGCCTTCCCACTGAACATGAGAATAGCTTGGGTAGTTTGTTAAAAATACAGATCCCTGGGCATCCCCATGGGCCTGGACTCTGAACCTTCTATTTTCAGCATCTGCCCAGATTATCTAATCTAACCTGTCTGAATTTGAAAATCAGCACAACCACCACGTTCCTGCAAAGTGCTCCCCACCTTCTGCTTTAATAGCCTCTAACGGTGAATGTCATCTCTCCTTCCATCTTTGGACAACTTTGACCTGTAAAAACTTCTTCCTTATAACAAATTGAAACTTACCCACCTCCTTGTAGTTTTAACCCATTAGTCTCAATTCAACCTCTTTCTCAAAATCTAAGAATAGAAAAATGAATCTGATTTAAAAGTATACCCACCTGGCTCTTTCTTACGAATTTTTATTATACAAATAATGTTCCGATTATATGCTATGCACATGCATTTTTATTCTGCTTATCTCAGCACATTTTTTCATGTGTACATTTCTATCTCTCTTTATAGCCTATAAATTTCTTTCTTATGGCTTTATGTAGTTATAAATATTTTTGAGTATTTGTCTATGGCTTATTAACAGAACACTTTGTGTAAAAGGGTTTAGGGCTACAAGCTAGTTGTATGACTTGAGCTGGTAAATGGGTGACTTTTGGGCATCACCAGCCTAACTGCCCTCTGTTTCCTCATTTGTGGATTAATAGGCTTGGATTAAACAGTATCTATGATCTATTCTGGCTCTGATCTTCTGTGGTTCTTCACAGGATCTGTGTGGACTTAATGCTTTCTAATTAGTCCTCTAGATGGTCTAATGAATCTACCCCTAGGTTAACCTAGGTCATCCATTTTCTCGTGAACTGTGATACTCCCAGATGAGAAAACAAGAGAACCAGATTAGGAAACCTGAGAGTTACCCAACAATTAGTCAACATTCTTGATCTTGTTAGTCTACCTGCTACCTAGAAACAAACACAAAGAGGCAGCCAAAAATAAGGAGGCAAAGAATCATGGCCTCTCCCTCCCACCCCCCGCGCCAGAAACTAGACCACCTTCTTACCCCACACACAAGAATAAACTCAAAATGCATTAAAGACTTAAATGTAAGACTCAAAACCATAAAAATCCTAGAAGAAAACATAGGAAGTAAAATCTCGGACATTTCTCATAACAATATATTTTCTCATATGTCTCCTTCCTTAGGCAAGGGAAAGAAAAGAAAAAAATAAACATATGAAACTACATCAGACTAAAAAGTTTTTGCACAGCAAAGGAAGCCATCGACAAAATTAAAAGACAATTCACTGAACAGGAGAACATATTTGCCAGTCATACATCTGATAAGGGGTTAATATCCAAAATTTATAAAGAACTTATACAACCCAGCACCAATAAAACAAACAATCCAATTAAAAAATGGACAAAGAACCTGAAAAGACACTTCTCCAGAGAGGACACACAGATGGCCAATAGAATATGAAAGGATGCTTAATGTCACTAATCATCGGAGAAATGCAAATTAAAACCACAATGAGATATCACCTCACACCTGTCAGAATGGTGTTTATCAGTAAATCAACAAACAACAAGTGCTATCTAGGATGTGGAGAAAGGGGAACCCTAGTGTACTGTTTGGTGGGATTGCAGATTGGTGCAGCCACTGTGGAAAACAGTATTGAGTTACCTCAAAAAATGAAAAATGGAACTGCCTCATGATCCAGCAATTCTACTTGTGGGACTATATCCAAAGAAACCCAAAACACTAATTCAAAAGGATATATGCACCCTTATGTTCATAGCAGCATTGAAACAACCCAAGTGCCCATCAGTAGATGAGTGGATAAAAAAGCTGTGGTACATTTACACAATAGAATACTACTTGGCTATAAAAATAGGAAATCATACCTTTTGCGATGGCATAGATGGACCTGGAGAGTATTACGCTAAGTGAAATGAGACAGTCAGAGAAAGGTAAATACTATACGATTTCATTTATAGGTGGAATCTAATGAACAAAATAAACAAACTAACAATATAGAAACACACTCATAGAGACAGAGAACAGACTAACAGCTGTCAGAGGGCAGGAGGTCTTGGGGATTGATTGAAAATGGTGAAGGAATGAAGCAAAAATAGAAAATAAAAACTCATACACACAGACAACAGTAGGGTGATTACTAGAGGGCAGCGTGTGTGAGGGGAGGTAGAAGAGGATAAAGGAGGGATAAATGGTGACGTAAGAAGATTTGACTTTGGGTGGTGAACACACAATACAACATACAGGTGATATATTATAAAATTGTACACTTAAAACCTATATAATTTTATTAACCATTGTCACCCCAACAAATTCAGTAAAAATAAGAAATTACCAAAACTGGCATATAAAGAATTTTAAAATTGAATAAGTATATACCTGTTTAAAGGAATTGAATTTACAGTTAAAAATTTCCCCATAAACAAAACTAGTCCATATTAGCTTCCTAGGTAAATTCTATTAAAGATTTAAAGGAAGAAATAATACTATTTTTACATTGACAAGGTGAGAATACTTCCCAGATCATTTTATGAAACTAAGATTATCCTGATACCAAAAATAGACCAAGGTGTTACAGAAAAGAAAACCAAGTACAATGTCTCTCGTGAAAATCACTACAAAAAATGTTAAACAAAATATTAGCAAATTGAGTCAAATAATATCTTTAAGTCAGGAGTTGGCAAGCTTTCTGTTAAAGCCAAGTGGCAAATACTGTGGGCAATGTGAGCCATACAGTCTCTGTTGCAATTATTCAACTCTGCCTTTGTAATCCCCAAATAGCCACAGATAACATATAAATGATGGGAGTGGCTGTGTCTCTATGAAATTGTATTCATAAAAATAGGTGGCAGGCCATAGTTTGTATCCCATAAACAGAATATTGAGCAGAAGAAGGCAAATGCAGAAGAAAATATACTGTATGATTTCATTTACATAAAATTCAAAAAGCAAACTAGGGAATGGTAGTATTGAGGGATATATAAGAGGTGATGAAAGTGACCACAGAAATAGAGAAGTGACTACCATTTACCTCTACAGGACAGGAGTGTACTGTGATCAGGATAATATATTCAACACTCCTGAAGTGCTGGGGAAACTTTCTTAACCATTATTATGGTAACATGAATATTTTATTTAAATAATTCAAACAGTACATATTTATATGTAATGTTTTATGATTCTTTAAAAGGTTTTTCCCCTTTTTTGTCTTTTTCTATTTTTTAAAATAATTCTTTTTTGTTGAAAGTATTACATACTTTCCCCCTTTTCCCCCCATTGACCCCTCCAGCCCACCCCCACCCCCCACCCCAGGTCTTCAGCACATTTTAATAAAAAGTAACTTGGCCCAGCTGGTATGGCTCAGTGGTTGAGTATTGATCTATGAACCAGGCAGAAGGTCACACTTTGATTCCTGGTCAGGGAATAAGCCCGGGTTGCTGGCTCAGTCCCCAGTAGGGTGCCTGTAGGAGGCAGCCAATCAATGAGTCTCTCTCATCATTGATGTTTCTATCTCCCTCTTCTTCTTCCTTCCTCTCTCTGAAATCAACAAAAATATGTTTAAAAAATAATAATTTGAAGTCAGAGTAGTGAATAAGGTCCAGGAAATGTCAATTGTCAATGAAAAGTCCCAATTTTGATTTAAATAAGGTATGACTCTGAATAAATGAAGCTGGTTTTCTCATTGTCCTTATAAACTGGTTCATAAATTTAACTTCAAAGAGGACTTCCAAAAACATTTGTAGCACAGCCAATACTAATGGAAATAAGGATCTAGCCTCTGAGAGGCCAACGCTGAAAAATACAAAGCTTGATTAAATATTGACTATGCTGTGTTTGCCTTAACAAATATAACTCTGCTATACCACATTTTCTTTGTATTCATGCATTTTTGCTTTCTTCTAATGAAGTTCATTTTAGAACATCCAGAAATCCTGTCAAGTTATACTGTGAAAGCAAAAGGCATAACTCTGATATTCTTGGCCTTTGTGCCATTAAAATCTTACTCTGAATGTCACATCCAATTCATCTTTTTCACATGTTTCCTGTTTGATTTTTTACCACTTTGAAAAGAAGTGCTAAGTGGAATAAAAGAAGGAAAAGACAGTTCACTTATTAAAAGTGAAAATATACCACATCGCCCTCTAATTTGTGCTCTTGAATTTCTTTTTCAGCACCCATTAAAAGGTCTGTTTCAGAGTGAGATAAAATTTAAGAGGAGACTGAAGTCCGTTAATTAATTAAATGTAATTGGCCCAGGGTCACTGAGACTTTTCAAAGGTAAAAATCAGGAAACTAGTGTAGGCTCCTTGCCCTATAACAAAGGATGGTGGGTTAGCAACGACTATTGATTTTATTGAATCAACTGTTGCCTCATAGGATCTATACACTCAATTGGCTGGATGTGTTGCTGGAAGGAAGACTAGCAAAATCATGTTGCTAGTAGGAAGTCTCTGCAAAGATTGTGAGCATGGAGACCATTAATTTTCAGCTTAGCTCCTTATGCAGTTGATTTTATCATTTTGTTCAACTCAGTACAGTGGCACCAGATAAAGCTATAATTTATGGCAACACAAAAATTTTTTTAATAACATTTAAAAATAATTATGGCATGCATTATATACTTAAAAATTTAAAGCCAAATTTAGAAGTTGTCATTGTGTCATCTATGAAGACTTTTTTTTGTCTTAAACATATCAACTCTTGTTTTTTGTGTGTGTTTTTGTTTTGGTGTTTGGTTTTTTTGGTCTTAAACATATCAACTTCCATAAGGCATGTTTTACACAAATAAAGCCTAACTCTATCTTCAGTTGCAACCAGAGGAAATTTGAGTTATTTTTATATAAAACTTGGATGATAACACCTAATCTAGTTTTGGGTTCTAAGACATCATTTTCTAGATCCAGGAATAATACTATTGCCTGGCCAGCATGGGTCAGTGGTTGAGTATCAACCTATGAACCAGGAGGTCACAGTTTAATTCCCAGTCAAGGCACATGCCCAGGTTGCAGGCTCTATCCCCAGTGTGGGGCATGAAGGAAGCAGTCAATCAATGGTTCTCTCTCATCATTGATGTTTCTCTCTTTCTCTCTCTCTCTCTCTCTCTCTCTCTCTCTCTCTCTCTCTCTCTCTTTCTCTCTCTTTCCCTCCCTATCCCTCTCCCTCTCCCTCTCCCTCCCTCTCTCCTTCCCTCTCTGAAATCAATGAAAACATAGGTTTTAAAAATAATAATAGTATTGAGGCAGGATCTTCTGCAGAGTTCTACCTTATAGATTCTTCAGGCAATATTTCCCTAGGGTATTGTTTTCCTGAGAATTAATGAGGACAGCAACATTTGTTGAGCTCATCATAGCTAACACTTGGCTATCAGCCTTATCTGAAGCATTCCCATCTTTATCCTGATGTATATAAGCAAACTGCTGGGGTGGAGTGTGGGCTGGAGAGTCCAAAGAGGGCACTCTACAAGACTCACTCAATGTTCATAACTTTTCCTAAACAACACTCCATAAATCTAAGTATTTCCTGCCTCTAAAACAAGTGAGGAGGGCTGGAAAATAGGGACCATAGGGTGGTATGATGCCCAAGGAGAAAGATGTGGAATCCTGACCCCCAGAACCCCTGTGACTCCTAAAATCTCAAGGAAGGATCTCAGTGGAGATTGAAGAAAAGGTAGAGAAAGGAGAAATGAAGCAGAGCTCATCTTGCTCCACCCCAAGACCCTATGGACAGGGCTGGTTAAAGGGAAAGAAATGAGTCAAATTTGGATTTAAATTTTAAACTGAATTGCAAGTAACCAGAAAGCTAAAGAGTCCACCTAAGACATCACTAAAAAGAGCAAAAAAGATTTGACTTTTCATGTTTGAGGACAGGGGTAGGGGAAAAGTAGTCATTTCATGTCTGTACCTCATTGCATTCATATCCTATATAATAAAAGGGTAATATGTAAATCGACTGAAGGGCAGAACAACCAATCACTATGATGCACACTGAACCACGGGGCAGCTCACACATGTGGGTATCAGGCAACCAAGCTGAGAAGGAGACACTTCAGTGCCATCACTGGGAGATGATGGAAATACTTGTTTTAGTCTTGGTTATTATTAGAGTGAAAGAAAGGAGGGAAAAATCTCCCTAGATAATTCCTAATCTAAGATCCTAAGTCTCCTCTTGCTGGTTTGGTGTCTTACCCAACCCCGTGTGACCTGGAAGAGCCAAGCAACAATATAAAGTTCTCCATTTTGGTTCTGCCCTAAGGTGCTGGCAGAAGCAAGTACATCTCATCTCTGGAGGAGCACACTGTAAATATGGATCTTGAAAAGTCCCCTAAAAAACAAAAATCACCAGAAATGCAAGAAAACAAACCTAACCTAGCCGGTGTTGTCCAGTGCTTGAGTGTCGACCCATAAACCAGGAGGTCACAGTTCAATTCCCTGTCAGGGCACATGCCTGAGTTGCTGGCTCAATCTCCAGTGGTGATGGGGGGGGGGGGGGCGGGGGTATAGGAGGCAGCCAATCGATGATGTTTCTCTATCATTGATGTTCTGTCTCTCTATCCCTCTCCCTTGCTCTCTAAAAATCAATAAAAACATTTTTTTTAAAGAAAACAAACCTATATGAGTGAAAGTTGGCGGCAAGCACAAATAGCAAAATTCAACCCATGAAGATGGCAGATGTTGGAATTATTATCTACGCATGTAGACTAATTATTAGGTCCGACCATATGAAATTGCCATTCTTGTATGTCCAAACTAGGCAATATCTGCAATTTCACATATTTAACCTGATATTTTTTTTTCAGAAATGAGAGGGTTTTGGAAGCATAACCTTTTAATGAATGTTTTTAAATATCCCCACAAATAAATAACCAGGTTTTTGCATAGGGGTTTTGCCAACATTCAATAAACAAATAGGTTTGATCTTATATAAACTTTTAGAAACAATAGAAAAAAAGACAAATCACTCTCCAACTCATTCTATGAGATTAATTCAACTTTACTATCCAAACTGGACAGTGCCAATGTGGCACAGGGAAATTTGTTTTATAAACATAGATGAAAAAATCCTAAACAAAATAGCAGGAAACTAAATCTACAAACACTAGGAGGAAAATGATCATAGCCCTTGTGGGGTAAAGAAAATAGACACTCACGGAGCAGGACTGGCTCTTGTAAAGAGCTAGAAACACTGAGAGGTGGAGGCACAGGGGCTGTAAAGGTGCTGGTATCACCTTTACTGGTTAGTGGGTCCAAGGATGTCATTCGGTTATTATACATTTAAAACCAGGGTTTAGAATTGCATGGTGATGTCTATACTTTAAATATATCTATACCTTGAGTGAATATGTGTTTTTATTGAGATATAATTGAGATGTACAACATAATGATTCAATATTCATGTATGTTGTGAAGTGACATAAGTCTAGTTAACATCACCACACCTATAGTTTTTTCCTTGTGATGAAAACGTTTAGATGTAACAATTTTTAGATATTCAATACTATAGTCATTATTAACTATAGTCACCATGCCGTACATTGCACCCCGTGACTTATTTACTTTTTAACTGCACATTTGTCCCTTCCACCCTCTTCACCCATTTCTCCTCTCCCCACACCCTCCCTCTGCCAAACACCAGTCTGTTTCTGTACCAGTCAATCTGTATGATTTCAGTGTGTTGGGTTTTGTTTGGTGGTGGTGTGTTGTTGTTTTTAAGATTCTATGTATAAGTGAGATCATGAAGTATTTGTCTTTCTCTGTCTGACTTATTTCACTTAGCATCATGTCCTCAAGGTCCTTCCACTGTTGTTGCAAATGGCAGGATTTCCTTCTTCTTCTTCTTCTTCTTTTTTCCCCCAAAGCTTACAGGCCCTTGTACAAACTTAATATCCTCATTTGTGAGATAATGTCTGGTTTATCCTAATATGATTCTACTCTATTATTTTTACCTGACCTTTCAATCCATTGATTTATTTGAACTCTTAATTTGTTCTAATTAGGAGATTTACAGGTAGAAGTGAATGTGAAAGCAATAATAAGCCACATGAAGAAAGGAACACCTATTTTAAACTTCTATTGCCTTATTAAACTAGACAACAACAGCAATAAAATCGATCTAAAGTCCACTCATGAAGGATTTCCTTCTGTTATATGGCTGAACAAAACTACATTTTCTTTATCCACTCATCTATCAATGGACATTCATTTTATGTATATATTGATGATGAATTTCACAATGAAATTCTTAGAGCTTATAACTGTATATAGTATATGTTATAATTACAACCCTGTAAAAATTATATGCATGCACATGAGTGTGTGTGGACGTGTGTGGACGAGAGAGGGAAGAGAAAGAGGTGGGGGAGGGAGGGAGAGAGAGAAAGGAAGGAGTTTCAAAGGAATATAAACTAAAAATACAAGTATATCATGAGATGGAGCTAAAGGAACATGCTTGCATTTAGAAGATGAGTTGGACTTTGCTGTGCTTTTGGAGATCCCTGCCTCATACATCTAACTTTGGCTTTTAGCTGACAGGAGACCATCGAAAACCATTCAAGCTTATATATGTTCAAACAGGCTGCCTTACTCTGGGTGCCCTGTCTTTCTCCCACCTTGTCAAGCTCCTATAAACAAACCTGCAACATGATCCCTCAGACTGCTCCCTGGTTATTATCCAGTGACCACCTATTCTGTTAGTAACAGCCCCAAACATCCTAGGTTCCTGCATGGAGCTGCCACCTCCCTCCGTAGGGCCACATGTCCTGCTCTAAGCAAGACTCTCACCCAGTTCCCTCTGTTTTACTCCCCCGCCCAGGGAAGGTTATTGATCCTTGGAGAACTGAGGGCATGGCTGTGGAAGCCAAGCACTCCAAATGCAGCAGCAAAGAGGGGCTGGGAGTGGGGAGATCTGTCTGTAGAAAATTTTAAAATAATACGAAAATTCAGTCTGCTTTATGTTATCACCATGCAATTCTAAATAATGTCAGTGTTGAAATACCCCCACCCAAAATTATTTTGTTGGTCCCAGATTTCTTAATTGTACAGTTACTATTGAGTTATAATAATATATATAAGCTTCCAATGAGCACATTTTAATTACCTATCCTATATAATAAAAGAGAAACATGGGAATTAGCCATAACTTCGCTACCCTTCCCATTGGCTAATCAGGGCAATATGCAAATTAACTGCCAACCAAGATGGCGGCCGGCAGCCAGGCAACTGACGCGAACAGGAGGTTTGCTTGCTCCAGTGACGGAGGAAGCCAAGGTTCCCCGCCTGCTGCTGCTGGGCTCTGAGCTGCTCTCTAAGAAACATTGTTACAAATATAGAAGCTAAATAAAACCCCAGAAACCTGCTTTCAGTCAGCCGGGATCTCAGAGCTGGAGTTACAACAAAGTTTCAAATACAGAAGGTAAACAAAGCCAGAAACCTGCTTTCAGCAGCCGAGGTCTCACAGCTAAAGCCGGCTCTCAGCTCCAGTGACAGCCATAGAAGGTAAATAAATCCAAGAATTAAAAAATAAAAAGGAAAAAAGGAAAGGTTGGGAGCTTCAGTCACCCACCAGCCTGAAAACAGCCCTCAGCCCCTCACCCAGACTGGCCAGGCACCCCAGTGGGGACCTCCACCCTGAAGGGGGTGTGACCAGATGCAAACAGCCATCAGCCCCTCACCCAGGCTGGCCAGGCACCCCAGTGGGGATCCCCACCCTGATCCAGGACACCCTTCAGGGCAAACCAGCCGTCCCCCACCTGTGCACCAGGCCTCTATCCTATATAGTAAAAGGGTAATATGCCTCCCAGCACCAGGATCAGCAGAGCAGCGAGGCCTCCCAGCACCGGGATCAGCGGAGCAGCGAGGCCTCCTGGCCCCTGGAGCAGCATGACAGGGGGCAGCGTCCAAACCCCCTGATCACCCTGCGGCTCTGTGTGTGTGACAGGGGGCAGGGCCACAACCTCCCTATCCGCCCTGCTCTGTTTGTGAAAGGGGAAGGTGTCCCAACCCCCTGATTGGCCCTGCTCTGTGTGTGACAGGGTGCGGCACCCCAACCCCCCCATGGGCCCTGCTCTGTGTGTGATGGGGTGGCGCCGCAACCTCCCCATTGACCCTGCCTTGAGTGTGACAGGGGTGGCGCCCCAACCCCCTGATCGGCCCTGTTCTGTGTGTGACTGAGGGTGGCATCGCAACCTCCCGATCCGCTCTGCTCTGTGCATGACAGGGGGCGGCGCCCCAACTCCCCAATTGGCCCTGCTCTGAGCCCGACCAGGGGCTGCACCTAGGGATTGGGCCTGCCCTCTGCTACCCGGGAGCAGGCCTAAGCCAGCAGGTCATTATCTCCCGAGGGGTCCCAGACTGTGAGAGGGCACAGGCCGGGCTGAGGGACCCCCTCTCCCCCACGAGTGCACAAATTTTTGTGCACCAGGCCTCTAGTCCTATATAATAAAAGCGTAATATGTTAATTAGACCAGATGTCCTTCCAGACAGCCTTCCGGACAAAGCCGGGGCTGCGAGGGCCAAGGCAGAGGTGGCCGCTCTGGCAGCGGGGGCCGAGCCCCTTGCACGAATTTCCTGCATCGGGCGTCTAGTCCTAAATAACCTCATATTCTTCACGGAAGTCAACTCGGAGAACCAACAGGTATAGGGGACCCCACACACTTAGCAACGTGCACTCATTTTGAGAGTAAGTGCTTAAAAAGTTTAGAATTAGGAACAGTTCGTGTCTCAAAGCTCTATGGCTATTTATACCACAGGTTAAAAGTACCCGCTGATGGCACAGTGCTTTTGAAGATGAAGAAACAGAACTGAGGTTATTGTAATTCAGTCACTTGGAGTTTATATTTGTATTTAAAATTTGCCTTTGAAATTGAGAACAGTGAAAACTGCAGGGTGTTGTATGTTTGTTTGGTGAGGTTTCAATTCACGCATGAAATACTGAATTTTAGAAACAGATTTAAAATGAAATTATTTTTGTCATTTTTTTGTTTTAAAAAAGTAAAAATAATAAAAACAAAAATCAAGAAAATGACCCATTATGTTACTGAGAGGTACAATATAGTGGTTACCTAATTTGTGCCTTTCACAGATGGTTCTGTTTTCTTGAAGTTCACTTATTGGTTATTTATTGTCAGTAAAGAGAAGGTGTGAAAAGTGATGTGCCCCAAATGTTATAACTGGGGACCCTGATTTCCTTTCAGCTCCTTGGGGTGTTGGGAGGAATCTAAAACTAAGGGAAAGACGGGGAGGGTCTTTTAATGAGAGGGGACATGGTTTGTAAAGTTGTTTTTTTAAAAAATCTTCAACTTCCACTATTTTCCTAAGCTTGGTCTGCCTAAGAAAACACCTCGCATGTCAATTTGCTTATGTGACAGTCCTTTTCCATAAACTGAATGATTTGAGTCGCCAAGATTTTGTCAAAATATATTAAAAGCTTGGGTGTCACATACATTACATCTGAAAGTATATCCTTGCAGCCACTTCAACACATTTTTAAATGTTTAGGTGTTATGTTAAAAAATATGTCACGGGCTGCTTAGCTTTTCAGAATTCTTTTGGGGATAACAAGAGGAAATTTTCTGAAGACTGCTGCTGCTACAAATCTATCCTAACAGACGGTGTGCACCTTAGGGGGCATTTCAGCCCTCGGGAATCAAGTCTCCTCCGCGTTTCTTATGAAAGAATTCTTGAGAAAGAAACTTCAGGCAGTGGGGATGTGTGACTTAAATCACATAGCAGGAACCGTGTTGTTGGGAGTTCGCTACTGGCTAGCCTGTACTTATATGTCTTCTTATCCAATGCTCCAATCAGGGAAATGAAGCATAGCTCCACAGGCCCTTCTGATGAAGGGGAAGCTGGTGGTCAGTTGGTGATGGGGCCAAGATGTTCACCCATTGGGCCATCAGGGTCCTCCCCGCCTCTTCTCTCCTGAGTTAGGTCTGGCTTTGATCTTCAACATAATGCTGAATAAAGAATCCCAATGGGACACGTGGGAAAGGCAGTACATTTCCCAGACTTCCCTTTAATTTACTGACACGGCCCCAATCTATTTTCTATCTCATACACCTTTAGTCATGAGTGGGGGGGGGGGACGCGGGGGGGGGGGGTCGCGGGGGAGAAAACTTTCGTCCCAAGTTGACCTTCAAGAAGTTCCTCGAAGGCTCTGAAAGAACTCGTTCTTGCCAGCGTGCTTGGCACACGTAGGGATTTCATGCTGTTGGACAACTCTTCAGAGAGCTGTCGCTGGGGTTTTCTTACTCAGGTCAGGGACATGTGCAAGTGGATCGAAGGACGGTCATCTTGGGCAGCAGTGGTTGCCTGCCTTCTATTCCTAGTCCAGGCACCGAGGGCACCCCTTATCTTTTTGTCTCACTTCCATATGGAAAGAATTGCAGAATCATGTCTGATGGTGACCTACTGCCCCGGAGCATTGGGAAGCATTTGTACGTGAGCAAAGTCGGTGCAAGAAGGGCCGACACAATGTAAACTGTGCAGGAGCTCCCCACAGCAGCATCCCTTAGGCGGTCTCATCCTACCTGGCCTCCAGCCCCCACAGCCCCTGCTTCATCCTCTCTGTTCTGGCTCCAAGGCCTCTTCAGTTTTGACTCTGGAGCTGGACTCCCCGGGTTTGCATCCCAACTCCACTCATTCATGGCTGTGTGCCCTGGCCATTTTACTAAACCTCTCTGTGCCTCAGTTTTCTCAGCTATAAATGACAGCTATTAACAATAATAGTACCTACTTTTGGGAGGATTAAATGAGTTAACATATAAAACATTTATAGTGGCATCTGCCCATAGTAAAAGCTGTATGTGTTTTGTAAATGTTTCCGGTTATTAGTAGTAGTAGTAGTAGTATTGTTTTTGTTATTTCACCTGCTTCATTGGTACTTTTTTTGAAAGTGCATAAAATACTCGATTTACCCCTCTTAGCTGTGAGAAATGTTGCCGGGCATCTTGAGTCAATCTACCGGACACAGTGTTTCTGCTCCTATACCAAGCTAGACATTCAGCTTGTGGAGCTGGGTGCAGAGAGCTGTGGGACCTTGCCGACTGCCTGTATTTCCCTTGGGAGGTGGAGGCATGCAAATCATCCATATCCCACGTGCCCAAATCTTTGTTCTGTCAACTCTGGGTACCTGGGTCCCTCAGGGGTGCCTGACCGCTCGCTGCCTTCATTTCTGTCCTTTGCCACCATTCCTCACATACAGGCCCCCAAAGAATGAATGGGCTTTTGAGACTCAGATGTGGAGGACTGACTCTTGGTCCCCTGGTTCTGCTGGGTCCCCTCCTCTTGGCTTCTCTTTGGGAGAAGAACAGGATGCACTGAGTGACAGAGTGTGGCGGGGAAAGTCACTTGAATTAATTTATCAAAATATTCCCTAATGACACCAGGGACACTTTATAAAGGCCCTTCCAACATCTGAGAGTAGGACTGGATCACCCGTGACCCATCCAGATCCCTGGGGCCTGACACAGGTCCAGGGAATATTTGGACACTAATTGTCATGAGCTATAACATCCTGAGTGGTATAATTTTCATTTCCCAAGATCCACCAATGCTTAAGGGTTTTTTTAGTTGTTTAATTAGGTTTGTTTTTTTTTTAGTCATTTAGACGCAAACTGTTTTTCAAGACTTGGGGGGAGGAGGGATCGTATATTCAAGTTTAGATGCTTTTGCGCAAATTAATGAAGTAAAAGTAGAAGTAGAAGTAGAAGTCTGTCCCATGGGAATAAAAATCTTAGAGTCACATTAACAAAATGACACATTTTTAATTCATTTTCATAAATTTCTCCGAATCAATTGCACATCCTCAAATTAACAATAAAAGTCAAACTAGAATTTAAAGCCAGGGTCCAGGGAGAGCTCATGCTGGGGTAAACAGGCTGGCGTAGTCAAGGGCTCTACGACAGATGGTAGGAACAGTCAAGTGTAGGGAAACTGCAAAAAAAAAAAAAAATCAATAAAAAATAAATGGGTTCTTAAAGTAGATGAATGCCAAATAAAACAAAATAGTGTAACAAGCCACAGTTCTTAGTGGAAAGTGAAGCCCTTCACATCGGCGGTGCCTGGAGGAGCACTAACTCCTCCCGGTGTGATGAGAAGGTTTAGTGGGGAGAAGAAAGAGGATATTGGGTCAGTTATGAACATTTTTAATTATAAACCATAATTGTTATGTAAAATGAAAGTTTGAGGATACTTTCATGCAAAAAAAGATTGCTATACTTAGATTTAAAATGCTTACGCAGAAGTCCTACACGGTGTGGTTCAGTGGTTAGAGCATCGACCCACACGCCAAAGGATCACAGGTTCAATTCCTAGTCAAGGGCCTGTACCTGGTTTGCAGGTTTGCTCCCTGGCCCAGTCAGGGCATGTGTCTCAAAAATGTTTCAGGAAAGCTCGCAATAAGTAGTAATTTCATAAATATAGCTAACCCACCAGTCTTCACAAAAGTTGTTGTATTTAACTAATGAAAACCATTTGCCATGATTGCTGCCAGGAAAGGTAAACCCTAGAATCATAATGCACCTGAATTCAAGATCCTTTGTGATCTTCTGGTCCAATGGACTCCGAGAAGGTGGTTCAGTGAGCTCTCCAAGGTCTCATGGCTAGTTAGTGCTGGCATCAAGGACTAAAGCCAAGTGTCCTACTTCCTTTGGGGCCACAGATCTTCTAGAACCTTCCCATCAGACCACATGTTCCAGGGTTGTGTCCACAGCTCAGGAGGGCAATGTGCTAGGCTGGATGCAGAGACTGTGAAATGCAAACACGCCTTAACAAATGCTGGCACATGGCTACATCAATTAAAACCAAGGGCAGGAAGCTTCCCTATATAATAAAAGCCTAATATGCAAATCCACCAAAAGGTAGAACAGCTGGTGGAATGGCCAATCGCTATGATGTGCATTGACCACCAGGGGGCAGATGCTCAATGCAGGAGCTGCCCCCAACCTGCAGGCCCCAGACCAGCCAAGGCGGGTGCCAGCAGGGGCCCCCCGACCACCCCACTGGTCACCCCACAGATCGGCCAGGCCTAGGAACTCTATGCATGCACGAATTTTGTGCATTGGGCCTCTAGTCTTACTAGTAATATAAACTGCCATTGAAAAGGAATGTGAAAACAGAACCATCATTGATGAATGTGTTCATTGCCTTTTCCTTCCATGGACACTAATTTATTCTGAAGGGAATGATACATTTCCAAATTCTACTATTACTTTCAATAAACTCAGATCAGGAAAACAAGTGGAACACTGCATTGTGATTGCTTCAATTGTTAAGAATATCAGCTGTCATGACTTTGAAAAATCATGAGTAAAAACTGGCCCTAGCAAAGGGGGATGTGTCTAGTTCACAGCAAGCATTCATCTCCATTAGGAATTCCTTCTCTCTTATTGGAGGAGAGCACAGCACCTCACTGTGTGCTGTCAGGGCCAACTTCCTCACAGAAGCTGACCCCGATAGACCCCAGGCCTGGCTGCTCTCGCAGCCTTGAGTCCTTTACATCTCATCCCTTGGTCATTTCCTGCTGCTTTCCTCCATCTCTTTCATCTGTCTAGCATTTTTTATTCATTCATTTATTCCACTGATACTTCTTGTACATTAATTTCAAGCCAACCAAGGTATGGAGTGTAGGGAAAATACAACGGAAAGCAAAAAATAGCACCCCCCACCCAGCTTAGAACCCAATGGAAGAGAGAAACATCAGCAAGAAATCCCACAGACGAATGAACAATCATGCACATGATGATGCTCAGAGGAGAGGTTCACAGTGACATGAAAGATCACCACAGGAGAATTACACTGGGTATGAAAGATGAGCTGCCAGGTGAAGTGCTAGCCAGGTAAAGATAGCTGAAAAGAGAGAGCCAAGCAATTACATGGGACCCATGATCCCGGTGGCTGAGCAGAGAGAAGGAAGGGGCGTGGTATGGTGTGAGGCTGGAGGGCGAATAGGGGCTTTGGTCTCGAGAGCAGTGGGAAACCCATTGAAGGCTTTACAGAGAAGTGACCTGACCAGATAGGAACTTTGAAAAGATCACTTAGGGTTCAATCAGAGAAGCAGAACCACTAGGATAGGATATAGCATTATTTGTATTTCTGTGTGTGTGTATACATTTATATACTCATAACAAATATCATTATAAGTATACATATGAATATACAAGGGTGGGAAAAAGTAAGTAAATCACCAGCCTGCATTACCTAAAAAGTAAATCATAAGTAAGGATATGAAATAATAATAAGAAGAACACAATTAATACAATAATTGATAAATAATACAAGAATAAACTCTGTTTCGCATACTCACGACTATAAACTTACTTTTGCCCACCCGTGTGTTTGTGTGTGTGTGTGTGTGTGTGTGTGTGTGTGTGTGTGTGTGTGTGTGTGGTTGTTACAGGAATTTGACGCTATGCAGTTGTGGTTGCTTGTTAGCAGTAAGGCTGTTGTCTTCACATCTGATCATCCGATATTGGAGCTCAGAGTCCGCAGGACAAGCAGTCAGCAAGGGAAGATGGGAGTGAAGCAGGGCAACAAGGACAAGCTGGGACCCCCCACACACACACTCGGCCCCATGAACACCGGCTGAAACCCATGTCAGTGTTCACGGCCTCCCTTGGTGATGTAATTGTCCTGCCGGACACACTGGCTCCAGCATTGCAGAGATAAGCACACACCTGGCCCAGGAGCTAGGGGAAGGTGCAACAGTTGGAGGCCTGGCCATTGGAAGGTGAGCCCACAGATGAGCAACATGTGTGAGCTGCAAAACCACTGCGCCCTCACTTCTACCTCCATTCTCTCAGAACAATGTCTCTGGTGGCCCACCCACACTGGAAACACTGGGGAGAGGGGATCTGGGGGAGGTGGTTCAGTCTATCCACGCTGACACTTCCCAAAGCTACTAGGCAGCCTGGTGCAATGTGGGGAAGAATGTGCAAAGCCTTCCACACTCTTCTCTGGCAGCTCCCTGAGCTGCCGATGGGCAAAGGTTGGGAAGCAGCCGCTAATAACATTACAAGTCCATTTGGCAGTGATGCAAACCTCCACCATCACAGTTAGAGCAAGCGGAGGGAAAGAGACTCTCTTAATGGCCAAATCAAATCAAAAGCTTCATGCTTCCAAAGACGATACCAAACCCCAAGGGATGGGTCAGTAGAACAAAGAGTCTTATGTCCTGGTATCCTCAGTGCATCTGTTTAGATAGAGAGAGTGTTTTCCTGTCTTCTCCTTTCTGAGGATCTCCAAGACACATGCATGAGTATCTGCCACCATTTAGCTACCACTTTTCTCAGAGTGTTGAGGAGCCAGGACTGAGCCTGCAGGAAGATATTCTGTGATGCAAACAAGGGTATTTTGGTGATCCAGTGGCTCTATGGTCCTTAATCCAGATGTGCGTTAGAACAACCCACAGGGCTGTGCAGCCTTTCCTGTGTCTAAGCTCCCATGAGATGCTTGGAAGGGGGCGAGCATCTCTAGTTGGTAAAGCCCCCCAGGTGTGCTGATGTGCAAGCAGGATTGGGAACCGGGGATCTAGTGTAACCCTCCTGTTCTCAGGTAATGAAGCTAGGTCATAGAGAGGTTCAGAACAGAACCCATCTCCTGACTCTTAAATTCATCACTTTCCACTATGTATCCTGCCATAGCAAAAATAACAAGAAATATAAATTCAACTACATTCTCTACTGTGCCCTGAGAATGTGATGGCTTTAAAAATACATGTTATTTATTTTAAATATATTTTTATTGATTTCAGAGAGGAAGGGAGAGGGATAGAGATAGAAACATCCTATCTAATAAAGAGGGGATATGCAAATTGACCATCATGCCATCACAAATATGGCAGCGCCCATAGCCACAAGTTGGTGGTGCCCAGTCACCTCAGCCCCACCGGAGTCCCCCAGTCCTTTCAGCCCCACCGGGGGGGGTCGGGGGGGAGGCATGCAGTGTGGCTGGACCCGCCTTCAGGCAGGTCTGGCCACTCCTTGCACCTGCCACTGGAGTCCCACAGTCCTTTCAGCCCAGCCGGGGGGTAGCAGGAACATGATGCAGCTGGACCCACCCTCAGACCCCCAGCCACCCCGGGCTGGCCTGAGGCACAGGCAAGCCTCAGATGGTGGCTGTCCAGCTGCCCAGCTGCCCAGGGCCACCTGAGGCTCAGGTAACTAGAGCCAGCCGAGGCTTATGCTGCCAGCAGTGGCAGCAGCAGAGGTGTGATGGGGGCATCACCTTCCCCTGATTGCTGGGTCACCACCCACCCCTGAGGGCTCCCAGACTATGAGAAGGGCAGGCTGGGCTGAGGGACCCCCCCCTCCAGTGCGTGAATTTTCATGCACCAGGCCTCTAGTCAATAATGAGATAGAATCATTGATCAGCTGTCACCTGCATTCCCCCTACTGGGGATCAAGGAGGCAACCCGGGCATGTGCCCTTGACCAGAATCGAACCTGGGACCCTTCAGTCTTCAGGCTTCCTGGTAGGCTCAGTTTATTAGTTTACTTTGTCCACAGCATGAGAAAGAAAAAGGAAATTAGGTGAGTAAAGGAATATCGTATTCGGTGGAATGCTTGGAATGATTCTATAAATTGCAGGAGAGCCTTAATAGCCACTAATTAGGTCTCCTAAAATGGAGCCATCTTAACTAGCATGTGGTCATGTGCTCAGTCTAAAATAGACTTGAGCCCGGAGCATCTGTGACAGTAGGCTTTAGAAAGAAAGACAATAGAGAAAAAGGCATGGCTAATTGGATTAAGAAGGCTTTTGTAAATAAGGCCACATTTGATCTACACTCTGTCAATAATCATCAATTATTTCTTTTAAAAGAAACAAAATCCAGTTATTAGGCATTTTTCAATCTGTAGCAATAACATGATATACCAGTATCTACTTCTACTAATTTCTCACTTTATTCTTTTAAAATTCAAAGAAATATTGCAGTATTTGTTTCTATGAAAACTACACAGGGTTGGGCAAAAGTGGTTTTACAGTTGTGAGTATACGAAACACAGAGTTTAATCTTGTATTGTTTATTAACTAGAGGCCCAGTGCAGGAAATATGTGCACGGGGGCACAAGGGGCTCAGCCCAGCCTGTACCCTCTCCAATCCGGGACCCCTTGGGGGATGTCCGACTGCCAGTCTAGACCCAATCCCTGCTGGCTCCTAACTGCTCACCTGCCTGCCTGCCTGATCATCCCTAACCCCTCTGCCTGCCTGCCTGATTGCCACTAACTGCCCTCCCCTGCCAGCCTGATCACCCCTAACTGCCTCTGCCTCACCCCCTGCCACTGTCACTTTGTCTGGAAGGAAGGCAGGACGACCAGAAGATGTCCAGTCAACCTGGTCTAATTAGCATATTATCCTTTTATTAGTATAGATTATTGTATTATTTTCCACAGGAACAACTGTGAACCTACTTGTGCCCCACTCTGTACATATATATATATTATACATAATATATACACAATGTATATATATAATTCATACACCTATACACAGAAAAAGAAAAAGAAGATGCCAACTGGCTAGAGAGACAAATTATGAAATTGGGATCATTCTCTAATGCCTTTTTAAATTTAAAAAATACATATATTCAGATCAATTTTACTTATATACAGAATAAGGGAAACTGAGTTAACCCTGGAGGAATGCTGAACCTCATATAAGTGATTCCTTACTACCTAACATATTGTTTCCTTAAAGACGCCTTAACAAAAGAGACTCTGAAAGTCACTGGAGTCCAATATTTTTATTAATTACATAATTCAGCTTTATATCGCATCTGTTTCCCTGCTACGAAAGACAGATAGTAACGCTTCCCATTTCTCCAGGACCCACCTCCCAGTTTTTGCAGTTCATTCTCATTCTTTCATTCAACAAGTGTTTATTGAGAGTCTACTTTGTGCAAGCCACTCTCAAGGAATTGGGCCTGTTGCTGTAAGCTGTAGACAGATAAAATTCTCACCCACATGGTTCTCATGCTTTAATAGAGAATAAGTTAATTCTAATTTTGATATTGTGCCTGTTCTGTTCCCTGGCCATAAGCCTCATCATAGCTCAGGATCGGGCCTATATTCTAATTCATTCGACGCATGCATAAGTAGAAGTCTGGCAGACTCTCGAGATAGCCAAACACACTTTTAGGAAAACGGGATGATACCACAAATTCACTTCCATCGTTAAACGTCAGCCCTGTCCTTTGCTTCCTGTCTTCATCTCTCCCCACATCCCTCTCCACTTCTGCCTCTTGAGAAGAAGAAACAGTTCATTCCTTTCCCGATTCACAGGAAAGTTCCTCCATCCTGCTGAGTCCCAGGGTTGCTTTGGAGGAATAAGGATGAGGGGTGAGCGGGTTAGGCTGAGCCTATCTCCACGTCTTCTCTGCAGAAGGTCCTTGGCTGCCAGTTCAGGAGGGTGTGGCATTGGATTATGTCCCTTCCCCTTTTTGGTTTCTGCTGATAAAAATTTTGATTAGTTTTCACTATTTTGATGTTGTCGTTCATTTTAGTGATGATCATAAAGTTATAGAAATGTTATGATTGGTCTTTGCTGTATTTTCTTTACCCCAAATCTAACTCTTTACTTTAAAATGCAATTATGAATACAAATCCCTGATTTAAAATCAAACCATGACGTGTTCCCTGGAGTAGAGGAGAGCTACATTAATTAAATCTTCTTTGTCCGCTCATGTCGGATCATTTCTTAAAGAATCATTTCCAGTCCGCCTCTTCCCAGCCCTGTCTTGTTCTCCCCAAGAGCTTCCACTTGAATGGGGCAGGGGCATCTTTGATAACTGGCTGGGTTCACAAGACTCCTTGCTGCAACACCCTCCATCTTCTGTGAGGACGTCTCAACTACCGTATTTTTCCATGTATAAGACGCTATTTTTTTTCTAAAATCATTAGACTGAAAATCAAGGGGCGTCTTATATACGGAAGTCAGCTGAGGAGGGAGCTGCACCTAACTGACCATACCTTGTCAAACAAGCTTCTGCCTGCAACAGGGACCGGAGCGTTCTGAGCCCATAAAGATGTCAAAAAATAAAAAGATAAATGCCAGTAAGCGATCGTCTTACTCTCCAAAATTCAAACTGAATGCAGTCAGCTGTGCAAAAGAGCATGGAAATAGAGCTGCAGAGAGACAATTTGGACCTCCTCCCACTGAGTGGATGATCAGACAGTGGAGAAAAGAGGAAGAACAACTCCTTAAGATGCCAAAAAAGAAGAAGGCCTTAAGAGAAAAACCACCAAATGTTTAAAATATTGATTTCTTAATTTTCGGTTGGAAAAGTTGGGGCATCTTACACACAGAAAATATGGTACTTTGTTATCAGAAATAAAAAGCAAAATTGGCAATGGTCTTACATGTGTGAGATGTTGCTCAGTCAGGGGATATGGACTGAGAGAGGTCGCCTAGTTGACCCCCAGGTCCTTCCAACCTTGAGATTCTGTGCAGTTTGGGATTCCCAGATGATTCTAATGAGAAAGAGAAGGGAACGTGTCTAAATGATCACAGGTACCTAGGAAGCTTTCTGAAGAGCTCGGGTAGTAAAAGGATGCATGTAACAAAGCTAGGGAGATAAGGAGAAATAACCACACAGCATCCAAAGGGGAATGAATGATATTCAGAGGGGCTACTGCTGAGAAAGATCTGAATTCTGTGGACTATCCAGAGGTCAACATCAACAACAACAAGACAGGTTTCCGGTGACAAGGATGAATTGAAGGTCTCGGGGGAACCTGGCGGTTCACTGAGGATGCTGGAGGAGATTTTTATAAAAGGACTTTTTAAAGGCACAGGTACAGTAGGGGAGAGCAACCGAGATGGAGCAAGTTCGCACCTGATGACATGAGACAGAAACCGTGGCTCTTGGTGGTGGACCCCAGCCAATCCCAGCCAGTCAGGCGGAGAGTGAGCTGCCCCGCTGTCTCTCTTCTCCCGCCTCCCCTGGGCTGCCTCCATGGGCTAAACCCAGAAACCAGAAGACAAGGGAGCCAGTGCTCCGGTCCACCTGGGACGCAGCTCTGTGCCCAGAGCAGGGCGGAGGAGGTGATGTCTCTGGAGGGACACGTGGAAGACACCCAGCAAAAAGGACAAAGAGGGGACAGGACCACTTACTACTCAGAGAGGTTGAGTTACTACAACACTTGGCAATAAGAAAGCAGACGAATTTGGTGTCTAACTCACCTGTATCTCCCTTATCAAAGGCCATGATCTCACTGAAAAGAACAAACAGGACCAAAGGCAAAATGAAACCCAAAATGGTCAAGACAGTAAGCCAACACTTAACTACTCTCCACCGGCTCGCTCTGCGGGCCGGCATGGATTTCCTCTAAGCATGCTGGGAAAATCGTTCGATTTCCAGACACAGTCCAAATAGTCTACTGTAATCAGTAAGAAAAGACTGACACGAAGAGGAGCGTTAAGGACCTCAGGTCTGCTAACCTCAGGGAGGTGTTGGGTGGCGCCTCTCAGTGGGGTGGGAACATCGCTGCAGAGATGCCCAGCCGGCCAGTGATGCACAGTGCGTGTGAATTGGCAGTGGGTGTACGTGGCGCTGAGGAAGGAAGGCTCAGCATGCTCTGGGCCCACGCCTGTGCGAATTTTGGTGAAGGACCCGAATACAGACAGGAGGGGTAGGCATATCTAAGTTACGACTGATTCAAAGCGGAAAAGGGAAGTAATTCTGAGCCACCCCCTTACGGTGCCGCAGGGCACGATGCTGTGGAGCGCGGAAATGCTGGGAGGATGGGGATACAGCCTGAGCCCGAGGGAAGGTGTTGGATGGCGTTTGTCTGATAGGCTCTAGGTGGACCCAGAGCCAGAAGGCTCCTTCTATCTCGGACGAGCACGAACTCTGACCTTCAGACTCTAGCTCCTGAGAACGGCCCTTCACCGGTGTCTGTGCTGCTGGCCAAGGTTGGAGAGATCTGTGCCCAGGAATGCAGGACACTGCCCGCCCCCTGGCTGCCTCGGGACTCTCTGTGTGGCCCCACAGGGCAAGCATGACAAATAGGCCAAAGGGCAGAAATTTCAAAGATCTCCACGGATGGGCCAAATTAAATGGTGGAATGACAGTGTCTAAATCAAGAGCAGTGACAGCCCTCGTATTCCCACACGGCCAGAGCCCATCAGAAGTGCTGTTTACGTGGCGAGGTGCCCATCGGAAGAGACGATGACAAATCTCAGCATCCCACGGGGAGAGGAAGTGGGGGCCCGAGAGAAGAGGAAAACTTGAAGGGGTCCACAGAAGCTGAGGGGGGCAGAGCCAGGTGAGATGAGGTTGCAGGGGAACTGGATTTAAGATCATTGTAAGGGGGGGCTGGGTGACAAAGGTGAAGGGATCGAGAAGTACAGAGTGGAAGTTAAAAAATATTCACGGGATGTAAAGCACATACAGCACAGGGAATATAGTCAATGACATTGCCATCACTACGCATGGAGCCAGGCGGGCACTGGAACCATATGGGGGGACACTTTGTAAAGCATATGATTGTCTAATCACTATACTGTACGCCTGAAACTAACACAAAATGATACTGAATGTAAACTGTCATTGAAAAAAAGAAATTAAAGAATGCAGAATGTTATGACAGAAGTACATTCCCATTTTAAAAAAAGAAAGATGATCATTTGTAAGGTAAATCACTTTCTCAGTAATGATACTAAAGTCATATAACTAAAACCGTCCTCCTAAGTAAAAATTTTTAAAAAGATCATCCTTGACCATCAGAGATGTTTTGAAACAGAATCGCAGTGTTTTTTTAGATGGGGCCGCTAGAGTGAGGACGTGGGAGAGGGCGGGCAGCACCCTCAAGGAAGCTGGGATTTATCTCTGCAAGGTCTTAGTGCCGCCCAGTCGCTCACTCGTGAGCCTGTAAATCGTGAGGGAGGATAGAAGGCAGCGTGAAAAAGACAGGGAAGAGGACCTTTTCACAGTATTTTTTCACCTTTCCTTTTCCCTGAAAAAGCCACTGACCACTCTGCTCTTGGCCGGATAGCAAACTGCCCCCAAATGACCACTGAATAATAAGAATTACCCTTGCTCGGCTACACTTCTGCGATGACGTTAGCAACGCAGAGGAAGAATGCCCTGTCAGAGGACCTGATTGGGAGTCTGGCTCTACCAGTGACTGTCCGCTGGGCAATCACAAGGCCTTCCCTCCTCCTTGGTAAAGTAATGCTGCTCCCAACCCCCGTAGGCTGTCGAGAGCTTAGACACATGGCATAGACAATACTGTATGTGTATATGTGCAAACCTGTATGTATGTATGTGGTGGCCACCTCTAACCCGTGCAGCCCTGTGTCATCACACACAGCTCCCAGCCACCAATTTTGTGATGCATGAATGCATGAACCTTCATACTTATATTGGGTGTCCTTGCCTCCCCCTTCGCTGAAGCTGAAGGAACTTCCTTTGGTGGTGGATGTGTTTTTCTACTTCCTGAAAAGCAATCAGCCTTCACTTCCGATGGTGGTCGTGGTCTCTGCCTTGTCCCTCTTTCAAAAATTAGAGTGTTGCCTCCATTTCTCAGGACTCCCACTTTCCTTGGGTTGCTGGGGATGCTGAATCCAGATTTTAGTGTCAGTGTAGAAGTGGTGGGAGGGGAGTCATGGGAGGGGTTTCAATATATATAAGGCCTGGGGAAAGGCTCTTGACTGCAGAAGAAACCGGTGTTTAGAAGGGCATTAGCTCCGCATTGCTGGAGAAACTGAGGCTGGGCAGCTGTGTGGAGGTATAGGCTGCTATGTGGGGTGTAGGTGGCTGTGTGGGGGTGTAGGCAGCTATGTGGGGTATAGGTAGCTGTATGGGGTTGTAGGCAGCTGTGTGAGGTATAGGCAGCTGTATGGGGTATAGGCAGCTGTGTGGGGGTATAGGCGGCTGTGGGGAGTGTAGGCAGCTATGGGAGGTGTAGGAAGCTGTGGGGGGTGTAGGCGGCTGTGGGGTGTAGGCAGCTATGGGGGTTGTAGGTGGCTGTGTGGGGTGTAGGCGTCTGTGGGGTTGTAGGTGGCTGTGGGGGGTGTAGGCGGCTATGGGGGGTGTAGGCGGCTGTGGGGGGTGTAGGCGGCTGTGGGGGGTGTAGGCGGCTGTGGGGGGTGTAGGCGGCTGTGGGGTGTGGGCAGCTATGGGGGTTGTAGGTGGCTGTGGGGGCTGTAGGTGGCTGTGGGGGTATAGGCGGCTGTGTGGGGTTGTAGGTGGCTGTGTGGGGTGTAGGTGGCTGTGTGGGGTCGTAGGTGGCTGTGTGGGGTGTAGGTGGCTATGTGGGGTGTAGGTGGCTGTGTGGGGTGTAGGCAGCTATGGGGGGTGTAGGCAGCTGTGGGGGTGTAGGCTGCTGTGGGGTTGTAGGTGGCTGTGTGGGGTGTAGGCAGCTATGGGGGGTGTAGGCAGCTGTGTGGGGTGTAGGTGGCTGTGTGGGGTGTAGGTGGCTGTGGGGTGTAGGTGGCTGTGTGGGGTGTAGGTGGCTATGTGGGGTGTAGGTGGCTGTGTGGGGGTATAGGTGGCTGTGGACCGAAACTGTCAGTTGTTTGTGAGGGGAGCACTGGCAGGTGTGCATTTCTGTCACCTGCCGTCAGGTTTACCCCAGAAATGGAAAAGCTCCATCTATAGTGGCGATCCCAATTCTGTGTTGTCTGTGTTTGACAATGTCTGTTCTCTCCCTGTAGTTGATGTGCAGCTATACAGGTGTGTTCACCTGAGCATTTCAGGGCCAAGACTCAAACCAACCGCCATGCAAAGTGTCTATGGGTGACAAGACTCAAGGAAACGGGCTTCCTTAAAGCTGCGTTGGATACAGCCGGTGGTGGGCGGGCACCAGCCACCTCTTCGGTTTTGCCCAAGGTGGGCGACCAGTCTTGATTTCAGGGTGAAGTGGGTCCATGCTGTTCAGATATCTCCATGTAATCTTAACTCCGACTTTATGAAAATAACTCATGAGAATGGCCAACGTCCCATTGGGTGGTGAAAACTCGGACCAATTGCTGTTAGTTACATTGACATGGTTGCACACTGTTCGTAATTAACTGCGTTGATTTGCATCGTGTCATCTTGTATTGTAGGTTCTAATACCAAGTCCCAAGGTCTGGCTCTCTTAAAAACCAGTGACCACCTTTAACTCGTGGCAGAGCACTGATACTTCTGGAATGATCTTGGTCCACACCTGTATGTCCACACAGCATTGGCCCACACATGGGTGCCTGCACGTGTGTGTGTGTGTGTGTGTGTGTGTGTGTGTGACCTTCTCAGCCTTTGCTTAGCACGTGTGTGGAGAACTGTGTTGCAGCAATGGGTCTGCACTGGTTAATGTCCACAGAAAGCTTTGCTTCTCTCCACACACTCTGGATTGCAGTCCCTGTCCCTCTAATGAGTGCTGTATCCTTCAGCGGCCACTTCCACCCCAGCATCAGCGTTGTTCAAGGCACAGAGCCGGGGTAGCCCCTTTGTCAGGCAGCATTACTTCCTCCTGCCGTCGGTCCTTGTGTGGAACACAGAGGCCGAGACCTCTCCAGTGCAGTGACTGTAAAATCCCCCCAGCAGTCAGAGCTCAGGGGAAATAGCTCATTGATATGACGGCGGAACCACCTCATGGTGGCCTCTCGACAGACCAAGAACCCCCCTGCCGTTGTCATTTTCTTAACTTGAGCTTTACTCTTATGGTAGCATTTGCCGCAGTCTGTGTCAGATGGGAAGGTAGACCCTTGTAGGAAGAGGAGCCCTGGACTCGAAATAGAACCGCCAACTGCAAAACCACTGGGTTAGCTTTGCTCTGTGGTGCCAGTCCAGCCGCCTTCCCCTCTCCCCATGGGAGAAAATGAGAGGATTTCGCTCTTGCATTACACAAAAGATAGGCTCCCAAGAAGTTGTATTTTAATCAAGTTTTAAGAAACTGACTCATGCTCATTGATCCATTAATAACACTTATCCTTTAAGGAAAGTGTTGACGAGCCCGTCTTTGTTCTAGCATGAAGACTGACTTGCATGAAGCAGTTTTAGTCTGAACAGGGCTATTTGTGCTAAAATCTACAGACTCCTGGTGATTCTCAGATGACTCGAGGATTTGCAAATTCTACTACCTTCTTGAATTTTGTGTTTGATTTTTTATGATAACTTTTCCATTTCTATGGCCATCTTACACTGTTTATGAAGGTTATGCATATATAGAACCTAAACGACTGCCTAACAACTTAGTACTGCTGAGGGGCCTCAGCACCTGTGTTCTCGGCCCTGCTGTTCACCTTGTCACCCTCTGAACCAACACCACCCAACTTTAAACATCTGCGAGGCTTATCGGACCGGCGTCTGGTTGACAACATCCGTCTTGTCCCCACTTTGCGCTGTGTTAGAATCGATCACCAGATGCAAAGGCGGAACTTCTCCTTGGCCATGACAGTTCACAGTTGAGTGACATTTTCATAGACCAGGAGTATAGCTTCTTAGAGTAGCTAATAAATCAGTTTGGCATCACAGAAATTACACAGCACATCAGAGTCCTCTGCTATTCGAGTGGCACAGCCTAATGATGGAGGACAGAAGAGGGCCTATTAGGTAATTGATATATTTCTGCTACATGAAGTCACGGCAGGCGAACACACAGGACTTTCACAGTCATTTGCGAGGAAGCAAATGCTGGGGGAATTGAGTCATCACAGGTGTCTGCCCTGCAGCATGGTGCCTGGCACGTCTTTGGATTCCATCTTGGTATCTACCAAGTTAGCAGAAAATACAAAATGACCCTTATTTTGATGAAACTAAATTTCTAAGTCATGCATTTCAGGGTATACTTGGATTGGTTCTGCCAAAAATACTAGTACACTATTAAAAAATAGCCCTAACCGGTTTGGCTCAGTGGATAGAGCGTCGGTCTGCGGACTGAAGGGTCCCAGGTTCGATTCTGGTCAAGGGCATGTACCTTGGTTGCAGGCACACCCCCAGTAGTGGGTGTGCAAGAGGCAGCTGATTGATGTTTCTCTCTCATCAATGTTTCTAACTCTCTATCTCTCTCCCTTCCTCTCTATAAAAAATCAATAAAATATATTTTAAAAATTAAAATTAAAAAAGTATATAAAAAATAAAGAAGAGCAAGAGAGACTCCAGGGAGGGGGTCCACCTTGTTCAGGGTCCAAGTCAACAAACATGAAACATGTAACTCAATCTCTTGGCCAGTGTTCTCCATGACCTACAACAATGGCATCTGCCTGTGGCTTCGACCCAAGAGGCACAACAGTGGCAACTTAGGGTCCCCGAAGCGACATCCATCACAAGAACTGACACTTCCTAATTTGAATGTATCACCTGGATCGCTGCGCATATGCCGTCCTCATTCGCTTCTATCATTGCATAAGAACTAAAAGCATAAAGAGCATATTCTTAGTTTTGCATGGTAACATTGAAATAAAAACAACGTAGATCGTTACCAGAGCAGCGTGAGAACCTGTTCATGAACAGAGCACTGCGTACATCCTGGGTTTTTAAACCATTGATCTGAATGCTCCTGCCCCTCTCGGATACCAAGCCCTGGCACCAAGATCAAGGCAAGTCTCCTCCTCTTCTCGCCGCCTCTCTCAGCTCTGAAAGGGAGAAGGTTTGCAAGTGCGCCAGTCCACTGCGTAGGAAGCCGAAAACCCAGGGAGTATCAGATTTGTGAGTGAAGTTGACTGTCTTACCTTTAATTTCTCAGTGTTTTCAGTTCATTGACTTAACCCCAACATATAAATGGACCCCCCCCCCTCCACCAAAGAGTTCAACTTAAGTTGTTCTGTTTGGTATCCTAGGCCTTCAGGTAACACTCCTGAAGTGGGCAGCTGCTCTGAGGAAGCAGCAGCAGAGGCCTGACGTTACTGTGTGAACAGAACCTGAGCTGGTGGCTGCCCACTGCCAGCAGGGGCTGACCCCTCCCCCAGACTCAGGCTCAGGCGGACGCGAGTGCCTCTCTGAGCTCTCGGGCATCTAGAGAGTGTGGTTATCGCTTCTCGGCCTTTTGGCTAAGATCAAGTGTAGAGAGTGTGGTTAAGAGTATGGACTTCACCCTGGCTGGTGTTCTCAGTAGTTAGAGCATCGGCCCACACACCAAAGGGTCTCAGGTTTGATTCCCAGTCAAAATCAAGGGCACATGCCTGGGTTGCAGGTTCAATCCCAGGCCCAGGTCAGGGTGTGTGCAGGAGGTAGCCAGTTGATATGTCTCTCTCACATCAATGTTTCTCTCCTCCTCCTCCTCCTCCTCCTCCTCCTCCTCCTCCTCCTCCTCCTCCTCCTCCTCCTCCTCCTCCTTCTCCTCCTTTTTCTTTCCTTCCTCCCTTCCCTTCCCTTCCCTTCCACTCTCTCTGAAAATCAGTGTGAAAAATTATCCTCAGGTAAAGATTAACCAAAAAACTAAAGAAAGAGTATAGGCTTTAACAACAGTCTGCCTGGGTTCAAATCCCACCTCTGGCATCAGCTATGTGGCTCTTCACTTCTCAGTGCCTCAACTGCAAAATGGGTCTAATGATAGTGCGAGTACCCCCTTAGGTTGGTGAGAGGGTTACACAGGTGAACCGGTGCATAGAGAATGCTCAGAACAGAGCCACGGGAGGCAGGCAGTAATGTTACTGCTCACATCACACTTCTGTTACTATTACTACGACTGCTGCAGCACAGAAGGGCTGCAGTGTTCAGCAAACTGCGGCTCAGCAAACTGCGGCTCGGGAGCCACATGCGGCTCTTTGGCCCCTTCAGTGTGGCTCTTCCACAAAATACCACATGTGGGTGGGAACATACAGTGCGATTGAAACTTCGTGGCCCATGTGCAGAAGTCAGTATTTTGTGGAGAGCCGCAGTTTGCCGACCACGGGGCTAGGGGCTTAACCCTCCAGGTGCTTATCAGCCTTGCCCCTGGGAGTGACAGCTGCACGAAGGGAAGACATGGGTTGTCAACAGTGTCGACAGTGTCTGGTTTCTGGAATGCTCCCTGCCAGCTGATTGTGTGATGAGCACTGGGCTCTGCAAGAACTGGAAAGATTTACTGAGATAATGATTATGTCATTGTCCAGCGTTCCCAGCCTCCTGAGAGCTGCTGGCTGGTAAGCCTGGGAGGGCTCGTTCCCTTGCATCCACTCCCTCGCTCGGCCCACGGTGGACCGGGGTTAAGTGCGTTTGGGAAAAGGCCTCCGCGGAGCCTGGAAAGGTAGCTTGGCACTGCACCAGGCTGAAGATCCCGAGTTTATTTATTTTTTCCCAGACAATAGGGAGCCACGATTTGAAGACAAGGAATGCTTCTAGACCCGCTGGCACTATAGTAACAGTGCAATTAACTAACAGTGATCACTCCTGGGAGGCAGGGTCACTGGTGGGGGCCCGGACTCCGGAGCTGGCTCTGGGTCCGAATGTCGGATGATCTTGGACAAATTACTTAGCAAATCTGTACCTCGGTTTCCTCCCCCACAAAACACACATAAAATAGCACCTCGTAGAGCTGTGACGATGCTTAAATGAGCTGGTCTGTGTCACACACGTGGAACGCTGCCTGGCACCCCATCAGAGCGAGATGGATGCTAACTGTTACCAGTGTTCACCTCTCTGGTCCTCAGTTTCCACATCTGTAACCAGAAGCAAGGGGGCTGCAGAATCGCACCTCCTGTTCTATTCAGGTGTTGATGGGCAGATCTAGGGCAGTGCTGTCAGCAGCTGGAGGAGGTAGGAGAGCTTGGAGACAGGAGGACGGTTAGGCTGCCCCGTCTCCACCATTCTCTCTCTCCCCCTCCATCCCCGCCCCCGGCTGCACATCCACACAGGAGCCAGGCCGGGTTTCCGGGACCCAGGTCCCGTGGGGGAAGGACACAGGGCAGACAGCCTCCTCTGTTAGTGCCGGGGTCCAGCTTCAAAAATAACATCTTTGCCAGGAAATGGAATCGGGAGGAGGCAGAAGGAACTCAGAGCAGGGTCAGAAAGATAGGAAAATGTGCTTTGTTGGTTGGTCCGTTATTTTTTTCTGAAATAATGGTGCAGCCAGGATACAGACAGAGAGGACCCAAGACAGAAGGCACTCCCAGGGCCGAGCTGGAAGCCCGGGAGGGAATGTCCCAGGCCTCCCCTCACGGAAGGAAGCTGGAGACACGTTTATTCTGCCGGTGGTGGTTCTTTCTCACCTCTCTCCGTCCTTTCTCCCGTCTTCTCTGTCCTTGAGTCCCAGCAGATAAAAGCTCCAATCTGCTGAGAAGATACATGTTGCAAGTGGTCGGGTGAATTACAGCCAAAACACCACAGAGATAAGAAGCAGGGCTGACGCCTGCACTGGCCGGGGACGGGGCGGGAGGGCACTTGCCATTATCAAATTGTGCAATTTAGCAAATGGCCGGTGGCAGGCTGGATGATAGCGAGTTAATCTGTTTTCCATGCACGCCAGGCCTTTGCCAAACGTTCACTCTGAAGACGCAAGGCTGGAGCCCACCCAGGGAGCAGCTGTCTCGGATGGCATTTCCCAGGCCGCTGCAGAGGGTGCCAGTAAAACTAACCAGAGAGGGGAGCAGGTATAGGGATCAACACGAGGTGATTTTTTTTCCTCACCACGAAAGAAAGATACTGCTGATTGGCAAGAAGTCCTAAGGTGTTTGTGTTATAATTAACTAGAGGCCTGGTGTATGACATTCATGCATTGGGGGGGTGGTGTCCCTCAGCCCAGCCTGTGCCCTCTTGCAGACTGGGATGCCCGACAGCTTCGGACATCCCCCGAGGGGTCCTTAGCGCTGCCGCAGAGGGGGGAGAGGCTCCCACCACTGCCCCTGCACTCGCCAGCCGTGAGCCTGGCTTCTGGCTGAGTGGCACTCCCCCTGTGGGAACACACTGACCACTGGGGGGCAGCTCCTGCTTTGAGCATCTGCCCCCTCATGGTCAGTGCATGTCATAGCGACCGGTCATTCTCCTTCGTTCTGTTGATTTGCATATTAGCCTTTTATTATATAGGGTAATAAAAATACTATTAGAAGCTAGCATTTATGAGAGCTTGCTTTGCATTGGGAACTTTTTCAAGCACATCACAAGTTGTAGCTCATTTTATCCTCAGGGCATCCATGGAAGGTGGCCACTGTTGTTATCTCCACTGCATTTGATGAGGCAAAAGAGACACATAGAAGTTCACACAGCTTGTAAGTGGCAGAGCCTGGCTGTGAACTCGGGCAGTCTGGTTCCAGAGTCTGAACACTAACCACTCTACCATCCTGCCTGTGCTGCAGGACAGACAGACAATGTGAGGACACCAGGGATCAAGGCCTGTCAGCTGAACATCAGCATGTGTAAGCTGAGTTCAGATCCTTTGCACAAAATACAGTGGTTTGTGCACACATGACTTAATTCAATCAGCCATTTCCTGGATTCCTGCTGTGTGCTGGCCACTGGGCTGGACCCTGTGGGATAGATGAATCATAGGCAAATCACAGCCTTGAAGACCTAGTTAGCACAAAAAGGTTGCAGAGATCATTATAACACAAGAGATAAAGTGGCAGGTGCTAGAAGAGAAGTATAGATCAAGTGCTGCAACCTCATTAAGAACAGGGAGACTATTTCCACCCATAGTATCAGGGAAGGCTTCTCAGAGGAAGGGGCCTTTGTACTGGGACTTGAAAGAGTAATAAGACTTGGGAATAGAGTGGAGGGAGGAAGGACCTTCCAGGAAGGGGAAGTTGAACAAAAGTGGACAAATAAGAAAAAGTGGGTTTTGTTCAGGGCACAGTAAAGGGTCCAGTTTGGCCGCCTGGGGTTATAAGATAAAAAGACGCTCTGGGAGATAAGGCAGGCTGTCCCTGGTGGGCCCGTGGGGGAGCAGGGATGTTCATCAGGATCCGGATGGACTCAGCAGGCAGCTTAGCCAAATCCCCCACTTACAGAAGATGGACCCGAGACATAGGGTGAGTGGTCTGCACAAAGGTAATGATTTGTTAGTGGCAGAACTGAGTGTCAAACCTAGGGCTTGCCCCCCATTTTTATTTAAAAATATTTTTTATTGATTTCAGAGAGAGGAAGCGAGAGGGAGAGAGAGATAGAAACATCAATGATGAGAGAGAATCCTTGATTGGCTGCCTCCTGCATGCCCCACACTGGGGATTGAGCCTGCAACCTGGGCATGTGCCCTGACCAGGAATCAAACCATGACCTCCTGGTTCATAGGTCGACACTCAACCACTGAGCCACACCAGCCAGGCTCCCCAAATTTTTTTTTATTTTTTATTGTTTGCAATCCTCATGGGGTGCAAGCATATGGGTAATGAGGATCTCACAATGTCAGAGAACGTTAGTTTTTATAACACTGTGCTAGAGGGTCTCCAACTGCATAGCCTTTATTTGGAGTTAAGTATTTGAAGTCAGTATTAGCCAAACACTACGCCAGTCTGCAGGCAAGGATATGCACCCAGTGAATTCTGGGAGAAGCCGAGGATTGCGGAAATGACAGCTTTCTGCAGAAACTTTGAAAGCTTCCGATTCACAGTGTCCTGGATTCTGGAACTGCTGGCTTAATCAGCCATCAATGCTGCATAATTTGTGAGGCCTGGTACAACAGGGTTGCTGCTTGCTCCAGCTAACCAGGCTTGCCCCTCCCACTGCCCTTCAATCAATCTAAAACTTTGCCTTCCTGCCCACTCATTTTATTCCTGTTTATCTTTTTGGGGCACCACAACTAGCATGTCAGCTTAATACGCAGGACCTGAAGGCCCAGGAACACTATTAAACTCATGAAAAACCTGCACAAGTATCTTTAGCTATAACCGAAGGGTTCTCTTCGCCTTCATCATTAGCCTTTGGGAAACTCTGTAAATGACAGTAAACAGACTTGAGATCTCCACCTCTAGAACTAAGAAATTAAAGTTATTCAGAACACCAGTGATGTTTCATTTAAAAGAAACAAGAAATCAATATTACAATTCTGGATCCTGGCATTTTTTCTTAACTGGAGACACCATCCTGGGAAGCATTGTCGCTTTCAAGAACAACAGTGCCTCTGTGTGGTGATCATGTATATTGCACCTCAGCAGTGATTGAAAACTCCGGTGGGAAAGAATGCTGGCTTCCACCAAGGACCCCAATCCACCTCCAGATAACTTCTGCTTTAAATGAATAGGCTGTTTTTGCCAAAAAGATTAGCGCAGTTAGATTTTGTTGTACTGATATTCTCTCTTAAAAAAATGGAAAGGATCTCTTTTTCCCTGTGAACCAGGAAAAGGGCAGGAAACAACATGGGTTGGTTGAAATGTCCATGGTTCCAAAGTGCTGGAAGGAATGGGACTGGGGAGAGGGAGGAGTTGACCAGATGGTGTGAAATTCCTTGCAGAGATGAGGAGTGGCAGGATGGGCTGGGAGACAGGAACTAGAGTGAGAATAGGACAAGATTTATCTGACAATAAAAACTATGGAACATGTCATAGTTTGTATTTTAAACTAAATCCAAAGCTACCTAGAAATATCTTGCACCCAGAACAGAGAAACAAAAGTAATGTCACCAAAATTCAGAACCCGCCGCTGTAATGTGATGCCTTTGGTGGCTCCCTCCCCACCTTGAGCTGACCCTCCACACTCCATACTCAATGGAGAAAAAAAGGTTTCGTTCCTCCTGACAGTGAGCTGAATGTATGGGGTTCAGTCCTCCAGACACCTCTGAGCTCACCTTGTCCTGACCGCTGAGGGCCCAGGGTAAGGAAGGGCAAGCACTGGGGGTGAAAGCCCAAGGCTGGGCACTACTCCCAGCATCAGCAGGGTAGGAAGGGGAGAGGCCATTCATCACTGATATTCTTTATTGTTCTTAAGCTCTCTGGACAGTGCACCTAACCACCCGCACCCTGCTTGCAGCTTCCACCGCCTCCTCCCTTCGAGGCCACTGTACAACATAGCCTGTCACAGTGCCACAGGGAAGGCAGGCTCCAGCTGCCCCATGGAAGTGGTGACCTCGCAGAGTCCTCTCAGGGTGTGAATGAGATATAAGGATGGAATTCTTATCGCACTATAGCTATAATATGCAGCTTTATATCAGATACGTAGTACACCATATACATCCTATCTAATAAAAGAGAAACATGCATATTGACCATACCCCCGAATGCTTCCCATTGGCTAATCAGGGCGATATGCAAATTAACTGCCAACCAAGATGGCAGCCGGCAGCCAGGCAGCTGAAGCGAACAGGAGGCTTGCTTGCTCCAGTGATGGAGGAAAACAAGGCTCCCCGCCTGCCACTGCTGGCCTCTGAGCTGCAGCCTAAGAAACAATGTTGCAATTATAGAAGCTAAACAAGCTCCAGAAACCTGCTTTCAGCCAGCTTCGGCATCAGAGCTTAGAGCAGCAGTGATGGCAACAATGTTTCAATTATAGAAGCTAAACAAAACCCAGATACCTGCTTTCAGCAGCCGAGGCCTCAAGCTGGAGCCGGCCTCAGAGCTAAAGCTGGCTCTCAGTTCCAGTGACAGCCATAGAAAGTAAATAAATCCCAGAATGAAAAGAAAAAAAGGAGAGGCTGGGAGCTTCAGTCACCCGCCAGCCTGAAAACGGCCCTCAGCCCCTCACCCAGACTGGACAGGCACCCCAGTGGGGACCCCCATCCTGAAGGGGGTGCAGGCAGCCTAAAAACAGCCATCATCCCCTCATCCAGGCTGGCCAGGCACCCCAGTGGGGACCCCCACCCTGATCCAGGACACCCTTCAGGGCAAACCAGCCAGCCCCCACCTGTGCACCAGGCATCTATCCTATATAGTAAAAGGGTAATATGCAAACTGACCCTAACAGCAGAAGGACTGGGAATGACTGGTCACTATGACACACACTGACCACCAGGGGGAAGACGCTCAATGCAGGAGCTGCCCTCTGGTGGTCAGGGCGCTCCCACATGGGAGGAGCTCTGCTCAGCCACAAGCCAGGCTGATGGCTGCCAGTACAGCAGTGATGGTGGGAGCCTCTCCTGCCTCCTCAGCAGTGCTAAGGATGTCCGACTGCAGTTTAGGCCTGCTCCCCGCTGGCAAGTGGACATCCCCCGAGGGCTGCCAGGCTGCCAGAGGGATGTTTGATTGCCATCTTAGGCCCAATCCCCCAGGGAGCGGGCCTAAGCCAGCAGGTGGTCATCCCCTGAGGGGTCCCAGACTGCGAGAGGGCACAGGCTGGGCTGAGGGATACCCCCTGCCCCCCCGAGTGCACAAATTTTTGTGCACCGGGCCTCTAGTCTACACTAATAAAAGAGAAATATGCAAATTGACCATACCTTTGCAATGCCCACCAGCCAATCAGGAGTGAGTATGCAAATTAACCCAACAAAGATGGTGGGTTAATTTGCATATGCAGGCACTAAGCAGCCGGGGGCGTTCCGCACCACCTCAGCCACTCCAGGCCTCTGGGCAGTGTGGGAAGGCAGAAAGGCAGCTCCGGCCAGAGCAAAGGCAATGCCGGCAGCCAAGGGAAGGAAGGCCCATTCTTGCATGAATCTTCGTGCATCGGGCCTCTAGTATAATATAAAAAGATACGTAATATCTTTATTATCTATACTAATAAAGAGATAATATACTAATTGTCAATACGCCATAACGGGTAGTGACCAGGTCATTAGCATATTAGCTGGGGTGGAAGCAGGGAGGCTCCTAGAGGTGGGATCATCCCATGCCAGGGAGGGCAGGGCTAAGAGCCCATAGCGCCCCCTCACCAGTCCTTCGCCACCCACTGCTCACACTCTGAGTGCTGGGTGGCCCACCTGCCAGGGGAAGGAGCATAGCACAGCAGGCGGGAGGCTTCCACGCTCTCCTCTGGCGCCATGACAGGGCAGAGCACCCGCCTTACTCCGGAGATGGGGTGGGAGCGGGGAGGCACCAGAGAAGGCAGGACCAGCCCAAGGCAACTTGAGGGACTGCGGGCGGGGCTTGAAGCGGCCAGAGAAGGCCAGAGGGTTTGGCGGCTGGGTCAGGTGCGCTGGAGCTCTGTGTGGACAGGTTCGAGTGTCAAGGCAGGGCTGCAGGTGGGTGGGCCGAGGGATTTTGAATCGCGTGCTGGGCCTCTAGCATATTTTAATCAAGAGTGAGATAACAGTATTTTCTTGTTAGTGTCCACATTCTTGGGGAAACCAAATCTAGAGAAATAAGAAGTCTGAAATGTTGCTGTGAAAAGGAAGCCCTGGGGTTGAAGGGTTAAAGTTAAGTGAGTGAGAGAAAGTCTCCTTTTCTCTCTTTTTTTAAGGAGGCCTCAGGCCCAGGTCAGTGAGCCAGCTGGGGAGACAGGTGCCCCGTGTACTCTGGGCAGTGGGTACCTGTGAAGGGGGCTGGGGTCACACTTGAGGATTTTCAAAGGGACAAGTAAACTGATGTCACACTCGGAGGAATTTGCCACTCAGTGGGTGTTGGAGGTCACATACAAGTGAACTTACTTATTAAGACTATGAAGAGGACCAAGGGAAGATGGCCATGTGAGGACTGGAGGCAGAGATTGGAATGATGCTCCTACAAGCCAAGCGATGCACAGGATGCCAGGAACCAGGAGCCAGGAGAGGGGCCGGGAGCAGTCTCCCTCCCAGCCTGCAGGAGGCGCCAACTCCATGCCACTCGATTTCAAACTTCTTTGCCATCAGAAATGGCCCTTCAGCAACGTTCTGAATGGGGCGCACAACTTTGGGAAGATGCTCTCAGGAACCATTCACATCAGGGCTGGCTACAGACAGGAGTGTGAAATAGGCAGAAGCATGTCCTGTTGATAGGATGCTTCCTTTCCCACCCCTATTCCTCCCCTGTGATGTCCCTGTCCCTCATGCTCATGCTGGATGGCCTCGGCTGGCTTTCTCCTCTCAAAGGCGAATGGCTAGTCCCTAGGTCTGAAATCTAAGAAGAGATAGGAATAGCAGGTTGCAATTTATTCATTCCCAAATCATTTATCCCATACAAGTCATAAGCCGGGTCCCTGCCCCACCCCCGGGAATTCACAGACCAGTTGAAAGCTTCACTCCCATCCATCCATTCATTCCATGCTAAACCAGACCCTGTGCCTCTCCTCGTGTGGCTTCCAGGCTCCTGGGGATGTTTACTCAGGCAATGAAGCCAGACAGGGATTTCAGGCATGCTTTGGTGCCAGTGAGTGGAGGCGGGAGTGCCACCTGGGGGAGTTTTCCTGGAAAGCCCGGCTCGGCCCGCGTGGAGACAAGCCCGTGTCTATCTCCCAGGGCCGTGAGGGCAGTCGAGCATCCTGTCCTGCTCAGTCCTCGCTAGAATGGCCCAAGGTTTCAGGCTTCAGTCCTTCACGGTTCTTACAGGGCACTCGTTTTAAGGTGAGTTTTCTGGGGATTCATTCTGTTTCGCTTGAAGAGAAAAATGTGGGGCCCGGCCGCTGTAGCTCAGTGGTTGAGTGTCGACCTATGAACCAGGAGGTCATGGTTCGATTCCCAGTCAGGGCACATGCCTGGGTTGCAGGCTTGGTCCCCAGTGTGGGGTATGCAGTTGGCAGCCAATCAGTGATTCTCTCTCATCATTGATGTTTCTATCTCTCCCTCTCCCTTCCTCTCTGAAATCAATAAAAATGTATTTTGTTTAAAAAGAGAAAAATGGCCCTAACCGGTTTGGCTCAGTGGATAGAGCGTTGGCCTGCGGACTGAAGGGTACCAGGTTCGATTTCGGTCAAGGGCATGTACCTTGGTTGCGGGCCCATCCCCAGTAGGGGGTGTGCAGGAGGCAGCTGATCGATGTTTGTCTCTCATCCATGTTTCTCTCTATCCCTTTCTTCCTCTCTATAAAAAATCAATAAGATATATTTTTTAAAAAAATAAATAAAGAATAAAAATAAATAAATAAAAAGAGAAAAACGTGAGGTAGGAAAAAGTAAAGAATAACAAGTAAATAATCAGAGGCTTATTCAGTTTGGAGTCGGCAAACCTGGGGACATTGCGACTTCTCTTCCGTTGCTGAGGTCCTGCCAATGGGCGATAACCCTGAGAGTCTACTTTTCACTCATAAGCCTTTCTCTACGAAAACCCTTCCCAGGAAGGGCAGTTCTTCTCTTGCTGGGATTCTTTGATTCAGAGAGATTCTACAAAGAGTCCTAAGGGATAGATGATATCTGTATTTAACTTACTGATGAAATGAAAAGTTATATCAATGATAATTGTTCCTTTGGGACTGATGGGGAACAAGTGCTGTTCATACTTTTTAGAGTCATTTCAAGCCTTCCCGTTCATGGACGTTCGTATTGCTGTTTCCTTAGCGTCATCACACTCATGTAGATTTCATTCATCGTAAAACGCCCTGGGATCTGGGTGGCACCGTGAAAATCTCTGCTCACTGTCAAAGTCTTCAGGGCGGCCAGGCTTTCAGTACAGTCAGATGTGTCTGGG